>NC_050489.2:9764509-10107009 GCF_012460135.2 Molothrus ater | reverse complement strand
ACATTAAATTAAAATTGGGTTAGGTACAAACAAGTTCCCCATAAAAGCATTAGAATTATTGTGAAAGAATGCTCTGTGATAAATTCGGAAAAAAATGAGAACGCTAAAAATAACAGGTTTTATATTTCATATATGCATTTTTCTGTGGCAGAAATATTAGTAAAAATGTTTTTAATTAATGCACCTTTTCTCCAGAAAAGTGAACTTATTGCAAAAGAGAAAAGTATAGAAAGCTTGTTTTGCATGCATGTACTAGATACTATGAGCTTCAAAATATGCCAAAATTTGGCATGTTGCTAAGGGCATTATGTGAACACTTGTATATCCAAATCATGTAAAATCACTACCCCAATAATTGTTCGTCTTGTTTTTCTGAAACTCTTGAAGCTGGTTTGGTAGAACTAGGGGGAAATAATGTTCTAGTAGACAAAATGGAAAGAAAGTTCTTGGTATCTTAAGGCAAGATAGTGAGAGACCATCCTAGTCAGTTTGTGAAATGAAACATACTCTTAATTTACCTCTCTGACTTCTCTCTGTTTGGAGCACTGTGCAGCTGGAGGGAAAGTCTCTCTACAGTGAGAACCCAGAACCAGAACCTACCAGTGGCTCATGTGCTGCTGTTGGCACCTACACCTGGCCTGTCCTGTGAATTGTTCCAATTTGAAGCTAAAAGAGATAAAGCAGCTGGGTAAATTTAATGTAAGAGAAGCCAGTGAGGTGCAACTACATTTTTAAATGCTAATAATAACATGTAATTGATTTTACCTACTAACTGGTATAAGTTAGATACAGTGCTGCTGCTGCAGAGGAAAGAAGAGCTGTCCAAGTTACAGCAAATCAGGCACTATGATGTGTTTCAAAAGTGTTTCAGGTGCAAGCAGATTACACTATTGATTATCACTTATTCTACCTAGAGTGCTAAATAAGACAGCCAAATGCTCCAAGATATACAAAAAAAAAAAAAATCATAGATTTTCTCTTTCAAGTTTTTTTGACTGAGAATAAAATGTGCTTTGGTGTGCCTGTATGGGAACGTGTATAAAGGAAGTGGAACAGGCTGGATTTGTTCTCAGGGAATAAGTTTAGGATGTAAAGCCTAATTATGTCTCTTAAAATATCTAAAAATTGTAATTAAGAAGGTTTGGAAGCAGAGGTTTTAAAACAAAGAGCTTTCATATGCACGTATTCAGCAGTACAGAGGTAATAACATGAGCATGATTCCTTAAACTGAGTGGTGTTACTACAGAAAATACTACAGTGTTTTCAAACCCTGAAGTTTAGTTTTTTGGTGTGATCTTTTGTGTTGCGATATCCTACAGTGGTGCTACACTGACAAAGAGATGCCCTTTCTGTACAGGTAACCCAGTATCCCCTACATGCTGTGTGAGGTTGCTGAAGTTGTATTGGTATAAAATTCTAAACATTTAGACTTAGAGCAGTTATTCCTTTTTCTTGTTCTTGGGAATCAAAGGGAACATTGCTGTGTGCTACCTTAGGTGTGTCTAGAGATATAACTGTTAGAAGTATCAAAAATTCCCATGCTGGTATGGGAACAGATTATAGTCACATCCTTGTTTACCATTTGGTTCCTAATAGAGGGGGGAAAAAGGTTAAGGGAATATTTAGCAATGAGTTGAGAATATGAATGGATGTTTTAATTTAATTTTGTTGGTATGCAGTGGGCTGACAGGAAAGAATGCTGAGAAATACCCATTGTCACATCTTGGGATAACTCATCTCAGTCCATTATTATTTTTATATTCTACTACTGTGCTTTAGTTCTTGATGAAGTGCATGTGCTATGGAGGTCCAAAAAATGTGGTTTCCTACTGAAACCCAACATGGCATTGTTTGATCTGATCTGTTTCTTCTTGTCATTCAAGCCCATTTAAGAAAGATGTGTAATTCTGCCAAGCCAGAATTGACTGGTAACACTCATGAATATTTATCATGTCTCTGATTTGTTTTTTTCTATTTTATTCCACATAATATTGCTGCTTACCATATACTGGTGGTGATGGTGTTGTTGGCAGGAAAAAAGTAGAGACCAAATTCTAGGCAAAACCAGATTTCTGACTAGATCTTAGGAACGGTCTGTGTCCATTTTGTGCAGTCTGGGAGGTCTGAAATGCTAGCTGTGAAACACAAATATAACTTAGTGCAGGAGGGGCTGTTGTAGAAGTCCATATATTCACAAGCAATGTAAAAGAGAGGAATAAGAAGCAGTTATTTCTGACAACATAAGGACTACGCTGCCACCCTATAACTCTGGTCAAGGGTCAAGTTTCACAGAAATTAAAGGAAGTGCTCACTCATTTTATGGATGATCCATATGTAGAATTCATTAAGGTGTTGTGGAAACTAAAACCATGAATGGATTCACATCGATGTAACATAAATTCATGGCATTAAATCCAGCTGTTATTAAATGTGATGGCCCACATGAAGTCTTCATCTGAGAAAGCTTTGCTTGGGAGGCATACTTTGGAGAGGATGCTTCCATGCAGCCCCTGCTTCCTGGTCTGCAGTTATCTATCTCCTGGTTGATGTCAAGGCCAGAAATAGTATCCTAGTTTGCGCCTGTAAAGGTACCACTTTGGGGTTTTACATGGCTCCTTTACCTCAGGAGGCTTCAAATTTGATAATCCTTCAGCAGTCACTGCATTGCAGACTCTTGGGCCCCAGTCTATTGTTCTGGAGTGTTTTACCCATGCATGTATTGTAAAGATTCAATGTGTGTGTTATCTCCCTCAAACATAGGTGCAGGAGCTTACAAACTGCCATTCTGATGTTCCTTGCCTGGGAAACTTGCCCTCCACTACACACATTTGGTACTTGTACATTATCTTTTGGCTTCCCATGCACATGCCCATCTGTTCCCATGGCACTGTGCCTGCTCACAAGATGGTGTGCCAGCTTCACTAGACAATGATGCCAATCAAATAAGAGTTGCTGCAAGTGCTTTCTTTTCTAAAAGTAGCCCCTTTCAAGTGAAAGCAGTGCTATAATGGTGCCACTTGTCTCCTTTTTCCTGTTTACACCTGCTGACACTTACCCTCCAAGATAGTGCTGGAATAGTAAAAGAGAGGAAGAGATGCAACATGGGGCAGCTCAGGATTGTCAGAAAATACAGGCAGAATCACCAGAGCAAGTTCAAGAAGGCATGTTAAACATAGAGCATGCTGATCTTATTGATAAAGGGGGCAGATCCAAAAGAAGGCAGAAATATTTAACTATAAAGAAGAGCTTGAGAATAAGTGTACTGCTGGCAAAAAAAAAAAAAAAAAAAAAAGAGAAAAAAAGCTTTTTATATTTGTTATTTGTGTGTGTGTATCACAGCTTTGCAATGATAACCTGTAAAGCTCAAAGGTGTAAGTGCAGGTAAGACAATACTTCTGTTGTCTATTAGTGACAGGTACCTGTTCAATTCACAAGAAACTGGGAACTAGACCTAGGAAAAACTGACATAAAAGTCAAATTGTTTGACAGTTTGTTATAAGATGTATAACCAGCTAGGACTGGAAAGAACCTGCTTTCTTCCTTTCCATTTGTTATATAAGCCAAAATTAATTCATTATTCCACATCTGAACATATAATGCCACTTTTCATGTTTTCTACTTTCATTTGAAAGGGCATCAACCCTGAGAGAACCAGTTTAGGCACAATGTAGAATATTTTGATATAGTCTGCAAAGCTCTGAGAGGTGTCAGTATCCAGAAATTAATCTGAGAACAAAGCAATGATAAAGATTGATCTGAGGTGACAAATATTTTCTTAATTTTGCCATTTAAAAATGTTTATGGACTATAACTGGATGTGTGTTGGTGTAGTTCTGAAATCTCTGATCAAATCATGTTCCTTTTTAAGTATATCATCTAATTGTTTCTTTCAGAATGCTTGCTCAGCTTGGTATTTTCCCCATGCCTAAATAGAGTTAGTAGCACCTTATATTTAAATAGTGAAGTCAAGAGTTAATTATTGAATTTGCATAGCATATGGTAAGAAACTGTGAAGCAGTTCCTGAGGTGCACAAACCTTGCATTATTAATCCACCAAATTACTTGGGAAAAATTAATCTTAACAGAAATAAAGAATGACTCTCAGTTCTTACTTATGATGATCATCTTGATACTTGAAAGGCCCTTAATAGCCCATTAGCAACCCATTATAGTGATCTTTCTGCTAAGGTGACCATCTCCTGCCATGACAGATGTGATTACACACAATGCATCTCCAGGCTCTGGGATGGGTTAGCACTGATCCAGGATGCACACATCCCAGTGGCAGACAGACAAGAAACTCAGGTTATTGTTTCCAAGAACAAGCTGGTCAGAAACAAAATAAAAATTGACTAATGGACAGCTAACTTTCCCTTACTGATGTAAAGTACAGCCTAGAGAAAAACATATTTTAACATTCTCAAATGCATGACACTGAAACAGAAGATTAGTGATTATTACCAATTATTACCAATAGATTATTACCAATAAGCATCAACTGAAGATACCTGTCTGTGCGTGGGATTCTTGAAACTTTTGAAATTATTTTCATAAGTTGTTTTGTTTTGTTTCCTAGTGGAATATTGATGCTGCCAAACAAAATAGGAGAGGCATCCATATAGAATAAGAGAAAGTTTTAGGGTTGAAACAGACAGTAATACAGGTCAAAGATTAAGCAGTCACAGAAGATGAAGTGAGATGCCTAAAGTATCCAGAAAATTAAATATCAGATCTAGGAAAATAATCTGGTTTCTGAGATCCAGACATGTGTCCTATCTGGGTCAAACCATTACCTTTTGAGGCCAATAGCTTGGACAATGTCTAATTAGCTAATATTTTGAAGAGATTGGATGTGAGTAAGCAGTGATAGGACCTAACACCTGTACAGACATAAAAAGGTAATAGTCCATGATCTTTTACTAGCTCTGCAAAGAGAATTACTAAATTTTACATTCCTAGGGGGAATTGATTTAGGAGTGAACCTGGTGTTATATAAACACACTCTTCATGGCTAAAGGTACTTCACAATGTGAGAGTCCTCTTTAGTCATAGAAAATGCATAAATCTCTATTATATGAAAAAACCTGAAAGCCAGCTTGCAAATTTCCCTCTTAAGAGAACAATAAAAGTCAATCATTGACCCAGAAAAGCTCAAATAAAGCTTTACTTATAATTTACAACCAAACAACTTACATCAAACATTTTCTGAGGGAGAGAGATGTGAGTGACTCATTGGAAAATGTAATCTAGACTAACCCTTGGCCTTTGCTCTCTCACTCAGGCTGCTGCTACCTGCAGCTGTTCATTTAATGCAGAAGCATCTCCACTCTGCAGAAGAGTTGAATCCACTGCATACCAGCATTATTGGGACATGGGATTAACACACTGTAAACAAGATTTGTCTTATCACAACTCGTGGCAAGAGACTGCTATGTAGAACTGTAAATTGTCATGAAGCTGTCTCCATAATCCTTCCTGCCTTCATTTTTATTAGATTTCTTACTGCTTCCTTCAATCATGTTTGCAGATTATTAAAAGTAGGAGTTTGGGAAAAAGCAGTCTTTTGAGCTGTCAACTCTGACACTGCTGCACAGACAGAATGCATATAAATAAAAACCCTCCTAATTTTTGCTTTAGTATATTCTGATGTTACACAATTACATGTGTAATTGTGCTGTTAGCTGCAAGTTCCCAGGTGAGACTGGAAGTGATTTTGTCCCCTTTATGGCTTGATGACTTTTTTAATACTAAAGGAACACTTGTGTATTAGCATGTCAGGCTGGTGAAACAATCAGGTTGATACTGAAATCACTTTGCTTCGTTAAATTCTTGTCTTCCTTTCCATTTTAGCACTTCAGATTTTCAGTGTTTGTTGGCAATAAAGCATCTTCAGCAATAAAATAATGGGAAGAACAAGGGAATTGTGTTTGAGGAAGGGGCGGCTCGTTCACCCCATGCAGAGTTGAGGGGAGATCCCTGGGGTGCCACAGTCGTTGGGTTCTTCCCTGTGGAGCTTTGGGAAGTCCTGATTTGAGTCAAGAGAGGAAACAGAGCTCGCCTGTGTCTGTGGTCAGCTGAGCACAGTCACCTCAGGGTGCTGCTGGGTTTGTGTCTGTTTGTCACAGCTGCTATGACCTTGTAGGAAATCTCCAGGTGCTGCCCAGGAAGAGCACCCTCCCTCCTGCACCACAAGCATTCCTCCTGCCCAGTTTTGCTAGTACAGCCCTTCCAGTATTTTTTCAGGACACCACAATAGTACTCTGGTTTCAATTTCTCTGCCACTTTAGAGTATTTGCTTTTTTGATCAGATGGCCCAAGTGCCTTCACAGTGCTCATTTCCCACAGCAGCTAGCTAACAAAACTCCTCCTACTCATTACAGTTCTTTTTCTTTCTAACTCCTGCATAGCTTCTCTAGGAAGTAACAGCACCTGCAGCCCTCCTGAAACCTGAAAAAAATAAGTATTTCTTCTTCCTTTCTGGTTTTTTATGGGTTTCCCATTCTTGATTCACAGCTGTCCTTCCTCCAGGGTAGAAGACCACCACTGCAAGCACCTTTTCCTGCTGTGACTCCTCAGGCTGCATTTCTTCTGAGCCCTGTCAAGGGACTTATATAAACCTCCTTATGCTGCAAGTAGTTAGTACATCTTTTATTGTTAGCTGTTAGGAGTAATGTTTCAAAACAAAGCCTAATTAATCACAGAAGTGAGTAAAAGTGAATAATTAAATTGAGATAAAAAGTATAATTCACACAAATGCCTAATTATTGTCAGTCTATTACAATTTTCAAAATCTCATATGCATCTTAATTCACTTGTGAAAGTTGGGAATGCAGCTCTTCCATCACTTAAATAGTTTGGGAAATGTTGTTTACCACTTCTTGTTTCTTCCCTTGAATCTATTTTATGCTGAATACTTTTTGCACAGATGCCTGTCATAGAGCAGACTAGCACAGTGTTGGATCATTAAATATCAGCCCAATGTTATTCTGGACTGACTGAAATGCTTGTCATTGCCTGAGAATGGGGAAAAGAAGGTTTTACTGTGCTTTGCAGGTGTTTGTTTTATGGTAAATGATATTCACATGATTTACATTAATTTATGGGTGACTGAGTGTGTCTAATGGTGTCAGGATAATTACAGGGAAATGTTTTATGGTTTGCAAGGAGCAGAGCTCTGTTTTCCTTCATGACTGAGGCCTGGGTATGAGAAGATAAATGACTCTGGTAGCAGAACACATCTGATCAGATTCATTATACATGGCTTTACACATCTTTGAACTCTGGCTGACTCTACAAAATGGAAAGAGCAGCATCATGTCTTGGGGTGCCCTCAAATAAGGAAAGAGGCATCTTTGCCTGCCTTGGGGAGTTTGAGCAACAGGAGAACCAGAGCTGGCTAGTTTCACTCAAAAGGACATTTCTCGAATGCTGTGATACCTTCACTTTTCCTTGGGGCTTGAGATAAAAATTGCATTACTGCCTGGCTAATTCCAAGGGTTAGTACAGACTAAAACAGGCCTGTTCTCCCAGGAAAGAGCAAAACTCAGGCAGAATTCTACCCCAGGATTGGAGCCTGGTGCCATAATGGATGGAAGAGGACAAGGAATGGGGCAGGAACTGGAGCAGGGTGTTCTCATGAGCCAGTGATCCCACAGATTTGTGCAACCTCACAGGGATCTAGGACACAGATCCTGGAGACAATGAGGAAGAGAACAGAGCACAGATTTTTGTCACTGTGTTTCTGCCTGCCCAGGCTTTAGCCCAAGTCACTCTGTGGTCAGATTCAGACATTGTGCCCCAATGCCTGCTCAGTGAAACCACATGGAACACATTTGAGAAGCTAATCTTATCAGAAACTGCTTTTTGAAATTCATGTAATAATTGAACCATTTGCAAACTTCCCTACTGGTTTCTGTTTGCTGTTCCACTCAGGCACACGGGGATGGATGCCCTGTGGGCAGGTTCATCTAGCATTAATTCTGCAGCTCAGCAAAGGGGAATTAAAGTAATAAGGCAGGGAGACAAGGGACTTAGGCTAAATCAAAAGTAGAAGTGCTGTGTATAGATGTTAAAAAGGGAAAAGCCATGGTCTTCAGGGTGGAAGTGAATGGAAAGAAAGGACTCAGTGGCAAAACAAATATCAGTGGGAAAGTCTGACTCCATCTGATAGCAGCACTGTTAATGCCAGCTATTCCAAAGTCTCAATGCCAGTTAACAAAAAATAAAAAATTAAAATCACACTAAATGAAATAATAAGTTCTTCTTTTCCCTCTATTTTCTTTTCATGAGTACAGTACAGGGAGTAGTCCTGTCACATTTTTTGTCATTTTTCCCCACAACAAATGAAGTATAGAAGTATATTTTCTCATTAAAGTGAGATCAGTGTGTGCAGCAGGTTCTTGTTATGTTTCTGAATCTGCCATGGCCCTGCAGGGTGATCCACATTAGCAGTTTTCCTGCACTTACATGCTTTGCAAAGCAGGTTGAGAGCTGTGGGTGTGAGGTTCTAGAGACCAATCCTGTGATGTGTGAGCCATATCCAGAGGGCTTTCCTCTGTGCCAAGTCCCTGGTAGGTCCTGTTCTCTCATGTACACCAAGGAACCACAAGAAAAACTGGATAGTTTTTACTCTCATCCCTCCTAATCCTTGGTGTCATTCCTCAAGCAGTCTGCACATCTGCATTGTTTAACATTTACTTCCTTTGTGTTTATATAATCATTATCTTGGCTTTCAGTAGAAGTTTATGCCAGGGCTCAGCTTATTTGGAAACTTTTTTTTTCATTTCATTTTTCTTCTAAAATAATTGATTTTGAAAATGAAGTCCATATTTTGTATTTTCTGGCTGGTTCTTTTTACTCTGCCCTGGAATTTACACAATCATTCCAGTATATTTGTGTTTTACTTTCTGTAATTTGGCAAGAAATTTGGAATAGTATGCATTCCTCCAAGTATTTTCTTCTAACTTTTTGCTCAGATTTGCTTTTTTTCTTATCATGCCTTAAATTTGACAATAAGCACTTCTCATAAGATTTCAAAGAACACCACCTATGTCTCAATAATATTAAGTTATTTTCTATTCCTCAGTCTTTTGAAAAAGCAAAGATTAAGTTTTCATGCTAGAACTTAATTTTTTTTAGATTACTAGTAAGATATAAAATGTTTGTGAGCCTGTTTCTTTAGTTCATTGATATTATTGGTGAAGGAAAGGCTTTGCTTCCAAAAAAGCCTTTGTCTCACTCGAAGTGAAATTGCTCATAGCAGTCTTAAATGTGAACTACAAACTAATAGAGTTTCTCTGTAGCAACTGCTGTCTTTCCAGCATATGAGCTGCATTCTGAAATTTGAATATGTAAAAGGACTAGGTCAGGCTGTCTTGAGGATATAAAAATTATTGGATGAAGTAAAATTTTGCCTGAAATCAAATTTGCAGAAAATCAAATATCTGTTGTTTAGTTCTAAGCAGATGTTGAAAAGGTTTTCCTGGATGCCATCCTTCTTGATAGGATGTATTTTGATCTGAAGCCAAGTAAAAAATCTGGATGCTAGTCTGGATCTGGAAATTTTCTTTAAATAAGCATATTAGTTAAGTATGTAAATCTGCTTATCATCACTTAAGGAACATTGCCAGAGTAAGAAACATCTGGAGCTCAATATCAGCTAACTTATTAATTCACATTTTTAGTATGTTGCATCCAGAGTATTGTGGGATTCTGTTATCTCAATTGCTTAAGTCAGCTTTATCTTAAAGGCAATTAGCTGTAAGTTCTGTTGTTTACATTTAGACTCACACAAAATCCACAGAGTGCAGTTTTATAGCCCCACACACTCAGCTTCCCAGAGCTGCTCAGAAATAGAACAATGCACACTGTGGTACAGGGAACTCAGAGCTAAGGTAATCATGGCTTTAAACACCAGTGCTTGCTTCCATGGGAGACAGATTCTGGAAATGATTGCTGTTACTGGTCAGCATTTTGAGCTCCATGGTCTGGTTTCTGTATCTGAACTCACCACAGTCTAATTCCAAGAAATGATTATTTGACCTGTTCTTGGTAAGAACATAACTACAGATGTCAATAAAACCATGGACTTACTCAGTTTTATGATTATATTTCCCCCTAAGCTGAAAAAAGATTCTCAGCCTTTAAATTTACACCAAGCCATTTGTATAATTTTTAGCATTTTCAAAACTGATGGATGCTGGATGTTTCATAGAGTATTTCTGCTAGCTTAGATCATAGATTATATTAACCCATGAGAGGTACCTTGCAGTTATTGAAGTGAGAAGGGCTAATGGCTGTCCCTTTATATGTGAAAAGTCTAGAAAATAAAGGAAACGTTGTTTCAGGAAATATTGTTTATTGGTGGTGAGAAATTAGTATAAATCTCTACACAGAGGAAAAAAAATCCAACATTTTGAAACTGAATCAAAATCTTAGAACTGCACAACTAAGATGGAATATACAATTCTACATAATTATAGTGTATTCTGCCTAGTTCACATACTCTGGCTATGCAGTTGAGGTGCCTCAAAAAAAGTGCACATAATTGTCAAACTTAGGTAGTAACACTTAAAGGATATAAATGGATATAAATACCCCTTTGTTTCTTTTTTTTTCAGTGAAATTTAATGATAATGGTACTATTAAAGTAAAACTCTTCAGACCTGATGGGATTCAGAAAATGCACAAGCTCCAATTAATATTCTAAACAGATCCAGCCCTTTCCAGGAACTTGGTAGCAGCCTAAGGTAGTTCAGGTTTGTGTACCTTAAAATTAAAGACTGTCTTAGCTGCATCCTCCTGCCAAAGGATATTTATATATTTATATTTTGCATTTACTCCACGGGAGTCAGGCCCAACCCAAAGCATTCTGTGAATTAATTTTTCTCAAGTACTGCTCATTGCAGTTACAGTCCCTTAGCTGTGGATCAAAAGTGTTGGTCTCATGTCCTTGAGCAGATTAGGTAACAATTTATGACTGCATGTGCTTGATGTGGCATCTGCTGATGAATTTAAATGCAGCCTTACAAACAGACCATAATGATCACTATTACTACTTTTAATAATTTGATTAGATGTAATGGCTTTGGAGCAAGGATTGCTTCTCTGTTGTTTGTACTTGTCACTGTGGAAGGGAGTACTGATTCAGAGTTTGATTTCCTTGGTGCTGCCATAAAATGAAAGCTACATAACAATATTCATAGTAATTTGGAAATATAAGGCAGATGGGGCCTTCAGCTTATAAAGATGATTTTCTCTCATGTTCTTGCTGTTGCTCTGACTATACAAAGTCACATTAGGGCATAAAGAGTTCAGTTTTTGATATATAAAAGGAAAATTAAAGTATCTTAGTGTGATTCCATGAAAGAATTTTAATATTAACTGGGCAAACAAAGCTTGCATGTATGATCTTCTGTTACTGTTTAAATTCTCATTATGTTTCAGGGTTTTAATAACTGGAAGTTGCTTCACAATGTACCTACTGTGTGAGCTAAGCTGGTCCAAATATTTTTCCTGACTCAAATCAATTAAGAATATTGTGTTTCATTGTATACTTATAAATACAGATAGAGTCTCTCTCTAGAGAGTGTACACATTAGAAGAGACAAGTTTTGGAGGGCAAGAAATTACTAGCATAGTGTTGAAAAGTGTTTCTATTCTGTGAAACATAGAAAATGTATTCATTTTTATTATATACAGTAATTATACATTGCATTGCTCAGCTTGTTGTGTACCTACTTGTTTTATGTCCTTATAGTAAGTCATGTTTCTATATAATAGATTGTAATTTTCTACTGGTCAAGATAAGAAAACAACACAGGGAGTATAATAATATATATATAAACAAAAATTAATATTTTATCATACAACAACATTTCTATGCACTTATTTTTTAAAGGAATCAGTGTTGGGGTGAGAGAAACCTATCTTGTATTATTTTAAAATCTATTTCACATGCATTTGAGCAGTGGAGTTAAAGTAATCCTCATACTGACTTGCATACATACAGGCAGAAAATATTTAACAGGAGCATTACTGCTAATTTCTGTTGTGATTTTAATTAATTAATGTCAGTTCATCTGTGCACAGACGACATCCTGGGTTGGGTTCATAAGAGTCTGTGAATCCATTACCTTCAGGTGAGACACAGCAATAAGCACAAGCTGAAACTTGTTCTTTGAACTGGATTACACCCAAGTGTAGGCTTATTTCTATCTGTGTTGGTTTGGGCCCTCTCCTCTTTTTTTGTGTTCTCTTTCTTAAAAAAAGTGAAAAATCTTACCCAGATTGTAGGGAAAAGCTTCTAAATACAATGTAAATAAACACCTGAAAGAAAGAAATCTGTGATACAGTTCATAGCTGTTTATCTTTGAGTGAAAGACAAGAATTGAAGGGTGCTGTCCTTGCTTTTTTGTTCCTCTGGAAGAAGCATAATAGGAGAAGGTGAGTCATGAGTATGTTACAGGAAACATGCAGCTCAGTAGTACATTCTGTTTGGCCTACTGAAATTGTACTGTTAGGAAAATTCCTCTACATTGGCAGTGAAAGGTCTAAAAATACTTTTCCAGCCCCTAAATGATCAACTGTGTGTGTAAATGATCACCAGTGTAGCTTTTAGGCTGAAAAGTTGTGACATAGATGTAAAAATTACTTCCATGGAGCACTCAAAAGACAATCCTTCTAATGTCATTGGGGGTTGCAGATTATTTGCTGAATTAAAATGAAAACACTTTCACACACAAAGAAGACAGAATTTCATCACATTGATATATCTTGAATGAGCTGTTGAAAAGGAAGATATTTACTGGAATTCAGAAAGAATTTTCTTGAATCCTTTTGGTGATAATAGGCCCTCTTTCTCTCTGCATCACTCAGCATCTGTCAGCACTGAAAACGTGGGCCTAAAACTTTCACATGGAGTTTTCTCCATTATATTACTATTTTTTAAGAACAAAAAATAATGTTTTTTGTTGAATCCAAAGAAGAATTTTGTTATGACTGTAGAATGTGGTTCTGGAGAGGAACAGCAAGTATTGCCCAGTGAATCATACTTTTCAAACAAAAAGCAGCATACAGGAAAAGATCAAGGTTTATTATGCCTCACTTACTATCAAAGAAAAATCTAATGGCAGATGCAATGTTAGCAAATTCATGGTGCTCTCTTCAGTTTTCCACAGCAGATGAATGACTGTAATTGATGCACTGGTCAGATAGATGAAAACAAAATAACATTTGTCTTTGACAGATCAAGGATTCACCTGCTTTCTTTTAAGAGAAAAACATGAAAGCTGGAATGAAGTTTTATTGGAAGTGATGCATTTTCATTGTCAGCAACAGGCATGTGAGTGCTGGAGTGACAGAAGGTAAGCTCAATGTTCATATTTAATATTTTATTGCTAAAAGGCATGGATTTTTTTCTGAGTAATTTATAATTCTAAGAGCAAGATTGAGCAGGACCCTGTGTTTAGCAACAAGTGAGGAGGCCAAATGGTTTTTCAAAACTTATTGTGTGCAACAAAGCCACTTCACTGCTCAGAATACCTTAGAGTGTGCACTATGGACTCAGCAATATGAAAAATAACCAGAAAGTCCTCCTTCTACCATCTTTTCTCCTTCTTGCTGGTTGGTATTTTCCTTTATGATGTACCTAATGATTCCTTTTGGTTTTTTGAGGGGTCCTTGTCAATATGGTTAAAATATTCTGGAAAGCCAAAGGTTATCTTTGTACCTTAGGGAGGGTAGAAGACCCCATTGACATTGGTAGACAAGATCATTGGTAGACATGCCTCCCTCCCACCCCCATTGTACTGTCCCTTAAAACTATGTGAAACAAGCAGAAGATATAGTTAGTGGTTTTATAAATATAATTTTATCCAAAAATTCCCAGTTCAGAGGACTTGCAGAAAAACCCCACTATTTAAGTCAATATCTATTGTTCTCGCCCCCAAAAAATTAGGGTGCTTCAGAAAAAGAAAGGACAAGGTTTTGTCTGCTGCCATGCTATCTAAAGTGCATGGCCTTTGCAAAAAAGAAATACAGTATATAAAACAACTTTTCCAATGAAAGCTGAATAAACAGTATTGTGTTTAATTTGCAAACTATTAAATTTGTGATAATGCTATTTAAACATTGTGGTTCTCTACTGTACTTATCTGATATAATTCTTTCTTTGCATACAACCATGTCCTTCCAATATGAGTTGTCACATCTCTGATAAAATGGAATTGAGAGTCGTGACAAAAGCAGGAACATCTGGGAAATGAGAGCAGAAAAGCTGAGTGTCAGATAGCAATCAATGGATCACTTATGGCAATTATGCTTAGGAAATTAAGGTAGTGCAGATGATGTAATTTGCACATGACCAGGCTGGTGAAGGGAGTCAACTCTGCTCCCCTTAGGCAGTTCTGGAGATGCCTGTGCAGATGTCTGTCCTGGAAATGCCACACGTGCAGGAGAAGCTGTCAGCTCCCTGAGGAGCCACCCACCTCAGCTGAGGCAGAGCAGGGTGAATGCCCCCTGGCAGTGCCATCCATTAGGACAATCTGGGTAAGCCACACTCTAAAGAAATGAGAGAAATGAAACATGAATTGTAAAGCACAGAGAAGCTCCCCTTCCACTCAGTTTAAGCTTCCTGGCTCAGTCCAATCTTGACACCTCTCCAGTGACACGACACTTACTCTGTTTTGCCAGTCTGTCCTTTCCCATTTATCCAAGTGTTTTTGACTTTTTTTTGTCATTTCAACTTAGCCCATTTTCCTTCTCTACATTTTCTAGTGCAATTAGTTCACTGACTTTGCTGCCTTCCCTTTCACATCATGTCAACTAATCACTTGTCTATATTTCTCTTGCCTCAGCTGGGCACATTTCTCTTATGCAACAATTCAGCTTTAAGCTTCCCCTCCTCTTTGTGCTGCCCCCATTATTATTTATTAATGCTTTGCACAACTCTTCACCAAGAACTTTGACTTATCTTAAAGACTTTCAATAATTAAGCCCCACAATAAGCCTATAAAGGATGCAATTATATTATCTATTTACCAGATGGCTAACCAGGAACAGACAGAAGTTAGCTAAATTGCCCTGGGTTAAAAGTTGGAGAAAGACAGCACTGGGAATAGAATCCAGTGTTAGTTGAGTTTCTCTGCCAAAAGCTTGTAGTACTACAAAGAGTGTATACCAGCTGTTGGGGAATCACTGTGCTGGCCCAGAATTGTCCTGCTCTAGCTAAGAGCTTAAGATCTATTATTGAATAGATTTTCAAACTCAGTCCTTGCCCTTTTCTTTCCTAAGGGGACAACAGAAACATCTGAACTTGTAAACATAAAATGAAACTCTGCTGATGTTTTCCCACCTCTTCTGTCGTAGCTCTGTAACTGAGTGAGGTCTATGGATAGCTGGTTTTTTTTTTAAATCAGTGTATTGTCAACAAAACACTCTGAAAAAGAGAATGTCATTGTTTTTCTGTCTATCAATCTTTCTGTTTGTCACAGTGCGAGCCAGTCAGACAGCCTGCCCATAGCACCAAAAAGCCATGCTGGATTGTATCTCTGTGACCAACCATCTGGACTACATACTGAATTCTCTGTCACCATCAAACAGAGGAATCGCACTTTGTAAATAGTGACTTTAGGGATTTTTTTCCAGAGCTACTTATTTGGTGAGGCTGGCAAATTCTAACCAGTTCTTCTAAGTTTAGGTCTTGATGTCCATGTTCATCCTATTGTCATGTGTATGATCTTTGATATGTAGAATATTGAACAGAATAAAGCCTATGGACTATTCCAGATGCAGGGTTTGCTGTGTATTTATGAAAGCATTGACATGGTGCTCTATTTTCATGAAGTATTTTAGGATCATTTTAAGTCTTTGGGATCATTTAAAGTGTTACAATGGAGACTTGCAGTCCTTTCATGATCCTTTCACTGATCTTGAAATCTTATTTTAAACTAGACATGACCAATTTTCATGCTGGCAATTAATCTACAAAGAATGATTCTTATGATGGACAGAAGTACTGATTCTCTGCTGCCAGAGCTGTGGCCAGAGTGTGATCTCTTCTATAAAGTTGGTCCCATTCCCCGTGGAGGGAGAGCTGTTGTTCAAAATATTGTCATTAAGTTGTAAACATGAAGAAATACCTTTTGGTCATTTTGCCTTGAACAACCTATGGGTTCCTGGAAGCTTTCCAGTGTGAATGGTGAGGGCAGCAGTCTCCAGTTATTCTCAGTACAGTTCCAGATCTTCAGGTACGGTGTATATTCCAGTGCCCAAGGTGATGCCTTCCAGTTGGACTAGTTACAGCATCCTGCATAAACCCACTGGAGCTGCAGAAAATCTTTAAGGGCCATTTGAGATTTTGTCATAAGGAAGATTAAATGCTGAAGTCTAGATGGCCTTTCTAATTTGGGGAGGAAAAAAAGCCCATCCATATGAAATTGTGCTCATTACTGAGGAAAATAAATTCTTGTCCTGTCAAGCAAACTGCTAGGCTTTAGAAATGGTTAGACTTGCACATCAATTACTAGGGAAAAACAACACCTGTGTACACTAATTACTTATTTAATGGAAGGTTTTCAGATATAGGGTCAAATTCTCCACTTGCATCAGTTGTATGCCACAGAAATGTCATTTTTGTCAATGGAAAACCCCACTGATTTACACTGGTAGGTGTTAGAGTAAATCAGGTGAATGAGATGTTATGGTGCACAAGAGGAGTGTCATTGTAATAAATAACATCTTTAACTTTTAAATGTATGCTTTATATATTCTTACACGATTGATGTCCCTTTAATACTGTTTGAGTTAATTTGAGCGCAGTTTTGTTTAGTCTTTGTCTCATGTTTGTTGACTTTTTAGTCTCCTTGCTATGTCAAAAACATTTCGATGCTATAAATAAGAGCATGGATTAAATACATCCTTTGTGACAAGCAATGTGCAGAGCATTCACTTCTTTCTTCTAGAAGATAGATTATCTTTTTCATTATTTTGAATCTGCACTCTTCCAGTATTCTGAAGATCAGTAGAAGTACATTTAAACACAGTTATGGAAAAATGATGTTATATATATTTTTTTTTCTGCTTGTGACAGATGTGTGCTTGCACCTGAAAATATCCACACTCATACAAAGTACAATTTTAAGAAGTTGCAGAATCCATGACTGTGGTTTTATTTACTACAGGAGCTGTGTATGATGCTGTAGTACAAGAGCTTGCGCTATAATGGGATTGTGTATGATTCATAGGTTAAATCAATTAGGTTTAAAGTATTCCCTCTGGCTAAAGAGGTGGGTGTACAAAGGATCAGACTGAGGAGGTCATCATGCATCAGCTGTAGCTCCCTGTGCCTGGCACTCGAGGAGCTGTGTCCTTATTCCCACCCCCACCAAGCATTCTGAAACATGTCTGATGTCCTGGCAGGTATCTTTATGGTTATATGGGTATGGCCAAACCTCTTACAGGTGTAAGTTAACTTGAGTGAAACTGTGTGTTTGCATTAAGGGAAAATTTAATGGGTGGTGTGCACTGCACCCACAGCAAAGGGAGACTGATGGAGTACAGTACAGTTCACTTAAATAAAAGCAAGAAACAGGAGGAAACATCAAGGGCAGTTAGCCATACAGTCTAGGTGCACACAGAAGACATCATTGTATATTTTCAAGTTGTATATTTTCACCAAATATCCCATTGAGCCAGTGATCTGCAGACAGGAGTAAGACAGGATGAGTCTTTCCTTGTGTAACTGTCCTAGGGCTCAGAAAGCCCAGTGACTCTGAAGTCTAGTCTGATCTCAGGCAATTCTATTTTATATTTGTCTTCATTATTGAGCACGCTTCATATTCTCTTCCTCGGCTCACTGCAGCTTCATTGCTTCATTTCATGTATCAGGAAGCCGGACAAAGCTCAACTGGCAGCAGGATTTAGACTTTTATTAAGTCAGATAGAAATCATCTCACTCAGTAATCTGGAAAGATGTTGAGAAGTCGTGAGTTTGGCAGGATGGTCCTTTTTAATTACTGCAGATTTCTGATCTACATTTCCCTGCAGTTTAGCATATTGTTGTGAACTTGCAATGTGAGTGTCAAACTCCCCTCTAGTGGTTGCTACACAGAGAATAAACATTGATTTAGCTTGATGACAAGTATTTAACTTTGGACAGAAAAAGATGACAATTCATATGAGATTCTGATGGTTGTACATAGTGAAATTTATTTATTTGTCTTTCTTCCTCCTTTAATGATTTAGTTACTTCACATGTTGAAATACTGTAATTAAAACATGATTCATTGTCAAAGCAAACAAACAAACACAAACAAACAAAAAGAATGATGGCATTATGCTCTGCAAAATGCGAATGTGCCACCTATTGGTGATGCCTCTGCACTTCTTGATTGCTCTCCAGCAGGTCGGTGGCAAGGTCACCACGAACAATGCCAGTTGTCCCAAACCACACAACAGGGCTGCACACAGCTCTCTGCCTGCTTGTATTAATGCAGGACTAGTGCTGCAATAATATAAAAGCAAGAATTGAGCAGTAAGTGTGAAATAAAGAACTGAGTGTTAAAAATGTGCAAAGAATAGAGTGACTCATTAAGTGTCATTATGATTAAAGAGTTCCATTTCTTGCTAACAGAGTTCTCAGCAGCAGATTGTGAAACCAGAAATACACTCTGCAAGGCAGAAGTTTTTTGCTATGTGTGAAGAGGAAAGATATGGTGAACTTGTATGTTTCTCAGCCATCTGAGCTGTAAATTTGCACCTCTACAATCCTCTCAGAGAATCTGTTAATAACTTTTTGGAAGCTATTCTGCTTGAATCCTATAAGGCAGTAAGATTGGATCCTGCCTGCACAGGGTCCATGCATGGAAAGGAAGAAGCCTCAGGACATCTGACACTGTAAACTCTGTTGTGAAAGTTTTGTTTCCCAGTTTTCAAAAGCAGCCTTCATTCATCCTTTATGCATATTCAGCATTGTATTTCTGCTGAATAAATATTTCCCACTGGTACCTCTGTTCTTCAGCAAGTGCCAGTGATTAAACCAGTCTATGCAGAAGTGGAAACTGTATTTTAAATCTGTGGTCCTTCTAATCTGATTTTTCTTATAGTTTATATAGCAGTTACCAATTGTTCCACTCTCCAGGATAGTACTCACTCACTGCTTATAGTACAGGGTCATCTCTACTTCATTTCATTTAGTAGAAAAACAAAAATCAATGTTATTAGTTTCCTCAGTCTAAACCCAGCCAAACTGCTATTTAGTAAAAAATTTTGGAATGTATTTTTGCTCATAATCTTCTCTATTGCATAGTTTTAGTGATGGTTTGGTGCAGTTTTTGTGCTTTGTCTTTTTTTTTTCTGTTTTTTTTTTTGTTAGTGGCACAGCTTAGTGATAGGACAGAGTCAGCCCTGACTGGCTGCAATAAGCTAAGCACTGGTGTGTGACATTAAATGTACACACTAGAATGTAAGATGTCATTGGAAACAAAACCAGTTCTGGAGAGATAAGGTAATGAGTGCTAGCATACAGCAAGCACGATTAAAGTACACCACAGTGTAATATTTGACTAATCATCTAAAAATATTGGTTTTCCTTAAACTTGAGATTTGCCAGAATCACAAAACAACCCAGCAGCCTAGATAAAAGTCAGAATGAAGAATCAAAAAACCACATTTCCACATTTGAAAATATGGGGTGTGTTGTTATGCCCATAAAGATTGTAAAGCAATAGCTGTGTCAGGTCCTCTTAAAAATAATACACTTTCATCTTATGTCTTAATGTAAGAGCTTCTTTTGGAGCAGATGTTCTGGGAGTGCTCCCTCCCTTCTGCAATGACAGAAGCACAGCAATGCTCCTAGAGAGGTTTACCTTTCAGAGCTGACAAGTGTTAAAAGAAAATGGGGGGTGCGAACAGGTTTATAATCTACATCACAGATATGTGGGAAAGGGTTTTAAAATACACTGTGTAAGGAAGAGGAGAAAAATCAGACACATTAAATAAAGTCTATATAAATAGTAACAGTGAAGTCATACAATGATCTTTAGCAAAATAAGCCCCACTAAAGCAGGCCATGAGCAGTGAGAGCTGCTATTTCTTATGGGATGCAGTGATAAAGAAATTACATACTTATTTGAGAGGAACATAAATAAAGATTAATAGGTTAATGAGTTATTTTCCTTTCATTACTATACTATTGTACTTTATTATAATTGCTTTGCACTCATTTAATTAAATTTGAACTAGGGCCAACACAAGATAATTTGTTTTCCCTGTACTAAACAATGAGTATGCAGATTGGAAGTACTGAAGCAGTAATCAGCCCTCTGTTTGCAACACTTTTCTACTCTGAGTAGACATTATAATTGATAATTTGATTGTTGCAGCACTCTGTGCAATATATTTTAAAGCAACATTAACATAATGGAAATTATGTTGTGTGCCTAATCCAAGCTTTTCACTGTGTAAGTATATGAATCCCATTCTGTAATGAATTAGGGCACTATCCACCAAACATGCATTCAACCTTTACACGCCTCATTTTGGAACAGAGCTATCTCCTTCTAGTCTCCAGTCAATGTCTTCTCTATCAAGTTATATCACTGAAGTTGTACACAAAAAGAGCTAAAACAGCTAAGCTAAGCATTTCAATGAAGGCTGATTTGTTCTGAAATAAATCTTTCATTAAAACTAAGTAGGTTTTTTATAGTCCCTGTATAATTTTTGCATTATTTCCAAGGAAGGTGTTTATCCTGTCCATTAGATTTTATCTTTCCATTGTCTCTTTCCACCTTCTGAGAACCCCACTAGCAAAACAATGATGTGACTGAGAAGCTGAGGTAGGACTTTTCAATGCCTGTAATATAAACAAAAGCTACCTCATTATATTTTTATATATATTGAACTTAGGAAACAAAGCTTTTTTTTTTTTTTCACGTTCTGCAAGAATGAGAGAAAAGACTGAGGTTCTGTTTGATCTTTTCCTTATCCCAATCACATGCCCACCATGCAGTTTTAATGCATTCCTTCCTGCTGCCCACAGTCCCTGCAGAGGAGTTGGTGTCTGCATCTCCTGGCCTGATGAAGTCCTGAGAGTGGTGGGACAGTCCTGAGCCCTTGTGTGCCATCCCAGCAGTCACCAAGGGTACCTTGCCTTTCAAGTTTGGGCCATGAAAAAGAAGAAGGAAAACATAGTGAAGTGTGCTGGCTTATAAAACTCTGCCAACTTTAACTTTATTTGTTTTCTGACAAAACAAGAGTGGTTTTGCTTGTGTAAATATTTGAGTCACCTCACTTAATATTTACCTGAAGTGTCCCTGTACTAGAAAGGTGAGTTGTGGGTTTGTAAAATAAGTTCAACTTGTTTGAGAAAAGTGTTGTAGAGGAGAGTATTTCACTTACTGTCTTTTAGAACTGAGCTTGCAAAGTCTCCTATGGTGTTCCTTATGCAAGGAATCCTACTGAAAATAATCATGATTAGTATTTTAGAGAAGTCATGATGAGCTTAACTGTGCTGCTCACTGGAGAGCAGTGCTAATGAGTGTGGAGAGGCACAGGTTGTCTGCACAGACTTTTGTTCTCCACCGTGTTTCCAAAGGAAGTTTTTGAAGGAGGTAGGAAGCCTGACTGACAGGCTTGACTTCCCTTTTTTTCTCTTCTAGTGTATAAATCCATTTCCTTCTGCTGACAATTCTTTAACATCATTATAAAGCCTAATATATTAGGAGAGAGGCCACTATAATACTCCTGGAACTGAGAGAAAATTAGAACTACAGGAAAAATGAATGGTGTGACAGATATTCAAAAAGGTGTCAGAGAGTGCTCCTTGCATCACCACCCAGCTCTAAAACCACTGATCCCCTGAGAGGTTCCCTCTGTCTGTCACTATGGTGTGACACTACGCGCTTCCACTTTTATTGTTTTGGGATTTCTGTGCTTTTCCAGCCATGTAACAGGACCTTGAGGAACCCAGCCTCAGAGTTCCTCTCTTACATATGAGTTTTCACTAAATAGGTCCCCAAGATGTGTTTGGGGTCCAGCAGTAATGAGGTGGATTTGTGTGCATGAAAGGAGATGGAGCTGCTGCTCATGGTGAGGCACCACGGTGTGTTGGGAAGGAGCTGGGACTGCAGGATCCCTGCTGGAAATCAGGGTGGAGGGAGCTCCTCTCAGCCTCTTCAGGGCCTGCAGGAGGCTTCTCTCCTGCACTTAGTAGCACAGAGACAGAAGCCTTTTGTAACTTGTCTACCATGAGGCCTAACCAAAGTCCCCTGAGTCTTAATAAAGGTTGCAGTCATCCTCAGCGTGTTCAGTTTTGCAATAAAGGTTGGTGCATTTCAATAACTTTTGAGTTTTCCAGAGATAGGCTTTGCCTGAGCAAAGAGACACGGGGTCCATGACAGACAGGGCATCATTTAGTGTTCATATCAAGGATTGGTGGGATTTTTCCACACCACCTTAGAATCTGTTACGGTGGATTATGCCTTCAGAAAAACTAATTTATAATGTCTCAAGTAGAAAGTGGATCATAAGTGCTCTGTCTTTTTAACAAAGCCACTGCTGTCAGCCCATAAGGCAAATCCAGGGAGGCTTCTGTTTTCCATTTACTGTACTTTTCAATTGATTGGTCAGTGGTGTGTATCCTTTTTCAGTTTCTTTATTCCCTCTCTTTCAGACTTGGGATATCATTGCCTGAAATCCTGAGGGTAACATTATAGATTTCTTTTTATTTCACACAGAGACCTTTAAACACACAACATGCCTGAGTTGCCCCTCCATCTAGCTTTAAATCAGTCTGGGTGTGTAACTCAAATCACAGATTGAATGCTATAATATTGCTTCTTTGCACAATTTAAAAGCTTGGACTAAAAAGGGAACAACCCTTTTCATAGGTGTGCATAATAAATATAGCATGACTAGAGATGTAAGAATGGGAGAATATTTTGATATGAGGTGTTTTAACTGAGCTAGGTTTATAGTGAAATTGAAAAGTGCAAGAAGAAAGAAAAGCTCTGAAAAGCATGAGGGGATCATGGAAGGGTATGGATGGAAAATAAAATAGGAGATTTTCAAAGCTGAAGTTTTGTAGCTAGAGAATTCTACCTGCCATCCAGTGTGGATATTTATTTGGGATAAATAAAATAGCAGTTGAGACTGTTGAAATGCATATATCAGTCATCTGTAAGATAAAGCAGGTGGGGAAGATTGAAAGATTACAGAACAAAGGGGAAAGTGTAAGTAAAAGGAAGAAAATAAAAGAAGTCTGTGTGAAGGCTAAGATAAATAAGAGATTTTCTGAATACACAAGAAATGAGGTCACTGGAGAATGCAGTTGAGTTTGAGACATTGCAAAGGTAGCCTACCTTTGGTTGAAAGAAATATATTTTTCAGATGTTAAATTCTTTGAGTCAGTTTTCTCAATGAAGATAAGGATAATACAAAGACGAGACACTGAAAAAGAAAAAGGAATGAATGTAGACTCTGAGTACTGACAAAAATTAGCACTTTAAAAATCAACCTAGAATTCTGGGAGAAACTGAAACGCTCAAGAGGAGACATGAACATGCTGACCTTGGTATTGGAAATAGTGCCTGGCTGGAAATGCCTGAAGGCTTGAAGTACAGTCCTGGATGGTGATTTCTTGGCAGACTTTAAGTTATGACATGCAGTTTGGATAGTCTGTGGATACAAGAGAATAGTTCTGTACAAAGCAGTTTCCACTATCCTTGTGTACTATGGGCTTTTTTCAAGTTTACAACAGAGAGAAGGGCACACAAATGAGACCAAGGTGAGGTTGATGTGGAGGAGCCATATTCTCACTCTGTTTGAGTGAGGGTATTTAAACACAATGAACTTAGGAGGATAGGAAAGACCATGAGCTTGTAATCAGGTAAAGAATGTATAACATGCTTTCAGAGACAGCCCAGACCAATGGAGAGCAGTAAGACTGAACAGTTCTCAGTGGCAAAACAAAACAAAAAGTTAAAAAAAAAAAAAGAACAGCAAAAAGAATCAGTTCATCAAGGTGTGAAATGCAAATACAGAGGTTTCATGTAGCCTGATACTGATGAGGCATGACAGTAACATCGTAATGCTGGAAAGACCAGTTTTAATTATCTTTTTAAAAAGTTACTGTATGATCAAAAAAGGTTCAAAACCACTGCTAGTATGGTACAAGGGCAGAGAGACCTTAGTTATTTGTTTAAGTTAGAGAAAGCAGGTCCATAGAACAGAGGAAATTAGGAGGTCATCTCATTGAGTCAGAGATAATTCTGAAGGGAATAGGCAGGATAAATGCTACCAGGTTAGTTGAACTCTTTTGAGATGCAAGAACAAAGGAGATGAACTAAGAGAAATCAATGGCCACTGTATTTATTGGGAATTCCTTAGCCAAACTGGGAGCAATTGCATGTATAAAATATTTCACTAATGGCAGCAAGAGAAAGAAACAACTGAAGCAATAATTTAAAGGGCTAGTGTATTCTAAGGTTTTAAAAATATAGACATTTAACATTAGCATTTACAATGAGCTATTTTCTTTGCAAATAATTATACATAATCTTTTTGCAAGGCAGCTCTATTGCAGTAAATAATAACACAAGGCCAAAAACCTTCAAAATAGAAATTTTAATTTAGAGGTGAATATAACTCTGGTTATTGGAATTTTTCCTACAGTGATTCCCCAACAGCACAAGTAAATTGTGTGTTGAAAGAGGGAGTAAACACTACTTTACTATATATACTTCTGTGTCTACCATTCATCTTGTTTGAAAACAAGTACAACAGAAGGGATTGTGTCATCAGAGTGATTTTTGGGTTTGGCTGGGTTTTTCTATTTGTGTTTGTTTTTTGGTTTTTTTTTTTAATTAATTTAAATTTACATCTCTGCAGAAGAGTACACAAATGCACAGACCACACACACATATATATTTTTGTATATATATTTATATATTTGTATATATAGTATCAAAACCCAGAAATTTTCATGCTGTAGTTCTGAAGTAAACTTCTGAGAGCCCTTCAGGGACTGGTGCTTCCCAAGACCCTCCCTGTTTAACAAGGAGCTCCCCTCTTCTGTAGCATACTTCATGGAAAAGTGCTAACTGAAATGGGGGGTAGAAGGGATACAGGATTTTCTTTTGCCAGAGACAAATGAACTTCTGTTCAAATGTAAAAATGCAGAATTCTGTCTGTACATGGACTAACAGGTGCTATACTTTGTTATATTAGGAGTCCATCAAAGGCTGAGATGAAGCTGTTACATTCTGTCTGGAAATGGGAGCCTTTCCACCAGAGTGCTGATGGATCATCAGACTCGCTCTGTCAAAGAGAAAAATTAATCTGCACTAAGTGAGGCTCAGGTATGAGGCCAGACCACTTCTACTCACCAGCAGTGACCGCCTCTACAGAAGCTGTCAGCAGAGGTCCCTGTGGTCTGCTGAAACCTGGAGCTTCCCTCTTCTTCCCAGGATGTGAGGATGGACAAATGTAAGTGAAGAGTAAAAGATGAAGCACATTGAAGGGTGGAGAGTGGTGCATGCTTGTGAATATTGAATTGCTGTATGTTGAAGCAGTTAGGAACATTAATTACTCTGGATTTTAAGTATTAGAAGGGAAACATGCACTATATATGTACTTCTAGGATGAGTACCTGAGAAATTAACATATATCTGCATAACCCTAAAAAACCCCTATAGATTCAGAGCCGTTCCTGAAATTTTCCTAGTTTGTGCTTTGCTTTGCTAGGCACATAGAAAAAGGATTTTCCCTTCTCCTTCTCAGGCAAAGTGGGTTCCAAAGTGGTTCAAATCCTGGTAATCCAGCCTGAAGAATGAAATATTCCTGAAAAGAGGGGGTATGCTATCTGAAGAACAGATCTCTGCCAGGGCTGCTGCTCTTACAGGCACATCCAGGCTGGCTGTAAATGAGGTTGTTCAGGCAGTAATGTAGCCACAGCAGCTCAGAGCTGCACAGGGCACGCTGTTTACCCAGTTTTTCAGCCATGGAACAACATTCACATCAGTGAATGCAGTGGAGACATAGCCAGAATAAGAATGTGATTTATTCTTTCAATGTGAGAAGCAGCTATATGTTCAACAAAGGCTTTCCTTAGACTAATGGCCAAAGTAGGCCCCAGTGCAGCTCCTCTATAGACTGAGAAGAAAGGATTGTTTGTTGAGGCCCAACTGTCCCCAAAACCCAGTCTGCTGAGTGGATTCTGTCATGTATGAGTTCTCTGCCCACTCCATTGTCACGGGTGTTTCCGTGAGCCTGCCATGCACGGCATAACTGGGAATTTACTGCAGCACTTGCTGATAGAGCAAATAATTCAAAGTCCTGTCACAGCTTGGAAAGAACAGATGACTACTACAGAACAGTTTAATATATATAAGATATTGTTTGCCAGTAGAATACTGGACAATGTGATTTTTCTATAGATCCTCTCATTCTCAAGGAATGGCAAAGCATTTAATGAAGGAATGAGTTAGAGTTGTGGTTGTTCAGTCCAGAGCAATGGCTGGTTTAGCCTTTCAGTGCAAAATCATTATGTGCTCAGCAGTAGCTCACAGAGCCATGGCCAGTAAGGGCTGTCGTGCTGAGACAGGGACACTGGCCCTGACACTCTCTTTGTCCCCTCGAGCTGTCTGTGGTGTTGCTTGCTCTCTCCTTGGATGGCTACCAGAGGAAGAAAGAAGGAAACTTTTTTTAATTCTGAAGTTTTCCCCAGTGCCAATGACAATAACTTTGACATGTGTGCCTTTAATTGTGCATTGCAAGAGCTGCAGTTTGGTGAGCCCTGGTTTTTGTGTAGGAACTCTGTTCTTCACAACTATTTTCTTGGTCAGCATGTGCCTCCTGTATTCTTGGGAAAAAATATACGGTCTCCTGCTCCAGTGTGGGTAGCTACCCTTCCTGAACTGGTGAAACAGCCAAGGAGTAAAACTACACCATTTGCTTTCCAGGGAGGCTTGACTTCAGCTGAATTTCAAAGGCAGTTACACATGTGCTTCATGTAAACTAATGCTCCTGAAAATTGCTGCTTTTGGAAACCCAATTTATAATATCACTCATTTTGGGTGCTACTCATTTCAAGCCTTTTGAAGTGCTGTTTTTATTTGCATATCTCTAGCACTGATTTTTGGATGTCACACTGCTGTGTTCTTTGTCTTTCTTAGTATTTGGTTTACGTTGTCATTACAGAAAAGACCACTCCTCCCAGCAGTGAGGTCTGTCTCACCAGGTATTGAAGGACATTCAAGGATGCGGTGCAGAGCAAATGGTTGTGCTTGCACAACCAGCTTGCATGTTATAACTGCACATTAGCATGGTTTTGGTGCTTGCACAATTTGCAGTAAACTTGGCTGGAACTGTAGGGTAGAAGTCTTTGCTCTAAAATAAAGGTGATCAGCTGAAGAAGGCAGTGTTAGTCTGTGTGTAAGTCATGCTCTAAGCATGAGCCCTGTTAATGGATCCCCAGCTCTGCTCTCCCTTTTCCAACCCTTGCACACCATACAGTGGTGGATCAGCACAGATCCACAGCCCCTCTCCAGCCTGGGCATTTGCTGGGCCACATGTGGAGCCCCAGAGCAGGACAGGGATTGTGACTTCATGCTCCACAAATGCAGAATTTCTTCTGGTTGGGCTCAGCTCTCAGAACCTGTTTGTCATGCAGGTTTGCTCAGATGGGGCTTGTTATACAGGGCCTCACAGCTCAGTGTTTAGACAAGTGAGTGCTCTGGTTTCAATCTGTGCAGACAAATACAGATTGATTAAGAAGATAGTACCCCAAAGGTATCTGATTCAACCAAACTCTTCAACACATCCCTATCTTCAGCCAGGTGGAGTATTTAGATTTAATGATACACACATTTGGACAAAAGCACAAGCTGCTCATGAGACTACATGAGCAGGAGAGGCTGTGTTGATCAGCTCTTTTTCTGATGGAAATGATTCATTCAGGCCACACTTTTACTGTAAAAGTTTGGGAGCAGGAGTGAATCATGCCAAGAGCTTAAGGGGCTGGAGTGGCTCCATTTGATGCAGAATGATGGAAGAAGGGTGAGAGGGTGGGGAAGAGAAGGGCCACTGCCCCTTCATGCTCCTGGTCCTGCATGAGGTGACTTCCACTGCTCCTGCTGCTGCTCTCCTGTGTGTGAGAGTGATTTCCCAGCACCTCTCCGTGACTGTCATGCCTCCTGTGGCCCTGCACAGGTGGCTGTCTGCGTCCCTGGGCTGTGTCTGTGTCCCTGGGCTGTGTCTGTGTCCCTGGGCTGTGCCCATCACCCTGGGCTGTGCCCATCACCCTGGGCACTGCAGGGAGAGCTGCCCCATCCCATCAATGCCCTCTGGGCAAAAGAGGAACTTGCAGAGTTGAGGCTGTGATTGCTGGGAAGGGTGTTGCTGCACCTCAGCAGCTGGATAGATGCCATTGAAAGTGAGAGAAGGGGAGGAAAACCCACAAAACAAGTTTTGGAAAAATCTTTATCAAACAATACCTGTTGTGGGAACTGCTTTCAGTGAGATGCAAACCCATTTTCCTCTCATTTCTGCAACGGTTCTGAGCTGCTTCATTAATAACAGACTCGTTTGGGAGACTGACAAGATGGGAACCAGCACTGTAATTACACACTGCTCTTTTTGTGAGGACTGCCATGAAAACAATGCTGTGTTCTCATTTTCTCCAAAGACAAGCAGGGAAACAAATTTCTAACACCTTGCCCTCCGTTGCAGCTGGACACAGTTCCAGACTGACATGAATCAATTAAAAGTAATAATGCAACCCATAGAAACATTATTCACCAAGCTTCATACAAAAGAAAGCATTTCTACTTGCCTAATTAAGGGATGAGAAAAAAAGTATATATTTTTGGCAGTAGTTGTGGAGTTACTTTGCTTTTTTTTTCAGAAGTCAGACCATCATAGCACAAAAAATTAACAAAAGAAAAATGTTTCCTTTTCCTGGAGTTGGCCAATTAAAAACTTTCTTCCTCATCAATTCACTGAACACGGAAGGAGACATTTTGTGGCTTTTTAGCACCTGGAACGCCATATTTATTTTTCAATTGAAAAACTGTATTACAGTGAACTGCCATACACACAGCTTACCTGGATTCTCTAAATAAAGCAATGATAATCTTTATCATTGCTCTCTTGACTTTGTTTCAACATTCTTTTTAATGCAAATTTCCTAATCTAACTTGTAAAACATTTAATATTTAGAATATACTCCTTTAAGATCCATCAAAAGAGGCAAAGCTGCACAACAATGCCTGGTGCTGGAGCATTGTGAGCCTGCTACAAAGGAATGAGGTGATTCTTTCTTTCAGGTCAGGAGGTCAGGCTTCACTGCATTAATTTTGCTGAGTCTCTTTGTTATTTATAACAAACAAGGTCATTTATTTTCATTTCCTTGTTTCTAATTGCATGCATCTCCTTTGGAGTATGAACTCGGTAAACAGGTGGCTGAAATGCTGGGGAAAATACTTGAAGCAGTTCCAGAAAAAGGGCATGTCCCACACTGGTAAAGCAATTTGATGAGTTAGAGATTTAGTCATAGCAGGATGTGCACCTGCTTGAAAGCAAACACACTTCTCTTTGGCACACACAGATACATGCAAATTAAAAGAGATTATTTCACTCTGAATGGTGGGTTGATATTTGATCAAATTTAACACTGTATATTTTAAATAAAGCCTTGGTGTATATTAGTGAAATACAATCTCTTTTCAGCTGCTTTTGATTTTTTTTTCAACTTCTCTTTGAGTATTACAAATGAATGATATTTCTTCACTAGCTGAGCCTACAAAAAGAGTATGTCTCTGGAGGAGAACTTTATCAGTGGATCTTTATGATGAGAACTACCTACATGCACTGAAAAAAATGGGATAATGAAAAGCTAGGATGTTTGACTGACAAGGAATAAACCAGATCTTAAATTTTTATACTAAAATGAATTCCCACAAATTAAAGGGCATTCATTGGAGTGATAGCAGTATGTCTTTTTAATCCTGTAAACCCCACGTTTCCAGGCAGCCCAAATGGAACTCCTAAATATATTCATGGGCAGCTTTTGCATAGGTAGTTATTGAATTTGCATTTCAAAATACTGGCACTGTAGGGCTAAATCTGCGGCTGCTTTGTCCTGAAAGATGAGACACACTGTGGACTACCTTGATTTTAGGGGTATTTGAGAATATAGCAGGAAGCAGTGATTGTCTGGCATGACTGAGCTTCTGTTGTTGGTGGTTGAGAACAAGTCCAGGGCTGAATCCATAAAGGGAAACAGAGAGAGATTTCTCAGCATGGTTTCCAGTTCCCCAGAGAATGGGAGGCACCATGGCCATGTCCACAGGCTCTGCTCTGAGCTTTGGAGCTTCAGAAATGTCTGAGCAGGGGGAAAGCGTGGGAGGAAGGCTGGAGAGAAGGATGTGCATCCCAAGAGACAACTGCTTTGTCTCTTTTCCAAGATTGGGCATAGAGGGGCTGTTTGGAGGAGGCTCTGCAAGGGACATGTATCCCCTGGCTTAAATTGTCCTTTTCTGCACATTATTTCCAAATAGTGGGGCAGGGAAGGCAATTTGGTTGTAAGGACTATGCTACAGATTTCATTGTTTAAGATGCATTCTGTAGCCTTTCTATGAGAAGATTACTGTCCTGGGCTTTTCTTTCCATGCATATAAAAACATACTTTGTAATTTCAGGGAGACAATATCATTAAATGGTATGTTGGAAGAAAGAAAATATTTTTTTATCTCTAAAATCGATAAAAATCCAAATCCTTTCTTTAGCAAAATATTTGTTTCTTGAATGTAATTATAAATGTCATTGTACATTCTTCCTGACTTCAATGCTTATCTTGAGGAGTTCAGTGAAAATAAATTGTTTTCATGAAAGCAGAGAAGCCATTTGATAAACACACTGTCTCAGAAAATTGTTCCTGAAGCAGAGGTCGTTCTCTCACTTTAAAAGAAAGAGAATATGTTTTAGAAAACAAGCCAGGCAGCAGAAAAAGCATTTTTTGTTTCAGACAATTCATTTTAAAAAGCAATGTGTAAATCACATGGAAAATTCTGCATTGATTATTTTGACTGCTGTAGAACCCTGGAATAAATGAAGTTGAAATAGACTTATATCAAAGAACATTGCATTTAGTAGCAAGTCAGAGTGTTATTTTACTACTGGTTTTGGTTTTTTTTTAGATTTGGTTTTGTGATCAGATGTTTTATTAAATATTAGCCATTCGTGGAAATGTGGACAGATTCTTTAAGACCAGCTTGGCACATACTGTTTATGAGCTTCAGGAAATAGTCTTGAGAACTGGAATCTGTCCTTTCAACACTGAAAACCTGGCCCACTGAGGGCATACAAAAAACCAAAAAAGCCACCAGCACCACCACCAAACCCACCCCAAAAACCAAACAAAACAAAAACCAAAAAAAACCCTCAACTCTATAAGTGGACATAAGTCCTGAATGAAAGTATAGCAGTTCATTTAGAGATGTTATTGCAGTCCCTAATCACACCTTCAGAAATCTGTTCCTTAATTTTCAGTCTGATGAATTTATGTATGTGTCATGTGTCTATTACTAAGTCCCAAACTCTTTTGTACAAGTGCTTATAAAATAGTGCTTCATTTTTTTAATCCTCAGCTAGAATTATGCTGCTATTAATATCAGAGTTATTAATATGCTCTCAGAAGACTACATCATTAATTAGAAGACCTAAAGGATAACTAATGGGTCCTTTGGAAGACTACTCTCAGTTATTGTATGGATCTGATCTATCCAAATAAAGCAGTATGTCCAGAGCATTATTAATTTTTTTTTAATATCTTCAAATTCCCTTGCACTGGTCACTAATTTTTTAATCCTATAACCTGTGCTGGTAGATAGTTTGACATTAATACCATGGTAAGTCACTGTAACATTTGAAAGGGACACGACGACAGCAGCATTTTTAAATGATTCATTTTGTTTTTAAGGCATGACTGTGAAACTACACACTGCTTTTACCTTGTACCTTGGCTGTGTCTCATCAAGTCCTTCATTGGCTTCCAGGAGATGACCAAGAGCCCATCCCTTCCATGGCCACCAACAAAGGATGTGCATTGTGGTCACTGGGGACGGACAGAGCCACCTCCCCAGCCCTGGGGAAGCCACTGCTGCTCACCTTCCCCCCAGGCAGCTCTCCAGGGTGAGTGTGCCCTTGAGATGGGCATTGTTGAATTAAACTCACAGAATGTCAGAAAGACCTTTCATTGATCACTCCAGAAACATCCCCACATCTTTCTCTGGGTGCTGTATATTGTAATGTGTGCACCTGAAATATATCAGAGGTCGTATGTGGATATTTCAAACCATTGCCTAAAAGAACATTGGATGAAATTAAAACTGAGAAACATGCATGAGTGAATTTGTTGCAGATACAAGGATTAAATGTAACCTTTCTTACCTTCAGTTTACCTTACTGAAAAACTCTTCAGTATATCTCACTAAGACTTTTTTTTAAAATATTTCTTTCAGTAATTAGATTTGGTTCTACTGTAAAATGAAAGTTTCTGCCTATCACATTCCTCTAGACTCACAGAGAAACTTAGAGAAGAATTTGGATTGTTTATGGTGAGCATATTTTTCTTTCTGTAGACATGGTCCTTGTAAATTCCCTGTAAAATGTAGATGCCAGTGGCTTTTTTTCCCTCTCATAATAGTTCCAGCAGTTTAAATTCAACAGTAGTTTAAATTCAACAAATGTATGAATGTGGAGAGAGCTGGAGGAGAAAACCAGAAACATACCACACAGCTTTATATCAACAGATGATACAAATTATATATATGTGCATGTAATTATATATATCTATGTGTGTGTATATATGTATATATAACCATACACAGCACCATCTCTAACCCAGTTTCCTGTCTTGCTTTAAAATAACATCCCTGGAAGAAAGGATACACTGCATTAATTTCTTAGTTTCAGTTAAAACTTTTAGTTTTTAATGCCAATCTAGAAGTGACAGTGTTCCAGTCATTGTTCTCCTAAAGAAGTGAATTTTCATATTACTGGACAGTTCCTTTACTGTTTTCAGTGCTGCAATCAGTTTGTTTTTCAACATGGTTTTTATCCCACGATAACTGTGTACTAGTATGTGAGGATACTGTAACACTGCAGTCAATAGCAACAGGATATTCCCTCTGCCAAAAAGTAATTCTATATTGTCCATTACACACAGGTTATTTTGGAAGGTTATGGAATACTTTCTTTAAAGCAGCAGAAACCTTTTTGCTGTAACATAGTTCAACAGTATTGATGGTTGTCTCTGCTCTCTAAACAACTCAAATATCTGGTTTTCTGGTAGAACTGAAATATTGTATGTGATTTGAGGTGGTAAAATACTTCAGGTAAGGTAAGAGACCTCAGCAACCCACAGAAGCATCAAAGAGGCAATGTAAATCTTTGAAAAGTTTAATAATTATATTTTATTCCCAGTTTCACAAAGTAATGTATTTCCTGATTTGGGCCTGAAAGAATTTTCACAACCCAAAAACTTGCAGTTGTAATTTTTTTTTTGTCCCTCCTTGCAACAATCTATACTTGTATTTTGAAATAATGATTTGTATTTTAAAGGAATAACTGTAGTTTTAAAATAATCCTTTGATCTGCAGTACTCTAGATGTGGCAACTGGGACAATGAGAAGGTAAGTGATCATCTGGCAGGCAAGCACTAAACTCCAGCTCTCTCAGTTGTTTGGCTTCTCTGATCTGTTGGCTGAAATTCCCTCCTTTACTGCAGGAAACATAGTCAGTGACTAATAAGTGTTTATTGATCTCTGCTTGAGATACTTGCTAAGAGATGTAGATATCAATGAATATTTGATCTGACTTAATGTTAGTAACAAAAGTATTTTCTTTATTGCCTCATTTATACAGGATATTCATGCATGTGTGATCACTTCTAAATGCCATCTGACTCTACCACCTGATGAGAAGGGGGCTTCAGTGGGATAAATTCTAATGAATTAATATGCTATTAATTGTACTTTTTCTTAGCCAGAAGTTAGTAGTGTAGTTGTTGCTTTGAAGGGTTAGTCAAAATATCATTGATTCTCAGCAGCTGTACTTGATAAGTAGAATATAGGTCTCATTCAAAACTCATTGCAGTCAATTGAAGGGACTTTCTATTGATTTCAGGAGGCTTTAGAATCTTTTCTAAACCAGACCTGCTTGGTGCTCTTTCTTTTCTCCTTCTGCATTCTACCCTTTTTGTTTTGTGCCCTTCCATCCTCCACATGTGCTCTGGGGGGAAGGAGCTAAGTCAGTCTTAACAGGCGACACCAGAGATGTCCTGTTCTTCCCTTTCCTCTTGTTCCTCCCAGTTCTTACAGAAGCCAAAAGACAGTGTGGGAGACTGGAGGAATAGTGGGTCATAGGATGAATATTTAGCTTTCTCCTTCTTTCTTCTACCTTCCTCTTCTTAAAGCTGAACCAAAAAATTTCTGGTAAGTACCTTGTTGTGTCTGGATAGGTTAAAGTTTGAAGAGTTAAAAGAAGTTTGTAAAGTGCCTTACTTCATCTGGATGTTTTAAAATTTGCCAAATTTAAAATTTATTCTACTTAAGAGTTCTAAAGTTTGTGGGTAAAAGCTGTTATCGAGCCTCCTGAGAATTTGGGCGTTTTTCCCATGCACTGCCCAGGGTAAATCCATTTACTCTCCCCTAAGTCTGTGGAGAAGGCAGAGGTGCAAGTGAATGTCAGCTCTTTGTAATGTTGGCTCTGCATTGTAAAACTGGAGCAGAGAGCTTTACTCCAGCCTTGGCTCCTTCCATCCCTTCTCCCTCACTTCTTTCCTGCCCTTCCATCCCCTCTCCTTCATTTTCCTGCCCCTCCCATGCTTTGTCAGCAGGAGGGAACTGTGTGGTCAGAGATGGGGGGGGCTGCTGAGGTGTGGTGCTTGGGAAGGACCTGGCTGCCTGCCTGAGAATTTGGGTGTTAAGAGATCTGGTCTATTCACTCTCACCTCTGAGGCTCCTTCCTGACCCTGTGGTTTGCTGGAGTAAATCTTCCAGCGCCTTTCTTACTGAGCCTCAGATAATATTTCCATGTTGCTGAACTGACACAGGGTTTGCAAAGGCTCTAAGGATGCAAAGTTTGGCCTGGCATGGGGAAAAAAAAAAAAAAAAAAGGGTTGCAAGGCTTGTGTGGGAATCAGCCAGGCTTGGAACATTCATATTTACCTGTGCAAGTTGAAAGGTTTCTGGGCAGCAGTGAGAATTTGTGCAGGCACACTTTCAAGTCTCTATATGACTGATTCACTCAATACAATTTCTGTTCTTACATCAGAAAAGCAGTTTGAGTGTTCTTAATGGCTTTTAAAATTGAATTGTGATGATGAGTCAGAAGAAAGTATAGCTGAAGATGGAACAGAGTCACCATTTGTGTGTTGGTTCCTGAATCATAATTGTTGGCATCAGTAGGCATACATTCAAACCTTTATGAAACAAGGCTTTTTGAAAAGTTTCTTTGAAATTGAGGCTACCCAGGACCAGGGAAATTACTGGAGTACTCCACTTACTGTAGATAGATACCTGCTTTTATTAAACCAGCAGGGAAAAAAAGAATACTTACTTAAAATTGCAAATACTTCATACTCCATCTACTCTGAGAGAAAAAAAAAAAAAGATAAAAGTGGACTTTCAAAGCCATAGTTTTACCGAAGGACCTTTAAGAGAATGGCTTGAGAGAAGAATTTGTTGGACTCCTTTCAAGCATCATGTACAGAAGTTTATAAATACTTTGGCTCACTTTTCATCTTTAAGATACTCCTGAGATAAATGCACTTAAATGCATTGTAATAAAAACCATGTAATGACATCATGTATATGCATTAAAAGTATAGCAGAGATTACTCGAGTTTACTTTTTTAATATACTGCATTGAAGAGGTGTTGAGAAAGAAAAACATACACTTGCATAATTCTTTAGTTTCTTTTTTAGTACAATTCTCTCTGGTATAGTATCACATAAACCATAATATTTTATTTAAAAAGAAAAATAAATTAGCATATATATGCCAGTTTCTCTTCTGCTTTTCTTTAGATCACTAATTCATTTCACTGCAAAAAACTTACTTTGGGCATTAGGTAGAAGTCACAAAAGTAGCTTGTACTCCGGAATGGTAAGTCTTTTACTATAGAAAATACTGAAGTTCTGCTTTATTTTCATGATAGTATTAACAGAGAGTATTTCAAAACTTTTCACTAAATAATACTTTGGGGATGTTTTGCCTAGCTTAAGGCTTTTTTTAAATTACTTTTTTTTTTTTAATGCTGACTGAGTCTGTTCCAATTTACAATAAATTTCTGAGCCAGTGATATCAAAACAGAGTATTTTGAGGTATTACTGTTGTGGGTATTACTTTCAGAAGGAACTGTGTTGTAAACAGCAGAATACTTAAAATCATTGCTATTTACATCACCATTATTTGCTCACGTGCTGACCCCAAGTCTCCTAACCAGTGGCAGTAGCTGCTGGAGCACCTGCTGTGCCTCCCACCTGCAGCCAGCCTGCAGCAGAGGCTGCTGCTCCAGCAGGGGACAGGACAGGTGAGCGGGGCTGGGCTGCCAGGCAGTGCCCAGGGCCGTGGATCACAGCTCTGCAGCCCTGCAGTGCCTCCTTGCAGTGCAGCAGCAGGACCAAAGCCAGACTTGGAATCACTTGCTGTTCACTCCTCACTCATGTAATCTTCCTCTGAGTTCAGTGGAAATATGCTTTCAGATTTCATGAGAAGTGCAGAGACCCAGAGCTAGACAGTGGGAAATAGCAGTGTTCATATAGCAGAGCAGTCCAGAACTTGAGGGCAACAATCTGTTCCTATACCTAAGAATCTGTTGAATGTAACGTGCACTTGGGTAGAATTCTACTTTTACTTTCAGCCTCAATTGAAAGATGTTTATTGTGCCTGTACACTACCACTTTTCCATCACTGTGTTGGAGGAATGCTCTGATGTGATGTTGCAGTCTGAAACAGTTTCATTGCCTTTTTCTGAACAATTTGTTTCTCTCAGGAGCATAAGTAATTTTTTGCCACTGATATGGGGTGGTGTGCCTGTGTGAATATTCTGTGCTGTATGTGCCTTAACCATTCCTCTCCTGGTAACAGAGTACGTTTTGCAGTCTTTTGCCTTCGGTTAAAAACAGTTGCCATAATGAATATGAAATTGGATTAGGTATGTGACAGTGTATGCCTGTTATCTTTGCTATCGAGGCATTTACCCATTCATTCATACACAGTTTTCTAGAAAGTTAAATTCTGAATACTCTATGGAAATGCAAATACATATCTGTGTTATGTTTAATTCTGCTCTTAGTACAAAATACCATGCTAGAGATGTTTGCTTCAAAGTGTGGTACTTCAGAACCAATATCCTGAATAAGGGTGATCTGGCATGTCCTATGCAACCAGGAGCTACTTGTGCCACCACAAATATTGAACATAAGATTTCTAGGAATGGAGATGGGAAGATGTTCCTTTCTACATGATGTAGCTGTTGACTGTTTACAGTTTCTCCCCAATGTTTTTAGACAGTGAAGAATCATGGCTGGAGATGAAGTATGGGGCACTAAGCTCCTGAAGCAGGCAGTAGAAGTGGGACTGAGCATGGGCCCAAGGATGTCTGTCCTTCAGAGAAGGTCTTGCTGCTGTTGTACAGTTAAACCTTGTATACTTATGTTACCATTGCTATTTTGCAGCTGAATGGAGGAATCTCCATCTGGGGCGTACTTTCAGCAGCATGAGAACTGCCCAGGAATCCACCCTGGACCCAAAAGGCAATCCTCTCCCTGTCACTGGAGCCTTGACTCCAGGGCGTGTTTCCATTCCTCTTCCTTGCACCTTGTCTGCAGGGCTCAAGTTGTAAGGTTAGCTGGCCCTGTCTGCTTTAGTGTTTTCTCCAAAAGTTGTGGAACAGATTTTCAGATCAGCAAAGCTCCGTGCAGGGGAGCAGATACGGCTGGGCTGTGCCTACGACTGACAAAACAAATTTGGGTTATTAGCGGGTTGCTTTGACTCATCACCCGGAGACTTTGAGAGTGTGAGGAGGTTTCTGTAAGCGATGTAAGCGAGGCAGGCTACTGTGGTTTAAAGTCTTGCTCCTGACAGCACGTTAGAAAAACCTCGTTTCTTCTGCTACCAACCTGACGCAGCAAGGCAGCGGTGTGAATCGATAAAGTGCATTATCCAAAAAAAAAAAAAAAGGGCGGAAAACTGGTGGAAGCGGTGAAAGTTACTCACCTGGAACCTCCGGGAGCGAGGACAGCCATGGGCAGGGCCGCTGCCGGCCCCGCTCCGGCCCGGGCGGGGGGAGCGGCGGCGGGCGGGGCGGGGAGGGGCGCGGGCCCGGGAGCGCTGCCAGCGCGGCGCCGCTCGCTCGGCACTTGGCCCCGCAGCGCGCCCGCCCAGCGCAGCCCTGTTGCACCGAGCCCGGGGTAGCCGCCCCCTCCCCGGCAGCGCGGGGCGGCCGCGGCCCCGCCGTGCCCCGCTCCGCCGGCGGTGACGGTCCCCCCGCCTTTGTCGGGCGGCCGGTCCGTCCGTCAGTCCGTCCGCGCCGGGCGCGTGGCTCCTTTGTGTACGGCAGCTGCTCCTGAATGCGGAGGCAAAGCCCGTGGCTTGGCACTGAGCTTTTAAAAAACAACAGCCCTCCCTCCCTCCTTCCCTCTCCCCTGCCCTCCCTCCTTCCCTCCCCTCCCCTCCTCCCGCCGAGGTGGACGGGCATCCACCTGGGGTCCGCTGCCCACCTCTCCTCTCATCCTTCTCTCTTCTCCTCCTTGTTTACCTGCACTTTTCCGCCGCCTCTTTCCCCGCTGTCCCCGCCGCCCCCCGGTCCCCGCTCTCGGGCAGGCTCGGCGCCCCGCAGCTCCGCTCCCTCGGCGGTTCGCCCGTGCCCCTACGCCGGGGAAGGCACTTGAAGGTGGATCTATTAAACAAACCTCCCGGCGGTCTCTCCAAGTGGACCAAATCTCCAGCATGGATGTAAGATTTTACCCGGCTGCGGCGGGCAGCGCGCTCCCCGGAGACCCCTCCAACCTGGACTTTGCCCAGTGTTTGGGTTACTACAACTACAACAAGGTGATTATTCCCGCGGGTGTTAATTCCTCGTGCTGCTGCCCGGGGCTCCGTCGGGGCGGGGGGAGGCTCGGGGCTGGGGGATGCGCGGAGCCCGGGGCGGTGCGCCCGCCGCTCTCCGCGGGGCCGGGGGATGCCCAGCCCCGGAAAGTTGTGGTCGGCGGGGCCGGACGGCTCCTGCTGCCGCGGGGCTCGCCCCGGGGAGCCTGCTCTCAGGCCGGTGCTCGGGCGGTTCAGAGGGGTGCGAGCGGCAGACAGCCGGGAGGAGCTCGGGGGGGCGATGCTGCTCCCCGTGGCCGGCGAACAAAGGCGCGTCCCGAGCGCGCAGCGTTCGCGCTGGGGTCGGGACTTGCCGAACTTTCCCCGGGCGGAGCCGCGGCGGCTCCCGGCGGGTCGGGCAGAGCGCGGTGGGCTCGGACGGCCCTGAGAGGAGAGCACGGAGCCTCCCTCTGCTCTGTTCTCTCGGCTCAGCGCGGCTCTGTTATGGCCAGTTCCTAACTAGAGGATTATCCAAACGGGAGGATTATCCAAAAGTGCATCAGCTGCTGGTACAGGAGGGTAACTAGCGCTCCGCTTTGGCGAGGGCTGTCACAGAAGTTGCAGTACCACTTCTGTGTATTCACACCTCTGCGGCATGTGCAGTGTTTGGAGTAAACCCTAGAAGCAATAGTCATTTCCTAGTGTCTTACCTTCATTTACAGAAATATGTTTTAATAATACGGGGATGATTTACCACAAATTACCCAAAGTTGAGAATGACACTGTGACTCACGCTATTTTGAAAAAAGACTTAGCTGTTTGCACTGTGATGTGTCAATAGCACATTGAGCTATTAGCACTGGGCCCTCACACATGCACATAAAGATCCCTTTCACGCTGTGTTTTTCCTGGTGCTATGTTTGTCCAACCTCTGGGGCCTTTTGTGAGGCACTGTATGAGATGCTGGGGAAAAGAAGGGTGCTGCATGAAGCCTGAACTTGCGTTAAATCCTATTTTTCTTGCAAAACGAAGAGATAAACTTTGCTGAAATACAATGCTCACTTTCAGAGAGAGAAGTAACGTGCGTTCAGATAAATTCAGGAGCTGGAGAAAACTTTCTCCTGGAGCAATCGCGCCTGGCTGGATGTCGTGGGTGTCGCTCTGCAGGCTGATGTCCACCGGGGCCGCTGCTGCTGGAGTTGGGCAGGCGGGGCGCGGTGTCCGGCCCGTGTCCGGCTGTCCGGCCCGTGTCCGGCTGTCCGGCCCGTGTCCAGCTGTCCGGCCGGCCGCGGGGCCCGCGCATGCGCCCGTGCGGGGCCGGCGCTGCGCGGCTTTGTTAGCGCGGAGCGGAGCGCGCAGGGCGTGAGGCAGGGCTGAAATGTCAGCCCCAGCTCTGAGTGCTGCCGAGGACTCCGGGAGCTCCAAAATGCCCCGTAAATGTCCGCTGCTGGCTGATAAACCGGCTAATTTTGGAAACTTGCAGCGCTTGCTGGCAGCCGGCGTGTTTACTGTAAATTTCACTTGTTCTGTGACTTTCCTGTGTTGTGCAAGGCATGCGCTCAATTCAAGCTCAGGTGCAGGTTACTCTGTAGGCTCTTTCTAAATTTCTTTCTATGTCCAAAATTTTTAGTATCTCCTGAATACCGGTAGTTTCTCATGTCCATTAGCTTGCTGCTAGGGCACAGTTACATATAACCTTTTAACTGTATTTCCCATCGTTGTACAAAGAGAACAGAGTGTGCATTCAGAAAAAGTCAAAAGTAACTAACTTTTGGCCTATTCAGAAACATATTTCAGTTGCTGTACTCCTGAACATAATTTTGGCAAGTACCTCGTAGGCCAGGCTTCCAGTCTGCAGCAGAAAATATTTTAATTAACAGAGTACAGCTCATGATGCTTGTGCCTTATAATAGATATCTTTGTATGCAAAAGGCCTGATCTGGAGCAGGCTGACACACGCAGAATTGTGTTGCTGTTGCTGTGAGCTCTTCATTGGCTCAGCTGGCAAAACAGCAACGTGGTGTACAGGTGTTTCAAGGACAGAACAAGAATTTGTGAATGAGTTCCTAGAAAGGATGGGCCTAACTGTGTTAATCTAATCTCATTTTCTGCATTGTTTATAATCTGTAGTTATAGGAGTCATTGTAAATTTGTGGGCTTTTTAATTATTCTGATAAAGAGAGTACATCTGTTTTGATATCTTGCCTCCCTGCCTTGCTTTCCCTGTCTTCTATCCTTTTCCCTGTGTTTCTAAGGAAAATAAATGATTGTTCTGTTAGGTACCGAGATGACCAGAAGGCACTGAAAAAAAGGGCTGAAATATTTACTCTGCTGAAGTAAATGTGAGAACTGTTATTGATTTCACTAGGGACAGTATTTCACCTCAAGTCTTTCTGAAACTCATTTGAGTGTCCTGCCCACTCATCCATGCCTGCTCCATTGTTAGGAGCTGAATCCGTATTCTCCTTGTGACAGTGACATTGCCTGTGACAACTGCTGGGAAGCAGCGTGATGGCAAGAGTAAACAGACTAGGTGGTTGTATATATGTGAAAAAGCAGAATTATTTATGTGAAAATATTCTCAAGATCATTAAGACACAGAATTGATGGCATGTGGCCTGCCTGTGGAAAATGGTATCTTGCATCATAGTGTCTAAAAATATCAAATTTAAAACCTTTTAGTGCAAATACACTGCACCCTGTGAGACAATGCTGCCTTCCACCTGCCTGCTTTAAACAGAATTTCCCAGGACTGCAGGGTTTTTGTCCTTCAGTGGATGCAGCACTGGCAGGAATGTGGCAGACTGACCCATGAACCCCCAAGCAGGACTTGGGATCTCAGGGTGCCCTGTGAGGAAGGGTCAGGGGTGGGAGGGGAGCTGCATCCTGAGCCCTGTGTTTGGAGCCAGGCATGCTGAGGAGCTGTGCTGGCCCTGACCTGCAGGCAGCCTTTGACTGGATTCCACCCCAGCTGCTTTCTAAGTGCAACGTTGTGCTTTTGGAACTGGAGCTCAGGACTGGATAAGAAGACCTAAGAGTGAGGGATAGACCTAAGAGTGAGGGATGTCATCTTGGGGTATTTTGGAGGAGGGTTAGTGTTGAGTGCAAGACAGGTGTTTGAAATGGACTGGTGTACATCCACATCCCTGCCACCACTGGCAGTGCAGCAGTTTCTGGGAGATTCATGGGGGCTGCTTTTGGTGAGGTGGTGCAACATGGCATGCACATGGAGAGGGCAGAAGAGGAAACAGGGGCACAGAAGTGCAGTGATTTGTCCAAGGTTACCCAGTCGGTCACTGACATAATCAGGGCCACAACCAAGGTATTCTGAGATTCAGTCCAGTGGTTTATGCTGAATCTCATTTGCTCTAATAGGATTACTTACATGTTTAAAGTAAAGCATGTGCTTAAGTGCTTTGCTGGATCAGGGCCATATTTGATAAGTTTTCAGCCCTGATGTGAGAGTGCATTACTTGACCCTGCATGTGTGTGCCTGGTTCGGGATAACAGCGATCCACTTCTGCTTCATGGAATTGCACAAGTGAAACCATGGTTTGCCTGCTTCTAGAAGAATCCTGCTGCAGTATACTAAAAAAAAAAATCGCCAAAAAGGAGCTATAAAAATTACAGAAAGTTGAAAGAGACCAGCTGTTGTAAAACATTCTGCTTCTGTTTTGAGCCCTTTTATGGTTCTGCAGATGGAGAATGACTTTGGACATTCAGTACAGTTGAGTAGCTTTTTCTAAACAAACTTTTTCACTTATTGAGTAAATTATATGTCTTGTACTAAAAATATTTAGGGAACTAGTATTCATCCTGGCATATACACGTGTTTTTGGGTGTTTTTTTTTTTTTAAGGAGCTGTAATTCTTATAATGCCATTTGGAAAAAGTGAAAACTCCAAAACCTAAATACATACAGCTCAGTGCTTGAGTTATCATATTAAATTCCAGAATCCTTACTTCATTATTTAGCTGCCTGCATTTTATAACGTTTATCTCTACTACACAGATTGTCCTTGAAGGATACAAATTTCAAACATACATACCTTAATTTAGGCACTACCATACATATGAGATTGTCAGAGCTTGATGTTTTTGGCTGAAATATTTTTCATTTTACAAAGGAAGCTCAGGAAGTTTATCTTGTTCTTCCAGAGGTAAAGCAAAGACAGCAGTAGTTTAGTAGCAGCTAAACTGGGGCTCTAAGTCATTCCTATTAGAGTGTGTTGTTAGAAAAAAGTAGATTACAGTTATGCAAATAATTTAAAACTACTCTTCTTGCAAATTTAGTGTGGCTCTATATGCATAGGTTTTCTTCTCCTGCAGCAGATGGTGGGAGACAATGGGTGCATGTATGTTGCTAAGATAGAAAGCTCCATGCTCACTCATCAGCTGCCCTGCAAATATGCTTGTTTACATCTGGGCTCTGCTCTGCTGCTCTGTGCTGAGCTCCTGTGTGTGTGTCCACAGCCTGACCATGGCAGAGGTGGCCACAAAGCACCAGGCAGCTCCCGAATAGTAGAGGTGTGTAGCACAGACACAAATACAGGTCTTGTTGGAGACAACTTAGGTAGGGGATTGGGAACTTTCTGTTCAGTGTCAACTCAGTAAATGATGTTTTATCACCAGTATTTTCCACTGGTCATCTGGCACATGTGCCAAGTGTGCTCAACTGCTTCTTTCCCAGAACAGCCAGCTCCTGCCTTGGATATCTCAAAACCTCAGGACTGTGTAGGCAACTAATGCTAGGGAGCAAAAAATTCCCCAAATATTTGTCTATCCAATCCAGCACTAAAATTGTTGGATATATAATTCCTAGTCCCTGAAGAGGAAGTAAAATGGTCATATGAGTATGTCCACCAGAATGAAAATTACAATTTGTATCATCACCCCACCTTGCATTATGCTGTTTTGCAGGCAGAGTCACCCCTGAGGTTTTCTGCCATAGCTAAGAGCTGGCTGTAAAACAGGAAACCCCTGTATGCCACACCTGGGCAAGAACCTCTGGTGCTCAGAATGAACACCTGTAATGGGGATACAGATGGGATTGTGCAGGGTACAGTTCTTCTGTGGCTCACAGAATGCAGCTCCTATACTGAATGTACCATTTGCTGGTTGAGAGTCGATTGTATAAAAATATATACTTTGTAGGAGTTAATTTTTAGAAATTTTTCTTAGATGTTTTCATTACAGAGGGTTACAACCAAATCAGTGAGATGCTTGCAAGAATACAGTAATACATGAAGAGTTTGAAAGTAATGCTTAGGAGATATTTAGAGTACTTAAGATATGGATGGAAATCATTAGTGGGTGGAGTTTTTAAAACAGTGATGTATATAGCAATGACAACTCTGGGGTGTGTGTGGTGTGGACATGGAGCTTCACTTTACACCTCTGGCTCTGGAGTGAGAGACATTGACCAAATCCACTGGGATGACAAGAACCTCATTCCCATAGTACCACCCACAGTACACCACGCTGTACTTCACAGACAGGTACCCAGTCCAGCCTAACCTTATAATGAATTATTGCAAATTTATAATAAAATCTAAAATAGAAGCACAGGAAATAACAGCCTCTATTCTTTGGCAGATACTCAAGAGAGGCTCTCAGTTGTGTGATTCATTTGTTGCAGTTTTGTGCAGTGTCTGACAAAGCGAGGCCAATCAAACTGTGACCTGTGGTTTGTGCTGCAGCTTTTATTAAATTTACACTTAATACATCCCTGTGTATTTGTTGAATTCTGATACTCCTTAAAAACCTAAGTAACGCTACTGAATGATGATGGTCAAATTTAAGAGGAGAGAATTTGTACAGCACTAATCCTACCTCTTTATCTGTAATCACTTTTCCACTGCTGTAAAATTGAGTACTGTTATACAGACCTAATGGCAGGGTTGAATTTTCAAATGCTTCACACTCTTATCTGATAGCTGTGTTCTGTACTGTTACCTGTCTGTGTGATGTATTTATAGAGTGCCAGTCACCACAGTATCTTTGTGATGATTGCTACCAAAATTGAGAACTCTGAGGTGAAAATCTAATCAGGACTTTAGATAACAATGTCACACAAGAGCCTTCTGGTCTTTGCCTCTGTGCTCTGTTCAGATGAAGCCTTAGATGAGATCATGCTTGCTGCCACGTTATTCATTTTTTATTTTTGTAACAAGATTTCTATTTCACATCTTTTCCACTGATGTTAGCAAGTGTCAAAACAGTCCAAATCCTGTTTTAAATGTATTCTCTCTGTTTATACCTGAAACAATGTATTCAAAATCATAGGCATTACAGGGCAGCTGAAATATTGAAACCAAAAGGGGAGACTGTCATTACACAGCTGCATCTGCCATGGGTAACCTTGAATATCCAAACAGATGTTTTCATGAACTTCTTCATTCACTTCGTGGTAATGGGCAGATTAGCTGAAAATATTATTTTCATCACATTAAAAATAACTGAGTGCTGGAAGTATGACTGACCCATGCTGCAGACTGAGTTGTGTTGGAAAAGGTGTGCTACTGAAAATAGACAATGTTAGTTTATAATTGAAAACTGTTTTAAGCAAACAGTTCATCTAGTTTGTTTTCAGTTTGTTTGTATAGTTCATGTTCCAGCTCTTGGCATCAGTGTTTGCTGTTTATTCCTGCACAACCAGTTTGCCCAGCAGCCACATTTGGTTGAAAAGCTCCATATCAAGAGGGAAAGAAAAGCAATCCATTCTCAAAAAATGTAAGTTGAAAGTATCCCTTGTATCAAAGTGGTTTTTACATCCATAGAAAACCCATTCAGTGTGGGCATCTTTCACTTACTTCCATGTGCATTAGATCAGGCCTGACCTTGGTATTTCATGGGAGAAATTTTTATCCATTCAATGTTTTATTTTCACTGTTTTAAAGTAACAGCCCTTCTCACTGTCTGGGTCTTAGAGCCACATGTTATTGTTCCTGGCCAAAGACTTGTGTGAGCTGAGAATAATGTGGAAAACAGTGGGTTGTGACATAGGTTAAAAACAAAGGGTGTTTTGGGGTGAAATGGCAGGACTTGGACTGGTAACCTCTGAAATAAGGGATCAGAGGTCTCAGCTGCTGGCTGGAGTCAGAGCTGCAGAGGCAGCAGCACAGGGATCTCCTCCCTTCCCTGCTCTGCTTTACCATGGATGTAAGTGATGGCTATGTTAAATCATTGTGTTAAAGCAGCACATTTCTCTGACAGATACATTTGCATTTGGATTTTCCTTCTCTACAGTGAATATTCTGAAGAGTTCTGATCAACTGGGCAACCTAACAAAAGGTTGGAAATACATAAAATTTTGCACAAATCCTACCAGCATGGTGGGATTTGTGGAAAATGAAGTCTATGTGCAGATGGCTGAGATCACTTGAGGCTAGGTGTCTTCATCTCTCCCTTTGATTTCCTTAAGAAGCTCTGCTGTGTTTGGCATTCCAAGTGGTTATAGTTAGTATTGTAATTCTCTGAGCAGTTAATTTGAGAGAAATTAGATAGGGACCTAAAATCTAAATAGTTTTAGACATCCAAGTAAATAAATTAAGGGTCTTTTTTGTTGTGGGGTGGGGCTTTGTTTGATTGTTTGTTGTTGTTGTTGTGGGGTTTTTGTGCGTTTTTTGCAAGGAAACAACATGAGCTTTATGAATCATCCTTTTTGTCCCAATGGGACAATGCCTGTATTCAAAGTCTCTGAATTATATAAAGGTTTGTAGGTTCAGGACATATTTAAACACCTCAGTATTGATTAACTGTCTAATTTTGATAAGAAAATGGTGTTAAAACCATGCAAAAATCAATTGCTGAATGTTGGAGTAGCTTATTTTCAGAGCAGATCATATTTATCTGCCATTCTTTTTATGCTACTTTCTTCATGATTGTAAGGCTTACACAAATAGTTGGATTTGTGAATAGTTTGAGAACTGTATTTCAGTACTTTTTATTAATAAAATTTGTTATTAATAAAATGCTTTTGTTAAACTGTACTTTTATCAGTAAACTGTTTACCTGATAGGGGATTAACAGTCCTCTATTTACATTCTTTAAATAAAGAATAATTTTATTAGGCAAGGAAATATAATCATTTTGTTTGCTTTAATAAGTTAATGCTGTTACTTTTGTGGTTTCCTGAAAAGCACGTGGCTGAAATGATGACTATAATAGGTGGTGGCCATGTAAATATGGGGCTATTGTGCTATTGATCTTTTGTAGCAAAAATCTTGGTAGTTGTGGTTTCCTACCACAACCCAACATGGTTCTTTTTTCTCCTTTTGTTTGCTTGATACAGTTTGAAATAAGTACTATACTTTACATTTAAAAATGCCTATTCTATACATGTGGTAAAACCCCCAGAATTGTATGATGCATTCTCTGCTCTTTTTCACAGCAGAACTTTAAGTAAAAACAAGACTGATCTCAAAACTACACTGGACCATAGATGTAAATACACTGTGAGGTGCAAACACAAGAGCTTAGTATAGATTTGCACTACAAAGCAATCATGAGAGTGAATAATATGTTTATGCCTATGTGACTTTCTCTTTGTGGTTTTATGAGTGTCCAATTGCAGTGTTCCAAATGATAAGATGAAGTCATTTGTATCAATTTCTTTTGTCCTTCCAAATAATTTGCAATTTCAGGATATTGTTAAATAAAAGGATCTAACAGATGCTTGTGCTGTCCTTTCCTCCTGACGTTTTTAAATCCTACTTAGAGCTATCTTTATGCTCCCGTGGTGGTGCAGCTGAGACCCAAGGAGAGCATGTGGAGTGGTAAATCAGATGTTATGTCACACAGGGCAGCCAGGCTTCCTAAACAGTGGTTTGCATCACTGCTTCCATGATAGAGATCTACCTGCTGTTTATGACAGAGCAGAAGTGCCTTTGTTTCATTCTCATACTTTCATCTAAGCCTCTTTTAATGTAATAGCTCTGTGCTGGGGTCTTGGATGATGCTATAAGGTGCATTGGGTATTGTATGGCTTCTGTAATTGTTGTTTCAGGGATGTGATGAGCCCTCAGAGTGTGCAGTCTCAGTTCCCAGGGTTCTCTCACCTGGGTCTGCCTCCAGCACTCTGAGTCAGCATCCCTCTGTGTCGGGGGCTGCAGGGCAGTGGTTCAGTGCCCCCTGCTCTCCCTGGCCTGCTGATGGAAACAATGGCTTGTTCTGAGATTTTCCCTTCCTGCAATCAGCTTTGGGAGTGCCTTTGCTGTGAGAGGGCTCCTGGAGAGTGCTCTGCCTCAACACATTCCTTGGGTGGCTTTCTCATCTCCCCATGGCTCTGCCTTGGGCTGGCTGATGGCACGTACCAAAAACCTGACATCCTTGGAGCCACCACAGCTGGGACAGAACCTCGGTGTTTGTGCAGCTCAGACTGAATCAGGTGAAAGACAGGGCTAAATATGACCAGGGTGATGAATCAGAGATCATATGAAAGGAAAGTATGTTCATGAAATACCTGCTCAAGCAGGCAAGCAGCACTTCAGTGTTGTGCATACACAGCTGTGTGATGTGTCCAGTGTGCAGCTTGGAGATCAGTCTTGCTCTTCTACCTGTAATTCTTCACAACAAACAGCTATAGAATGGTAGCGTGAGCTTCTGTGTTTATTTTGCCTCAATCTGCAGCTTTAGCTTGCCCAGTTTAAGTAGAAAACTGTTTTTCTAAATTTAGTTGGCAAACAACTTGTGATAGGATAGCAGCCTTTTTCTGTCTTCTCTGCTAGAAAGTGTTTGAGTAGGGATGGTGAAGATTGGCTTTGACTTCTATCAGCACAAATATATTGCTGGTGATACTGTATCATAGGAGCATGCTGCCTATCTCCTGTATTCTTGTCTCTAGTAAATAGCAATTTTTCAAGGGAGGTCTCAGAATTTGCCCTTCTGTTAATAGTCTGGTGGAGAGTTTACATACCAGAAAAGAATCCTGATTCTTCACTTGATAACATATTAAAGGGCTTGGTTTTTTTGGTGGGTTTTTTTGTTTGTTTGTGTTTTGGGTTTTTTTGAGGTTTGTGTTGGGTTTTGTAAAGAAAATTGGCAGCTATTGCTTGTAATACATGCAACTAATAAATGTGAAATTGAAAACGTGACTCTTGGACAGTCACACATTTTTAAAGCTCAGACAATGTGTATTGGTTTGCACCAGTTCTAACACAGTTCCACTGCTTGGAAAATGTGGGGAGGGGCACTTTGCTCCTGCACAGAAATACCTACATTAGGATAGAAACATCATCTTTGGAGATCATGGGCTCCTTATGATGGCTTGTAACATTTGGATTGCTAACTAACTGAGTTCCATTATAGTGCACTCTGCATCATATTCCTTGTCATTTGTGTGTTTATGCAGAATTATTTCTAAATAGAAGCTTTTAAGGTTATTCCATCATGAGGCATAAGTGAGAGACAGTGATAAAAAGCTTGATTTATTATGACTAACTGCAGGTGAACACTGTTGTTATGCCTCATTCTGAGTGTTTCTGTGACTCAAAAAGGACTCCATTGAAATACCATGACGTCAATGGAGTATTTTAAATGCATATGAAAGGATAAAGTCTAGAAATCATAATAGTAAAAGTATCTATCCATATACTTTTAGTCTAAATAAAGCATTTGTAGATCTTCTGAGTTTCATTTATTCTCTGTGTGGGTGAGACCTGATACAAATGATACATTTTGCTTTCTGCTCCCCCATATGTAACCTTTTTTCTTTTAAAATAAATGTGAAAGTAGAAGGGACAATATCCATGGAGGAAAGTTATTCTGTACCTTCAGGCTCATGAAATCAGATTGATACTTTGCAGCTGCAGTGACTACAACCAATGCGCCACCCATCTGACACAGAATTTTAACAGTGAGAAATCTTTGATCTTCTTCTTTTTAATGATTTTTTTCCCCAGTTCTTCTTATTTTGCTCATTCTTAGAGTTTTGCCTTATCTTCCACACTTCTGTGGTAGGAAGCAGTCTTTGCATTATCGGTTGCCAAAGGAAATGGCCATTTGTTGATTTAAAAGGATAGAAAAGGGGATGTGTAACACCTTGGGGACAAAGAGGAAGTAGTGCTTTGGGAACACTGCTAAATATTTACAATTGGAGGATCAAGTGTTTTCAGTCTCTCTGAGTTCTTAAACTTCTTTCTTTTGTTGGCAAGAAGCAGGAATAGAAAGGGGTAAAAATACCTGTTATTCTCACTAAAAATTGTTCCCTAGATTTTAAAGAACTGATCTTTGCTTCTTATTTGATCAAAAGAAAGAGGCCAAGTTCATCTTTGCTTCTTGGTTCAGTTTGTTTATGGCACCCAAACAAAGGAGCTTGTATCTGCAGCTTTTTTCCCCAAACCTCAAGTATCCAGGGGTCTTTGAATGCAGAAGTAAGAAATAAGAAGATTTTAGTTGATGAATCTCAGTATGTATGCTAGAGCAAGGCCAGTTGCTTATTGATCCCAGCTACTGAAGTTTTCCCTGTGAAGCTGATTTATGTTTATCTTAAAAAAAAAATAATCAATCAGTGAGACAAACTGAACCTCATGTAAGAACTGATTTAAAACATATTCAGCTTTTTCTTTCTCATCCTTTCTTTGTAAGAAAATCTTCTGTGAATTCAAAAGGAAAGGGTGCAATCCTGCTCTTGCACATAGGAATGTACTCTCTTTAAACAAGAGAGTTGTATCTGCTTTTGAATTAAGCTTCATAAACTTGCTGGGAAAAATTCAGCTCACAGGGTGTATTTTCAAATAGTAGTTTTTGGGCACTGAACCACTCATTTCCTAGAAGGATAAAGGCAGTTCTTTGTACCTGCTGGCAAGACAAAGGAATCAGTGCTGCTGCTGCTGTGTGATGTGGGGACAGCTGCAGTGTTGGTAAGGGCTGACTCTGGCTGGTGGGAAACACCTCTGCTGCTGGGCCTCTCATCCTCACCAGAACCAACACACTGGTCTCACTGGTTTTGTCTGCACTTTTACTAAATAAATGAATGATTGCTATGTTTTCTCTGGCTTAGATACCAAACAAAGATGAAGGAAAATGCTACATTCAGTGGAGAAGGTGTAGATAATCTTCATGTCTGAAGCATAAAAGAACTGACCCACAAAATTGTAGGTCTGGCAAAAATATTTAGGTTTTTTTTTTTTTTTTTTCATAAGTGTCTTATACTGGAGAATTTGTTTTTCTTACAAGAAGAAAACGTAAGAGACAGTGTCTATGGCCTGGGAGTAATAATAGAAAATGCAGGGTGAGAAAGAAAAGAGTGTTGTTCCAAGCATGGCTGTATAAACCCTGGCCATGAACTAGATTGAGAAGGAGAGGAGAGCCTTTCTCTCCAGAGGGCTGAGCTGCTGAGGCAGCCTTTGCATAGGGAAGGAGCAGTAATCACTTTTAAGGTTGATGCTCAGGGTTGATGCTAAATGTCATCTGGCTGGGTGAAACACAGGCCAGGGGGTTGGCTGTACTTTTAATCTTGTTTAATGTTGTTCTTTTGGGTTTCATCTTTACCTTCCTGTGATATTGAATTTGTGTTATGCGCTCTGTGAGTCTTAGAGGGAGTCTGTGAGACAGGACAAGGCAACCACAGATGTGATAGTTACTTACACACTTAATAACAGCTTTGGAGTGTTGCATAATAGCTAGTAAAGAGAATTCATGTCTGAAGTCTAATTATATAATGGAAAACAATTAGAAATGAGATTTATAGATGGTGGGTAGTTATCTTTTATCTCTTCATGAATGTGGAGAGACTATTCAGTCCTTCCTTCAGAAGTGGTGAGCTTTTCTTTGGTGGTGATGAGTAGAAAGGGAAAGGCCTTTAAGCATCTGAGGTGATGGAACAATCCACATCTGGAGCCTTGACAATCTCTAGAAGTGTGGTATTAAATCATTAGATAGTTAGTCTTGATGTGGATGTTTTGTAAGTGCACATCAGGTAATCATCTGCTTCCTCACCTCCATGCTCTGCTGACTGGTAGCTGCCTCAGTTTTTGAGAACACAGCACTTCCAGGAAATATGCTTTGTACTGCATCCTGTGGTGTTCATTTGAATTATATTTTTAGTTCAGTGCACAAAAAAAAATAACAGCATACTTATTTATCTACTCTTTTAGGGAAATTTGCACTGTCCTCTATTGCCATCATTATTATAAACATCATCTCTTTCTAATTGATGTAATGATTTTTTGTCCCTGTATGTCCTTTTCCAGGCCTGTTACATGATAGAAAAATGTGGGCAGTGTGTTTTTTCATTTTAAACAAATATTATCTGATGGCTTCTTGAAATGGTCCTCTGGTTGGAGTGTATAAAATTGAAACTTCATCCAAGTAATTTTCTTTGAAAAATCACATGAAATAAGGGTAAAGCTGCAGAAGTTGTATGTCAACAAACAGTATCTTGAGAATTCTTCAGAGAGAGCCCAAGTGTGTGGCACAAGGACCTGGTAGATCTCAGATCTCTTTGAAAGCCTCTCATTCAGAGCATTGGAGATGTGACACACTGATGTTTTTGGAAGGGATCATTTGGCTGAACTGATTTTGTGTTTCACACTCAAAAAACCTGTAGATTAATCTCAGAAGTTCAGAAAAAATTAACAGTAGTAAATATTTGCTAGTTCTGAGGTTTAAAGAATTAGATGGCTCCTTCTGAACACTGGTAGTAGCCTCATGTTTAGGTAGCTGATTATTTACATTTGCAACATGATTTTGTGGGAATTACTGAGCTCTGAAATACAGTGTGAAGATGTGCTGCCTGATTATAAGGCAGTTTAATCGCAAAAATCTTATTGTCAAATTTCATTGCTGCTAATTCTTAATATGTCCCAAGACAATTATATTAATTTTGTGCTATTAAAATGTGATTAAAAACCAGTGAAGATTTTTTTCAATAAGATTCTAACTTTGTGTTTTTTTGAAGAGTAGGTTGAAATAGTTGAAAGGTAAACTTTAAAGCAGGTGACTGTAGCTGATGTAAAAGTTTTCTTCAAACCATCAGTTGTCCAAAGTAATTATTCTTCCTACTTTGGCTGCTAAGTACTAACAGTGGGATTTTATTTTGTTTATGCTTGTGGATCAGAATGGGAAATGAAGTGTTTTTATCTGGTTGAAAGAAAGATTCTTTTTCTTCTTAAGTGGACTTTAGAAAAGGGAATATGTGGGGCTTTTGTAGCATCCCAGACCCCTGAAGCTCAATGCCAACACTTTTATCCTTGGCCTAATGTATCAAAAACTGATTTTGGGGTACTGGTTTGAGAGATACAGGCTGGGGTCTGGCTGGCAGGGAAGCACATCTCAGCAAGGACCAATGGTGGACTGAAACAGAAAAACCTGCAGTGAGAGCCTGCACAGTGGCCAGTACCTGACACACTTGTCCTGTGTGAGCAGGGGCTCAGGGACCAGGGCTTGACTAGCCTGGGGAAGGAGAGACTTCGGGAGACTTGGCAGCATCCCCTGCACCTGTGAGGAGGTGGGGCAGGCTCTGCGCAAGGGTTCATGGTTGGAGGTTGAGTGGTAACAGGCACAAGCTGAAATGGGAGTTTCAGGCTGGATGAAAAGAGGAAAAAATCACTTTGAGGATAACAGAGTCTTGGAAGAGGTTGCCCAAAATCCCTGATGGTTCTTAAGACTGGACTGAAGAAAATCCCCAAGCAAGAAGTTCCTCAGTTTGGTGTGGCTGTACTTTGAGCAGAGGTTGGATTGGAGATCTCCTGATGTTCCTTCTTAGGGCTGCACAAGGTGAATAGGCAGCAAAGATCAATTTGATCCTCCTTGCACTGTTGTAGAAAAACAGCTCTGGAAGGGTGGCACTGCCTCAGCCTCTGCTTGGCAGGGCCCTGCAGTGGGAGAAAGAAGTTACACATCCAGGATAACCATCTCTGCTCTGCTGGGATAACATCCAGGATAACCATCTCTGCTCTGCTGGGCTAACCATCCAGGATAACCATCTCTGCTCTGCTGGGATAACATCCAGGATAACCATCTCTGCTCTGCTGGGGAGGAGCTGGCTCTCCAGGGGCAGTGAGCTGGTCACTGTGACCTGTCAGACCATGGGGATTTGATGCAGCTGCCTGGATCCCCCTGCCTTTGTAGATGCATGTTAACTCATGCCATCCTAAAACAAGCAATTTTTCCTTAGCTCCATGTAACCTTGCTGTAAGGGATTTCTAAAATGGAGCCCATCAGTTTGGTTTGGCAGTTGTTAGAGTGTAGGAAAAAAGTGTGTAAAGACTTTATTTGAAACTCCAATCTGGAATAGGTGTCGCTGGTAACCGTTAGCTTTTCATATATGTGACTTGGCTGTTGCTTCTATAATAAAGTTTTAGAGTTTCTTCTTTCCTTCTTCAGAATTCCACATGATAATTCAGTTTTTATTCTCTTTTAGTACTCTTTAGAGAAATTCATCTAAAGGAAGGTAGCTCAAACATCAGAATTTCCTAGAAACCCTGTTGCTTTTGATACACAGAAAAACAAATCACAGTAGCAGCACAAATTTGGAGATGTAAAGTAGTTTTCCTAGAAAATAAAATTTTATTGTGCACAGCATTCTTGGAAGAAGGTTTTTGGAGGAAGCTTTTAACTTTAGTAGATGTTAATTACTGTATTCTACATTTCTTCTTCCTCTGTAGTTGGTGCCAGGTGCTGGTTGCATGAACTGACAAAAGTGCCCATGTGTGAGAGGAATAGGGAATGTGCTGAACTTTAAAATCATACATTGGATAATTTGGTGTTTTTCAAAGTTCTAGTTCCAACCTAAATCTCTGTGGTATGTAATGGTACCAAAAATGTTCATTGTAGCATTGTAGGATATTTTGGATTTTGCATTTAAGACACTAGAAAAGGATCTGATTTTCTGATTTTGGATGTTATGGTTATGGCAATGAAGTCTTTAAAATGTCACATGCCCAAACCCCTCCCCCAGTCACCACCTGTATTGTAGTAAATTAAACCCTGACTAGCTGGTGCAGTCTGAAATCATCATGGTAGTGATTCAGGTCATTACTACAAGAGAGTGGCCTAATGAAATTGCTTTGTTGGGCAGGAAAGGACAGAACCTAAACACTGAAATGGAAAATAACTCATTATAGTCTTCCAAAACTCAAGATTTCACTAAGACCTGCTCCAAACATTGAAAGTAGGTTGAAGAGAAAGTATCAGCACCGTTATATCTTAGTACATTTCAAAGAAACTTTTTTATTCTTATGAAAATATTTTATAATCACATCAATTTATTAATCAGAAGTAATTAGCTTTTGCAGTTTTAGAGACATTAGTCACAGAAATCAAATACCCTGGAGAACATGGACCAGGACTTCTTACATATGGCAAAACCATGGTGCTGCCTGTGTGGAAATTGTGCTTTTCCTGTGTTCTTTTGTATTAGTTAATAGAAAACCTCCTTGAAAGAAAAAGGATACTCATCAAAGAATGTTTTATGAAACAGAAAAAGAGAACTCATAAACCCTGTTGGATTCCAAGAGTTATTACATTTTACATCATATGCAGTTTATTTTTCCAGATGCCACAGTTGAAAATAATGTATTTTTAATATTACTTGAAGGAGTCTACAGATTCATAATAGCACGTGACATGTTAATATGCTCTGTGACATCCTACTGGTCATATCCAACTGTGATAAACAGTTGTATGTGCTATAAAAGTGACATCTATTATAAAAACAAGGATAATGCAGGAGGATACAAACAGTCTCTTAAATTTGTAAAGACTGTTGCAAATCTTGAATGTTAATTTAAGAAAAAAGTACATGCTAATGCTAAGTTTATGCCTTCAGTTAATAGTCTTTTATTCTTCCAGAAAAAAAAAATCAAGCAGCTATACTTTAAATGAATTTAATGAACTGCAAAGACTGACATTTTCACTATAAAAGTCACACTTCATTTAATGAAGTAGTTAAATATTGATGCTATATTAAAATACAGGCTGAATAAAAATGACAATATGGTTTTTAAAGTAAGAATTTGAGCTGTTTTTCCTTGTTATATTGAAAATTTCATGAACTGAGAAAAGGGAAATACAACAGAATATTTCCATAATAAACACAAGGCCCTTTGTTGAAATAACATTAAAGTTGAAAGACCCAAACCTATAAAAGAAAGGAAATAAAGTCACCATACTCTTAACTTGGCATCTTTGTAATTAAACACTGAATGTTTAAATGAGTGGAACCAACAGGATTTTCTAAAATTTTCAAAAATTCTTGGAAACAAAGACCTGTGCTACAGGTGGTACACAGAAGGCCTAGACATGTGTTTACCCAGGATCAATAGCTGAATTGAGACCAAACAGGATCACAGTATGAAGTAATTGAGCCTTAAGCGCTGTGGTTTTGGTGACAGTGTTCTGGCCAAGCTGCATTTCCTGTGTTGTGGCTTCCACACATTTCAGTTGGGATAGTTTGAATTTTCAACTGAATTTTTATACCTGCACTTTCACCACAATGTTGACTAAAGGAATATTGCTGGCAAGCATGGCTGAGGTGTTTCCAGCTCCAACACTTGGATAATGGTTAGGGAAAAAGAAAACAAGAATGTATCCTAGCATAGATGTGAATGGGACCAATGATTGAGTGATGGTATGATTGTCTTCACTTTGATGGATTGAATTATGTTGTAATGTACTCCATAAAGCTGTACCAATTCTGACACCAGGCTTCTGTGTGTAGTAAAACACTGAGGATGACATCTTTGGCTTGTTGAAGTCAATGGCAAAACTCACATTAATTTCAGCCCTCTGTAATTTCATTCTCAGTAGCTGACTTATAAAACAATGGCAAATTGATTTAGTACATTCTTTTCCCCCCTTGGGAAAGAGCTCTACTCTATGTAAAATGATTTGTCTTTTGACTTTCATGCTCTTACTCTGAAAATAGGAATTTTAATTCAGGATAAATACAATCTGATTTCCTTCCCATACCTGTGAGCATGTAAACATCAAAGGTGATAAAAGAAAGTGGAGCTATTTTGAAAGTGGTGGGTTATATGTATAGTTATATACACAACTGCTAATTGAAACTGATGGTGAGGAAGGCAATTGTCCAATGGAAGACTGTTGAATTCTTTCTGTGACTAGCAGCTATCAGGTGTGGTCTCTACACGTGTTAGTGGAAATCTGATGTAGGTGTTTGGGTTTTTTTTTCTCCTTACATGCAAGCAGTTTTTTCCTTAAAGCAAAAACAAAGAAAACAGTGGATTCTGAAGTTATATAAATGTATTTGTATCTGGAATACATGCTGAATTTGTGTTTATAACAGTGATCTTCAAAATTCTTCATAAGCTGCTACATCAGCATGTAATAGCATAGTTATGTGTCCTGGTATTTTGGCACAGCAGGCTCTGAAACATGAGCTACTTAATAGAACATAAAATTTTGTAGGCTATTACATAATATCAGTGAAATTTACCTAGAATTAATAGAGCATTGAGAATTTCTTCCTCCTCTAGACATCCTTCCAGAAAATGGAAGGAAATGGATAATGGATGTCAAATACATGTTTATGCTCTTCCTTGTCTTAAAGTAGTTCAGGTTCTGCAATAGCTGTGGCTTTGGGCGGCTGATCTGCTTCCTGCCTAGGGCAGTGCTCCCAAGGAATACAAAAGGGTGAAGCACAGCCCCAGAGAGGAACTTTGGGTGGCCTGTTTAGGAATCTGTGTCCTTATGTAGGTAAATCTTCAATGGAAGAATTGTAAAAGGTGCTTGAGAAGGTACTCTCAAATTTCTGTACTGCAGAAATTCAATAGTTATGTATTAGAGTCATAATAGTAAAACTGTGTCAGTGCTGCTGTCTTTAACAGTTGTATGGGGAAAATGTTTTATTAAACACTAATTTCACTAGTTATTTAAGAAGTAGCTGGCTTTGCACACATTAATCTCTTTTTCTTTTTAATTCAAGGTTGATGGTCTAGGTCTTACACATTGTATTTATGAATAGGGCACTCAATAACTATGCAAAATATCTATTTCTCTCATGGGAATCTGTGCTTTGATATATTCTGATCCTTATTAAATTTAAACAGGATCAAATTTATACAGCTTTGGCAGAGATTTATTAAAATACACTGAGTGGACAGCTTGTGGGAGTGCAGTGTGCTGTAATAACATATGCCTCTTACCAGAGAATAGTAATTATTGAGAATCAAATAAATCTGTAGGAGGTTAAGTATATATGGAAAAGATATCAATTGTAGTTTTCTACAACCAGACACAAGTACTGTCTGAAGATTTGTTGCTGTATAAAGAAGTGAAGCACCTTTTTAAAACCCTAAATATTCAAAATGTCATTTACCAACAAAGCTAATGTTCATCTAGTCTTCTAAAAATGTTAATGACATTTGCTCAGTAGCATTAAATTCATTATTTAATGCTCTTCATCTGCATAAGAAGCTATTCACATTTATACCAAAGATTTATTAAAGGTAATTGAAAACTGTTTGTTACAAACTTGTGCAAATTTATTTTCTTAATCTGAGTCATCATGTCCCTGGAAAGGAAAATACAGAATAACGGTTGCTGATTAAATAAAGAAAAAAATTGGTTTACATATTTTATATAATGTCTACCATTCATTCATAGTTTGGCATTGGTTTGTTTAAGATTAGATTTAAATTATTGTATGTGATGATTTCACTAGGCTGGGAATTGAAAAGTTTATAGGTGTGCCAGGAAAAGGAGTAACTTCTGGCATAGCTTTGAGTTTGATGAAGCTCCTGTTGTTTTTGTGATACGATTCTTTGGAATTTCAAAGCTGGAGCCATCTAAAAATAGTGATTTTTCTCACTAAACATTGAAAAAAGACCAACCAACCATCAGGTATGAGGGCAAACCCAAATATTCTATCCATCTGCACTGCTACTGTGGAAAAGATTCCTGATGAGGGTTAAAGAAAGGAGAATTTGGTGGAACATGTTCTAGTGTGGGTCATGGGGAGGTCGTGCTCCAAAACACAGCAGGCAGGGACTCAGGTCTTTCATGGTTTGGTTCCTCCAAATAAATTTCCTTGGGAAGGTCACAAGAGACATTTCTTTGATGCCCCCCTGGTTCCTTCAGTTACATGTGGAATTTGCTACCTGTACTGATTAAGTCAATGGAAAATAGATTTGCTGTTGAAGCAGAAGTTGAAAATCTGTAGGTTTTGTGCTGTAGTAATTAGTAATAAGCCATTATCCAGATTTTTATGGCTTAGGGATGTTTGAAAGGCAGCAGTATCCAAATAGACAGTTCTGGGTGTGCATGGGTGTGAGGCAGCAATAAAGTGTCCTTTGGGCTCTGGGCTTTGCTAGTTGTGGTTTAAGTGAATAGAACTTCATTTGGACTGTTTTACTTCCATTTCTCCCTGTGGTATGAAAGATGTGGAGTAATTTCAGCAGGAAATGTATTTCTGAGGGTTTATTGTGTGAAGAGAGTGACTTTTTAAAAGAAAATGCATTTAAATAGAGATTATATTTGATTTAAAACTACTACCATCAGAATTCCTCTGCATTTTAATTTGAACATCTAGTCAAAGCTGTCTAGTTTCTTGGTAGGAAATTTAAAAGATATTAATTTTGGTAAAACTTTCTGTAAGTCTTTATGCTTGAACAATTGTATCTTTTTTTAAAAAAATTCACTTACACTGATGTGGATGTGATATAGATCTAGCTCACTCCTTATCAAATTCCTGGTGGTTCTTTTATTAGTCTTTTGTCCTGTTCTTCTTTCATCCTACATTTCCAAATGGAATTTAAGATTTTTCTAAGTAAACTTATGAAACCTGATTACTTCAAGCTAGGAAGTTTATTCTCTTAAAACAATACATGTTCTGTTTCTGTCCTTTACTGTAGGTGCAGCAACACTGTGTATTTGTTAAAACAAAAGGGCATTTGGGTTCCAATCACATTTCAGTTATCCCATGGCTGTGATCTTGGCACTGTTTGTGGTGCCTGTCCCTCCCTCACTGACTTGTTCTGTGAAAGTGGAGACGATGATGATGATGATGATACACAGGGACCTCCTGGTAGTGCTCTGAAGCTCAGTTCCTGGCTGTTGTGTTGGGCTCTGCAGGCATTTCTACACTTTTTCATGCATATTATAACTGTGCATAATATATGTTGGCCTAGATGAGGTATATATGTATATATGGTGTGTTATATCAGCAGGGTTCAGCACAATCCTGTATAATTATAGTTCACCAATGAGGCATCTTTTGACACTACTGAAATTTTTGTTTCTGTTTGTGATTATAGTAGAATAAAGGTGTAAGGAGTAGGAGAAAATTCTTCTTCTTAAATCCCCAGGTGGTTTGACTCAGAATGTTTATTTCTGTGGAAAATTTTTATGTTTACGTCTGTATGAAGTCAAGTGATTGTGGAAGAAAACTGGGAGTCAGATGAGCTGAGGCCCTAAGAAAATGTTCATCTTGTCTGTTAAATATTTATAGGTCATGCTCTTCATTGTCTAAGCCAATTCAAGAAAACACAGTGTTTTGCAGCTGATTCCTGTTGTGTTTTCTTTGAAATATACGAATTTCCTTTGGTGCAATATAGATGAAGATTTATTTGCTTGTAAACAGACATAAGACAGTTTGTAGCTTAAGCACAGGAAACTTATAAAAGATTGCTTTATTTGTTAATAGAGAGCAGCCACATTACACTGGTTTGTATGTACTTTTATTAAATGTGATATGTGATACATAAAAATTTTAAATATTCCAAATTTATAAGGATGCTCACCTCTTGAAATTATTTCCTCTTTTAATGCCTCAAATCAAATGTATAGAGACAAGCTATTAGGCTATGAATTTATTCATTCATCACAATGAATCAGGTTGGCTTATGAAAGGTCTTTGTCTATATTGATATCTTCAGGGTCAAATAGTCATATTGCTTTTTACTTTGAATTGTTGCTACTGGCTACATGCTCTACTACAGGCCCTGACAGAGGGGAAGATTTGTGATAGTACTGAGGGGATTATTAAGGATTTAAAAAAATGTACTTTTGCATTTTTGACTAAGATTTATCTTGACTTTAATAGTTAGATGTTTTGTGTAAAGCAACAATAAAATTTGTTTGGAGATGTAAAACTATTTATTTAATTTATGTATGTCATGGGTTTGTGTATGTTCTACAAAGACAGTGTAAGCTAAAGGCAATAGCCTTGTGCTGTTGGAAGACAGCTAAATAATTGTTCTGAAATGTCAGTGGCTGTGACATTCCAAAAACACTGACATTCTCTTGAGTGATGTCTATTTCATCTCAGACTCACAGTGATTAATTAATAATGCTGAGCAAGTGAAAGTTTTAATTTGAAGATAACATATGAGGTACAAGATATTAATTGCTCCAAAGATAACATGCTAATTAAAAGGTTTATGCACAGTCATCTAAGGTTAACTGTGCATTGAAATACTCGAAATAGAAACATAATTATAGTCTCCTATCTGAATGCTGCATTTTTTGCAAAGGTAGCATCTTTTGTGCTTTCTGATTTGCTTTTCCTGGGGAAGAACTCTTTGTGCAACATTCCTTTTGCAGTGAAGGTAGTTCAAAAAGGAAACAGACATTGTAAGCCAAGGATTTAGAGCAGTGTAAATAGGTCTGTGTTGAGTATTAGTTCCAAACAAAGTCAGTTTTGAAAAGAAAACACCAACTTCTCTCATCATAAAACAAGGGAGTGGTTTCTAAGTATTAGAATCTTCATATTTAGATAAAGGAGTGTGTCTGGTGGCTGTCTCCTGGGCCAAGCTCTGTCTCATTCTCTAAGCAAAAAAGGGAAGGAGAAAAATGCAACTCCTGTGGCTCTCCTATGATTTATTCTGTTGCAGTACAATTTTCCAGCACAGCAGTTTCTGCTGTTCCTTCCTCTGTCCTCGCCAACCTTTTGGAAGTTTCAGCATCACCTTACCCAGCTGACAGGAGTAAAAGGAGAGCTCCTGGCCCTGGCAAGCTTTGGTTTTCATCTGCAGAAATGTGGCACGTTGGAGCTGCTCCTGGCCTGACGAGAGCCCCTGTGGCAGCATTTACATATCCATGTAAACAGATAACACATGCCATGCAAGTGTCATGGCTTTTGAGACAAACATCACCTCACACTGAACGTGCATGACTTCTTATGTGCTCCCCTTGCAGGGCTGTGCAGTGGAAATAGACATTTTTGTTATTCCTAGATTGACATAATGCAAGCAGCTTCACACCAGAATAAAACTAAGTGGTAGTGAAGTGAGTTTGGAATTCTTACCTGCATGAAGTAATGGCTGTGGACATTGTCTGTGATCTCACACCAGTGTTAACATCCATTCTTTGTTGGCTCAAAGGGAGCAGCCATTCTTAAGCTCTATAAACTATTTATTACATTCACTAACTCAAAGTGCAGAGGTAGTATCACTTTTATTTTAAATCATCAAGTTGAATAATGGAAAAAAAAAGTCTCTGTTCAAGAGATTTAAGCAAATATTTAAAGACCATAAATCTTCAGTCTTGGCTTTCTTCAGTGCTACCATAGGCAGCAGCAGGAGTTGCTGCTCAATTCATATATATATATATATATATATATGTATATATTTACACACGTATATATGGGGAGATATTGAATTGCACATGAATACTGCATGTATAGCTAAGGTAGCTTCATATTCCCTTATATCCTGCATTGCACAATTATCCTTGCACTAAGGAAAAAAAAGAAGTCTTAAATGAGGCAGACAGATCAGTTACCACAATAAAATCCATCAGTTGCTTCTTACGAGTGCTGATTCTGTAGGGCAAGAACTAATTAACCAAATAATTTTCCTGCTATCTAGAAACCTAAATAGTTTAAAAGTTTATAGCCTAGTGTGTTGGACTGAAGTCTAGAGATAAATTGTCTAAATCCAGAAGTATGAGCTTTAAAATTCTCTTGCATCAGTTTTCTTTTCCCTTCAGTCCAGAGGAACCTGTAATTTTTCTCAAAAGTCTTTATACTTAGAAAAAGTTCCTGTGTTCTACAGGTAGCCCGCCATGCCACCATTTATCCTTATCCTTAGAGATTTTGGTGCTTTTGGCTTATTCCCCTTGCCTTTGGAACAATGGTCCTTTAAGTTTTCCTACCTACATTTTAGCATTACCTAAAATCTATACCCTGTGATGTTAGAAATGTTACTGTTTTCATTAATTGCTCAGGGCCAAGAGTCACAGAGAACTTAAGTAACTTGATCAAGGTCATGCAGACTCAGGTGGCAGAAGCAGGAATTGTACATGTATTTTCTTAGCTGTAATTCCATCCTTCCTCTCCTAGTGAGTGTTTCTTAGCAAGATGCAGAAATCTACAGGTAACTCCACTGAGATTGTTAAATGTGTATCAGTGGCTTCCAGAGAAGAAATTAAAAAGCTGCCTTGGACTGTAATCAGTAAAAGTCCCCAGGCTGGTTACAGTTCCCTGGGCTCAGGAGATTGAACTGTGGTGTTAAAACTATTTCCCCCAGTCCCTTGGCACAGGCTGGGGTTTTGCTGGGTTACCCCATTTGTGGCTCTGAAGCCTCTCTAACTCTTCAGGGAATCATGTTGAAGAAATAAATAAAATAATCTGTCTTCCAAGAGTAGTGATTCCAAATCAGTCCTCACAGATGTGAGAGTACTTCTTGTGCCAGAAAAATTAAAAATGCACAGGAATATGTTCCTTTGGTTATTGCTCAGGGATAAAAACACTTTCAGATATGATTTTAACTTAAATGGCACTTACCATTGTTTAAAGGAAAAAAGCTCAAAATGAGCATATGTAGACATACAGATTCAAGTTAGGAAAGTTATGTAGGGTTTCTCATTGGGTATTTGTACTTTTAGTAAAGTGCATTTACTTGGACTGGACATTGTGTAGGTGCTCCTAATCATCTTTTCTTCCTTCTACTTTCAAGAACAGATCGTAGCATCTAATAAGTTGCAAATTAATTTCCTCCAAAATAAAAAGAGAGCTGAACTACCAGATTTTTTTTGTTGAAGCAGTTGAAGACAAATACATAACCTTTTGGAAATCAAATTGCTAGTTTATGGGTTTTTTTCCTTAGGTAGACTTCAACATACACTAAGCCCTATTAGAAAAGGTAATGTTCATGAATGTTTTTTGGAAGAAATACTGAAGTGTGTGTTCTACTTCACATTGCATTAAATTGATTTCTTGGCATTCAAAATACCACTTTTTTTCAAAGCAGCTTATTTGTAGCATCTAGCTTTTTAAAAATAATCCATATTTCATACTCAATGACATCTTGGGCCTTTTCAGCCTGGAAATATCTGGATAATAAAAGTTTTATGTGGTTGGTGCTTCAGTTCACCAAATGCCTTAATTTTCCATCACTCACATTGATTTTTATTTTTTTTTAAACAGAGTGGTTCCAAGTAAGAAAGCTGCTCTTCTGTAGACAGTACTTACCATCTTTGCTACAGAAATGAGTGTAATGACTTTTGAACAGAATGCTGAAAGTGCTTATTTGAGTGGAATGGGTTGAATTATCCTATCCCATTGAGCAAGTGATGGTGAACACATTGTCACCAATTGTGGTGTGACAAATTCCAGGCTTTGAAAATAGAGCCTTTAGGGCAGTTCACTTGATTGTGGTAACAGCAGAAGTTGAGACAGTTACTTAATGGCTCAGTCTTTCAGTATTTCACAGAGGTTATTATTTTGGAGTCATTATCCCAGAGATCATTATTTCATTGCAGAGGTTCACATTGCAAAGTCTGGGAGATGATGCTTCAAGGAGTTACTGTCTTGGCAAGTCATAAACAGGTGTTTTGGTTCAAAGCTGGCAGTGGTGCTGCATGAGGACACCAGTCCAATTCCCTGCTAACAAAATATTCAAGGGACAAAGGACCTTTTCTAGTAGTTTTTGATCAGCTCCCTCTAAAGTGCTGTTATGAGAATTACTGAAAACACTGTGTCAGTGACAGCCCTGGAAATGATCGCCAGCAACTCCTAGCACAGCATGTCATGTCAAAAGTATTCTACAGCCAGTGTAGAATGTGTTAGGTAGGAAAAAAATCTGAGAACAGTTTAAACAAGCTGTAACAAGAGCTAAGGCAGATTAAGCTACTATAATAAATGAGGAAGGGATGCTCAATGAAATTGTATCCTGAGGACAACTTGGTTCAGATGCTAATACATTACTGCCTCTAAAGGGAAGCAGTATGGTTTTATTTTTTTTAAATTTTGTTTAAGTGTAATAAACATTTGGCTTAACTAACTGGTTTGGTGATTCAGGGCTGATTATTGGGGAGGAAAAAAAGGAACTTGAATTTTTAAGTGTCATTGTTAGAACTCAGCTGTGTAGAGAGAAGGTGTGTGCATGGGACACGACATCATTGCTGTTCTTGGGGAGTGCAGCAATGCCTGCCTGCAAGCAATTGAAATAGTGGACAAACAATTGTCCAAATCTGGGCTTCTCTAAGCCATATCTGTGAATGAGATTGATGCAGACAGGCTGAATTCACTGTTCCTCGTAGCCCAGGTTGTTCCAGGCATACTGAACATAACTTGGAAAGAATTCTTTGCTTTGCAGGAACTGGAAACATGCTAGGTATAGCTCTCATGAAAGTCAATGACTTTCTAGGCACAATGCTATGAAAGTGCTTAAATTTTGAATGTGTCCATTGAAGCCTTTCCTTGCAGCTTCTTTTATTGATGCACATTTCATAACTGATTGGGTTCAGTGTCATAATGCAGTATCACAGTATTTGCTGAAAGAGTCATGTGTGAAAGGCCAATTTTGAGGAAGGAAAGGCTGTTGCTGTGCATACTTGATGGTTGAAAGTCCAAGACTGCATCATATGTGCAGTTTGTTCTGACAGAAGTTAGTATTCACTGGGTGATTAGTTTGCCTTCTCCCTTGAATGTGCTACTTTTTCTTTCTAATCTTATAGTTACTATTAAATGCTCTCCTAATGACCACTTCTGATGCCCTGCTAGCATAGCAAGCAGCTCTATAGTCCACTTTAGGTATAAATGAGTTTTCTGTGGTTTTTCTCCTTGATGTCAGCACATGTATTGTAATGACAAAGAGGAAGAGAAAAGTCATGACAGCTTAAGTTTTATACTACATTCTGCTGAATAGTGCTTGAAACATTTTACAGAAGGGACAAGAAAACTTATTCCTTTATTTGTACTTGATTTTTCTATTGAAATATCTCCCCATATGTCTTCTCCAACAGCAAGAATTTATCTCTTTGAATTTTGTGGACTTATTTTAATAACATCACTCCTTGTCTAAAATTTCAGATTTTTGCCATTGTTATAACCTCTGCTAATAAAAATGTCCATTAAAGTGTCAAAAATATTTAAATGCATATTCATGCTGTGCTTGAAATCCTGCACATCATTTTCTTAACTAAGCCATTAGCCTTGATATATACTGTTACTTTGCAAATCTTCACTTCAGCAATTTGTACATGTCAAATTTAACCACTGCACAATACCTAGGAGTAAGAAAAGCATCTGAGTTTAGTGCTGTCTGTACCCACAGCTCTCAGTATCTCTTTTGACACTTGATAGCAATCGTGCTGCTAGATATGTTTTTCACTGTATAATGCAGAACACAGGTCAGCTATTCTAATCATGGCTTCTCAGAACACAAATCCATTAACCTGTGCTGATAACCCTGCTGCAAAGACTCGACATAAACAACGCTGCTCTGTGAATGATGGAGTTCATGACTGAACTGCATTGGAAGGGGCATTCTGAATAAAGTTAAGAAAGTAGCTTAGAAAAAACTTAATGAAATTTAAGATGAGTTGCCTGTGGCCAAGGCACAACTGCTTATTGAAGTTTCTACTCAGAGAAGGACTAATTCCAGCTAGAACATTGTGCTAAAGTGTGCATAGCCTAACACAATGTAGATTACTTTTACTTCATTTTTGAAGGTCTTCAGCAAATACTTTTGCAGGTTGCTTCAGTGTCACTCAGTCTTGAAGAATTGAAGAGCCTCTTCATCACCAAGAGCCAGGGAATAATTCTGGCATGACATATGATGGTGTTGGTAAAGCTGACATTATCATAGCACATCATCATCACTTTGGATGAGACATTCCCCAGCACACATCAGCTATAGATGAAAACATGCTTCACTTCTTTGACTCTCCTTCTTGGAATATCTGTTGTTTGCTTGGGTCTTTTTCCCTCTCAACTCCAAAAGATAGGAATTCTCCCTATATATATATGTCTTCTTGGTAACAGATTAATTGATTGCTATTTTTTCTTAAGTCTTCAGAGACCTAAGGATAGTTTCCTGACATATCTTAGACTTTCATGTACATTGTATCTCTTGCTACACATAGGATCATCTTTAAAGCTGTGTTGAGATCTCTCTCACTTTTGTTTTTGTTAGCAAGTTCTTTGAAAACTGCCTCAGTCCTCTCTTTTTCCTTGTATTCTGTTTTGATTTTTATAGCTCCCAACCTTGGCAAAACAATGTTTTTCAATCTTGTCACTATCAGGGCCCCCTTCAGGAACTGATTACAGTAAAATATTGAAAAGTCATTGTCCTCCTGTAAACTGAGACTCCATTTAGAGCAGTTTACATTATTAACTTGATGTTAATCTTTTGGAGGAAGTCACCTCAGACAAAGAGAATTGGCAGATAATGGACTTGTGGGTGATTTTGAAGACCATTGGATCTACAAGCTCATCTTTCCAAGTTGCTTTGTGCTGAGAATCATTTCTCTGCAGCAGTCATAGACTGACCCACTTGTGAAAACCCCCTGTGAAGATCTCTGTCATCACAGAGACATTTGTTCATTCCTGAGAATAATCTGTTCATTCAGAGAAAATGACAGAGGCCATGTCATCAGTGAAGGAAACGTGACAAACTTTGAGCTTGGAATTGATGCAGAGCAACTGAAATCTTCAGTGTCTCAGACAAGTAAGACAGAGCCCATCCCATTATTTTCTCTCCAAAGAGAGGCTCAGTGTGTGTTGATAAAAGCATTTGCAGTCACAGATGATAAGGCAGATAATACCAGTACAATGTAAGACTGGCTCAGGTGAAACCTCATGCCACTGATGGCTTTCTTGTGAATTGTCTGTGTCTCAGAAAAGCCAGGTGAAAGTCTAGCCAGGGATTGCTGTGCAATTGCTCTAATGCTGATGGAGGAACATGTAATAGTGATTAAAAAGAAGCTGAGATCAGCATTCCAGCTTAGACTCAAGCATTCCTTGTATTATGCATGGAAGCACAACACCTTGTCAGCAATTACTTATTACCTGTAATGTCTTCTGTGGTCAGGAAGTCAAATGTACCTACCACAAATGCACCTGTACGAGGCCTTGTTTTAAATTGCACATCTCTCAGTAGTTTTTCTTGTCCACAATTTTGGCAATATTTTCAGGTTTTCAGCAACATTTCTGATACTTGCAGAATCCATTGAAATTATGACAGAGGATAAGATATTTCATTGCTTTTAGAAAGAAAATAAATATTGTGGTGGTATAAATCCAGCTTAGCATGACTGAAGTGCCTGTCCATGAATGCACTCTGTTTGGTTTGTATGAAAGTCATGTCTGTTCTTGTTTTGGTGATCACAGTGAAATCCTTCTCAACCCTGTATCTGGAGTACCTATCTTCTGTTTGATTCTGCAGTCTTTTCTTGAATTCAGCAATGTGTTCCTGGATGAGTAAGTCCCTGGTGTGCTTAGCAGCTGCATGGAACCACTCATGTAAGACCTGATCAACATGAAAAAGGGTTGAAGAACTTACTGCCTAAAAGAAATCTATGTGGGTATATTTTAATTGCTACATTACCATGACAGTCTACAATGTTTATAATTCTAAAGACTTCTTTGAAACAAGAAAGATAAGCTGCTTGTATGCAATAGAAAAGAGTCAATACATCAGATGCTTGTCAGATAAACATTGCAGAGCTACCCTAATAAAGGTATTGCAATTGCATCAATGTCTGAGATAGTTTTAATGTCAAAAGCTTAATGCCTTTTGGTGCTTTTAGCCTTTCTGATTTCCCTAAGTGATCATAAAGTTATAAGTTTTTTAAGGAAGTTGCTAAAAACCCTGTTAGGGGCTTTTTATTACACTGTCAAATTCATGTTGAATTGGTATTCATTTTCACTATTACAGAATAATCAAATTTGTGCTGTTACAGTTGAAAAAGGAAATAATGAGGATGTAACGTAACACTGCTAATGTGATGAAGCATTCTTACTCTGCTGGGTAAAGCATGTTCTGGCTGCCTGTTCCAGCTTTCTTCAAGCAGTGATTGAGGGAGGAAGTGGAGGGTGTTCTGTTTGTGGCACGAGGTTACACACATTCTGATTTCAACATGTAATTGTGTTCTGATGGCTGAAAGGGTGATGGTTTGCCCACTTGTGCTCCCTGCCAGGCTGTGGATTGGTTCTGGGCTGTAAGGACACAACAGCCAAAGTGTTCCTGCCATCACACATTCAGTGCTGTGTCCTCCTGCTTTACTTGTGACAAGCAGCTCATGGCTCTCTCTCCAGAATAAATGGCTCATATATTCTTTTATGTTCATCTGAGGGTTTTTTTTTTTTCCAAAAGGGAGTAAAGCTTTTAGAGTGTGTTGTTAAAAACTCCAAGCAGCCCCCTAAAGGTTCAGATCTGACAGGGATGTTGGGAGGCAGGTCAAGTGACTGCCTAATGAAGATGAATGGAGAAAATTGCTGGTACAAGAATCACGTGGTGGGCGCTTAGCCCAGGTTGCTGAAAGTGTGATGGAATCTCACAGCTTCATTTATCAGTGTCATATTTGGGCTAAAAGTGAGCAGTATTGTTCTCATTTCTTCCAGATGGATAGGTCAACTTTAATATTTATTGCTCTTGTAGAACATTTGTTTGATGTATTTCCATTAGCTAGGCAATAATAGAAAAGCAGTGGAGAGAAACATAAAACAGCTCCCTTCCTCTTCAGCTGAAATATGGCATACCCTAATGTGTAAATGTTTCTGAGACTGCCACAGATTTAAAAAAAAATTTATTTGATGACATGATCATATATATTGAGGAATTTTTAAAAAATAATGGAAAAAACACATTGAGGAAATACAAAATATTTAACTTTCGGTTGTGATTGTTACTCTTGTAACTTTCTGTGAGCTTATAGAGCCTTTCAGGAGAGGCTTTTTCTTAAGAATGTCAACGAGGGAGAGAGAGAAGGCACAATAACACTGTATTTGATGGACTGTTATAAGTCTGGAAGTACTCTAGCAAAATCAACTTAAAATATTTGCTTTCTAAAAGGGAATATAAAGATGTTTATTTCTGTCATCTTTTTTTTCTTCATTTCTGTTGTTGCTAATTACTTTCTCTGTGATGGGAAAAGGCTACCTAGTGTGGGTTGGCGTAGAATTTAAAATAAATAAGGGATTTAACCACTACAAAATGGTGGCTTGTAGCTGATAGTGGTGTGCTGTGGTTACTGCTTATGAACTTTTTTTTTTCCATTTATAGGAATTGTGTTCAAGGTGTTTGACATATATTATTTTATACTGTGGAAGAAAACTTAGCTGTTTGTGAAGCAGGTGTTGTGTTAAGTGCAGTGCAAACATCCTAGCCATATGTTTCTATAATTTAAATTAATTTGGTACAGTCATACTGTTAATCTTTAGTGACTTGTTGATTGGCATTTTGCAGACATATTTCTGGAAGGCACCCAATACCATTTTCTGTAGCCTTTCTGGCAGTAGCAGAGAGTAACATTTCCACAAATTGGAATCTTGTACAGCTCTGGGAAAGGAGCCAAGATTTAAATTAGACAATAACCTCTGCTCTGTATATAGCTTCTATTCTTCAGCTGTAGGGAAAGTGATTTGTTTAATACAGTCAGCTCTGTAGCATATAATAGACTGATATATGAGTCACTCCTTGGCAACGTGTGTTTCTTAAATTTATATAGATTGAACAACTAGTTGGTAATGTACTTAGTTACAGTTGTGCAAACAAAAACTATTAGCAGAGCTGAAGAGACCTGGAAAAAATTGTGTTTGCTTGGTGTTTGCTGAGGATTCTGCAGAACTGCTGGATTTTAGATCAATCCTCCTCTTCAGATGCAGAGGATACAATTTCATAATCATAAGTATTCTTTGAGCTTTGGAAAATCAATAATAAAGCTAATAATAAAGCTTTTATGTTAGAGTTTAATATTTTTAATGTTTTGTATATGGACATGCATTCTTTAAAAATGAAACTTAGCATTAGTGTGTTACAGCTACATAATTACATTTGCAGCTCTTTTTGGTTTGCCCTTGTATATTTTTTTCTCTCTTCATGTAAAAATCTGTTGCTGTCAATTGATACCTGTGAATGCAAAGAATTCTTTTCTTTCCAAACAGCAAGAATCTTTTCTTTAAAGGAGAGCTCTTTACACCATTCAGTTCATGTTTATTTAAAAGCTTAAAATCTTTAGAGCGAATCTCACTTTTTGTCCAACAGAAAATTGATTTTGCTAACAAAAGTGGTGTGGGCTTGTAAGAGAATATTCAGAAATATGCAAATAAGTACAGATAGAAATCTGTGTGAGCAGCTGAACAAAGCAATCAAATTTTCCTCATTGAAAGTTTGTTTAGCGCCACTGTGAACGTTTTTGAACAAAATTATGAACTACTGTTAGTGAAATGCTTCTTTTTATAGGAAAAAGGGGCATTCTTTTTAATCAGAACTATTTTTAATACTCTCCAATTTTTCTGCCAGGTCTTATATTTACAAAATAAAGCACATTGTAAATATTGAACAATAGACAGATATATTTCCTTAACAGTTTATAATATGCTGCGTATTCTGGGTGGGTTCCAAGCAGTAGTTAGTACAAAAGATATGCCAATCAAAATTATTTTTGCAACTATAACCTGTTATAATGCAGTCTCTTATCTGAAACCTCAACTTGATATAAGCCAGATATCTTTTCTTAAGCTTTGTTACATGAATAATTTCCCTTGTCCTGAACTAATCCTGCTTCTGTCCTGTAAGCCTCTTGCTAGTGCATGGCAGCAAAGTATAATTTATCTAGAGGTTATATAAATCTTAATAATCACTACTTCCATTTGGTCATGTGCATTTCTTTTTCCTTACTCAATGCTCAGTTGTACACAGAATTTTTGATGTACTTCAGTAAGTCAGATTTGCACGTCCAGCATGTCCCTTCTGGGCCATCTCTCTAATGATTCAGCCTCAGTGTAAAAGCTGACTTTTTTAAAAAGTCCCCTGATGGCAGTGAGATGAATACTTAAAATTTTACCATTTCTACTGGTGAATAAATGTGTGGTTTCACAGTGTGCCATGTTTGTCACTGCTGTTAGTTCAATGCATTCCTTCATCTACTCTTCATTTCTGCCCCAGGTGAAAAAGAATCTTTAATTGCATTTACCTCCCCAAATTCTGTGTTTCATTTTTTGCAGTGGAGCCTAAAATAAGTTGTGTCAGCATAAGCAAAGGTGTACTGAGTTATAGAGCAAATAACTGAATAAGCAAGTGGGTAGAGGTTTGAAGCATGATGCACACTGAGATACTCTCTGGCACTTGAGGTCACTTAGCATCATTTCTGCTGGTGGCAGTGCTGGCATCAGGAGTTTGAGTCACTGGAATGTCTTTTAGTTTGGTTCCCACTGCTGCTGATATAACCATTTTATTGTTACATGGCATAGAACCTTTTTTTGGAAGTAGGCAATGCTTTGAATCTCTCTCTTTGTTGATGATGGCCATTCTAAATGTTGATGATTCTGCTCAGATGACCCTGGAACTTCTAGTGTGGGGAGTGGGTGAAAGCGTCACTTTAAGATTTTGATAATAAAAAAATCTATTAATGAAGCTGAAGGGTTGTGATATTCTCAAGCTGAACACAACTCCATACCTTTGAAGCAAACAGGGATTACTGAGCCAGTGGCATGGGCTGTGCTTCTGAGGGGAGGAACAGGCTGGAAATGGGCCTGAATTTCCCTAAATTTATGTTTATGAAGGAAAACATAGGAAGAGTGAACACTGTAGAAAGGGAATTTACAATTGACAATGGGGAAGCGTTTATACTCCTTAGCCCTTTTCCACACATGCATGGTGTAACAAAATGCAAAAACTTTTTCCTTGTCTCAGAACATGATATATTTATATGTTGGCATGAAAATTGATAACCCTTTTATTTTTTTATAGTACTTATTTTAGCTACAGCTGATACTCCATTTACTGGAATAGGGCACAAAACCAGCACCACCATCTGAATCAAATGGTACAGCCTGATTTATGCTGGCAAATAACCCTTCAGTGTTTGTCTCCTTGGCAAATACCACAGCAGGTTTCTGGTTTTTCCTAGGTAATTCTTATACAAATTATCGTTTGAATTTTGATTTGATGAGAGGTGTGAGGGTTTGGGGATGTGGTATGTACACAGAAGCAGAGGGGTTTCTTACAGCCAGTGCTTTGTCTGTAAGGTTGGACAAAGGTGAGATTACAGCACTGAAGAGTTTCCTGTGTCCCTTGGACTCTGTCCTGGCTGGTTTGGGTGGTGCTAAGGAGGGTCCCATGTGGAAATGTGTGAAGGGTCATACAGCACGTTACCCAGGATTTCCCATGGCTGTCTGTGAACTTAGGCATGGGCAACTGTTCATGTGCTGGAGAAAGAAAAACTGTGAGATTGTGTGGGGCACGAAGGAAAGAGACCTCTTTGGTGGTCTGGAATGATGAGATTAATTTAAATTTCATATTTGCTGTCCATTTTTTCAAAATATGAAAAAATGGCATTATTATGAAAATGTGTGTAAAAATGTGTCCTTTGAATTGTTATTAGATGCTCTCAAAATCATGCTTTACAAGATATTACAAAATATAAATATTTTTCATTAAATTCTGAACATTTTTCCTTTCTGTGTTGATCTTTCTTCAAAAGTTATTTTAACTCACTTTAATCTCTTATGTGTTTGTTTATCTTTTCCTTATCTATCTGATAAGCTAATTTTTTCTATCCTTCTCTGATAATCATTGTCTTACTATGCTTTTCTATGGGTCTATATTCCACACTTTCTCTGCCTCCTAGTACCAGCACTTGCACAGCATTTCATATACTTGTGTATCTTTTTATTCCTCTTCAAACCATACAATGTATATTGTATTTGACACCTCACTTCTTCCATTAAAATATGTTTATTGTTCTTCACCAGTTTTGAAAATACAGTTGAACAACTTTGCTTTGATTACCAAAGGAAATCTCTTTCACTGGAAAACTGCTGTAATTCCAAGGCAGATCAGGCAAGCAATTACAGGCAAAACCATTAGTGTGAGGATGGCTTTGTTTTGGGATTTTCTAAATCTAAAATCCCTGTACAATTATTACCAGAAACTGTTCTAGATGTTTGTACAAATGAAGAGAAAACAATTATTTAAAATACCTTTTATTTTTAACTGACACATTAGTTATTTTTTCCATCCTTGGTTAGTATTTTCCTCTTTTGATAGCAAAAATCTGCCAGAACATCACGAGCTTTTACCCTGTTCCTGCCTTCTCCATTACATTAACACTAATACTGCAGCATTTCCCAATTCAGGTAGAAAAAGTGACTGAGAAACTTCATGGTAGAGCAAAATCACTCCAGTTTGGCAGGTGATGAGCAACCAGCTGAATGGATTTCCTGTGATTTGTTCTCTCTGTGAACAGGCAGAGCCATTTGCATGCTTTGTGCTCCCTTCCATGGTTTTGCATCCTTTCATTGGCTCACTAGAAATGAAATGGACGTGGGATTTGAAGTTCTGAACCTTCACACAGCTCTGATATCACAGAAGCACCAAAATGTCTGTGTTGTAAAACCTGGCTGAAGTTATTATGTGATCCAAAATATAATGTAGTAATGAACCAGCTGTAGCCCTGAGTGTTTGGGGAACAAAACCCTGAATATACAGGATTTTGTGAGAGTGCCCTGACTCCAGGACTCACTTCTAGTGCCCAAAGATTTCTGATCTCTGGGGAATTTTCCATTCTAAAAGTGGGATGGAATAGTAGGGTTCAAGATATAAAATAAAATTGAGAGAGCTCCCAGGAGTTTGCACTTAGTTGTGTCAGGCATCTGCCTGCCAGAAGCATGTGGTTATGGTGCAAAGTATTACTTGGTTCTGTCAGAGTGGTTTCTGTATCAAAAATACTCTCTCAGAGACTCCCAAAGAAATGTTTTTGGTAGAGCTCAGGTCATGTCATCAGCTGACAAGGAAAAAGTGTGCTACATGTATATAAGCTTGTGACTTTTCTGATTTGACATCCAGTTATCAACCTGGCTTGGAATTAACAGGTATCCCTAGGAATATGTTGCATAGTTTCTAACATTTAGACAAAGAAAGTTCATGAAGAGATTACAGCTTTTACACATCTACTGATTATGATTACAATTCATGCATCTACTTTGAATTCATGCTAAAGCTACATCTGATCATTTTAAATTCAACTAAGAAGTGTTCAACTTCTTGCTCATCTTTGATATGAATAGCATGAGACTGAATTATCTCAGTCCACTAAAGTAGGAGAATATATTCAGAGTGTGAGTTGTGAGCTGTGGAACAGCTTGGCAGCAGAAATGCCACTAGGATCTGGTGTCTCTCATACTTCAAGAAAAGAAATGCAAGAATTTGCATGTATCAAAGCTTGTGCTTGCTTACATCAAGACATGAAGGGCAGTACTTGACTGTTCAAGTGAGCTTTTATTACCATTTTTAGTTTTATATTTAAAAACTTTGGTTTTTCTATGGCATCTGAAAATTATGAGAAGGAATTCCTGGTGTGCTTTTTAATATGCACTTAATTCTAACTCTAATTACTCATCAGTATTTTGACACACCAATGTTGAAGATCACCTGAAGACTTGAGAGCCTGGTTTTGTGATGGTGCCAGGCATTTCCAGCCCTGCATGTGTGAGATGCTTTATAGAGAATCTCCATATTTTAACATCTGGATTTTCCTAATATAAAGGTTTGACTGGAACTTTATTCATTTCATTTGTCATAAATGGAATTTGCTGTGTACCCTTTGTGTGTCCTCAACTCTCAGCTGAACCTCAGGGGGTGCAATCAATATCAGAAGTAATTTCTGTGCCCACTTTCAAGAAGAAACACAGTGACCCAATTAAGTGAAGAAAATTCTACACTGTAGTAATGGATGAAAATGCAATTAAAGTAGGTTACTCACCTACAAAATAAAGTTTCTGCTGCCCAAAATGTTGCCTTTAGGTTGGAATGAAACAGTGGGAAGCTAAAGATAGATAAATTAAGCCTGATTAGTCTCTGTGGCATAAATTAGGAATACAAACCACCATGAGGGATTATTCCACTCTTAAATTTAATTCTTCTGTACTGTTATTTCAGAGTGTTGCATCCAATTCCATCTTGAATGTTTAAATAAAGTCAGGTGCTGCTGAAGACTCTCCAGAGGCTTCCCTGCTGTGGGACTTGTAATGATGCCCCAACTAAAAATAGTGGAGAAATCCTCCAGGTTTCAGGTTGATGTGAAATAAAGGAACAGGAGGAAGTGATGTGTTACGTGCCTGTTTACAAAATACATCTGTGATCTATGTTGTACTAACACATGTAAGGTTTCCAAACTGAAAAATGTCATCAGCTGAGGAATATTTGAGGGCGACTGACACCAGCTCTAGTGCTGGGGTTGGGGCATTTCTGAGTGGCTTTCCCCAGTTTCTCCTTGGAGTATGTTTAATAAGAGTAGTTACATCCCACAAGCTGTCTTTGCAATAAATTTGCTTTATACAGCCTTGCACATGGTGAAGTAGTGTTCATGGAGACTTTAAAAAATGCTATTTATCTATTGGTTATGATTAGTGCATCTAAAGTGGAAAGTATTTCATTTCATTAAGGAATGCAGGAATTCATGGTATCAACATGGCTGAGAGTTGAGATATTTAAGATTTTATGCATGTACTGATTTTAGACTGAAAGTATCTTGACTGATCCTCCATTATGATTATTATAAAATGTCTACATCTGCTTCATCCTTTCTCTATCAATTTTACATTTAAAACTTGATATAATTTGCTAGTGTAGTAGAGCTGATTCACAGTCTAGAATGGAATTTACAATTTTCACTGAAGTGAGTGAAATTTGATAGAAGATTGTAAGAAAAGCTCCTTACAGCCCCAATTGCAGTATAATCACATCACTTTAAATTCGTGTGCGAAAATGTTACAGTAATCTTGAATGTAGTGATGTAAAAGTATTTCTTGGGATCCTAAGTATAAAATGCTGTCATTATGCTAAGAAATGCTTAGGTTCAATGCTTAGACAGTTTATATAAAATAAAGGGGGGGGTAGACATGATTAACAGCTTGATTGTATGAATTTAATGCCTCAAAGAGGGAAGTGAACCAGAAATGTTCACATGGCAAAACCAGTTCAGTGTTTATGCATTTACCTCCTGGAAAAACCCAACCAAACAAAACTCCCTGTGGGAATATCCCTTGCAGCAGTTGAACTGCTGGGGGTAAAGGTGTGCTCAGTGGTTGGGAGGGGAGTTGGGGCTCCATGTCACCAGGGTTCCATGTCACAACCTCTGTGGGACCAGATAGGAGGGGCAGCCCCACCATCAGGGCCACAGACTTGGTTTGGGTCCTTTTTTAAAATTGTTTTGTGGGTGTGGAGGCCATTCTGAGAAGCTGTCCATCGTCCATTTGGTACATGTCATGGAGCAAAGAGCCATTTCCATCTCCTCACAGGACCATGGAAAAGCTCAGTTATGCTTTAGCTTTGCGTTGTTCTTTAGAGCAGCTGTGTAAAAAGAGCATATTGTAACTGCCATATGTCCTCAGATGTCATCAGAAATGAAATCTGTAGAATTTCAGCTGTTTAGAGTAATGGAAAATACATACGTCAAATGGGTGACGTGAAAACTGCATGTGTGAGAAGTCCTTTGCTCGTGTGGAATCAAAATTGCCACAAAGTTGTAGAAAAATACATAAAAACAGGAGCAATATAAGTAAGTTCTTTTTCAATTTTAGCAATATTTCCCTTCCATGACATTTATGCCTAATCTGGTTTATTGTAGCAACAAGTATGTGCTCATGAGAGTGGTTGGGAAAATAATTTTGTAGTTCATCACTGCAAACACATGTAGGTTAGAAAGCACAGCAAGAAAACACGTTCTTTAAATTCTTTAAATATTCATATATTTTTTAACAAAGACTTAAACTACAGTGGCCTCCCGCCTTTATAACTGAATGTCTTAACATCTGGTATCTTTCTGTGTTTCAAGCTTCAGGCAACAACAGGGTGTGATAATAGGGAATGTACTTCAGAACTATGGGAAGTAACATCTGTAGATCTTGTAAGGTTTTTATAATGTGAAACCCAGTGGGTTGGTCTCAGTTTGATATTTGTATTATCCTTGTACAGAGGAGAAGTAGTCTTAGCATATGTAGGAAGACACAGAGGTACAACCCAGAATCTATGTTTGAGTCTCCATTTTATTACCTTTGAATGCAGAGCTGCACAGACTGTGGACAGACATTTTTGTCTACAAAGAGTCAAAATAGGAAACTGAAACTCTTTGAACATGCAACAGCAAAATTATTGCTATGTTTGTCTTGGAGAACATCAAGAACTATCAAGATTCAGATTAATTTTATAACACCTTAATCTTATATAAATATTAAGACCAGGACTGGTCTTTAAACCATTTTAAAATATGCATCCACTGAAATATGGAATAAGTAGCATTAAAAGTCTGGCATATATTGAATTGCCTTGACTGTCAGTCAGCAGAATAATACTGTGCATATTCATACAAAGTTACTTCTCGCATATAAAAACATTTATAGAATGTGTCCTTCTTAAGAGATCTGGAAATGTCTAACATGAGACCATTAAATATTCCTTTCTCTACTGTTCCTAAGGCTTGTTCAGTATCACACTTTGCAAAATATTATTCAGTTACAGCTTTTGGCTGTGGAATTCACTGAAGGAGTTCATATTAAAGCGTTTGGCTGGAATCACAGAGATTAAGTCAGTGCTTTTTATTGTTATTGTCAAAGTTTTTATTTGCTGGCTGAAAGCTTTTAAAGTAACTTCAAGTGTTTCCATTCTAATTGCTTTCCAAAAATTTTAAATCTGTACTATTTGCAAACAGTGTGTCTGATGGATATTGAGACTATATAAAAAAATATATAAATGTCTATTTTTCTTTCGGATCTCACTCAAGTATTTTATCCCGCTGAGAATTTTTTTGGCTCTAAGCAGAGTTAGAGAATGTATTTATGTACATATATATGCAGGCATAGCTTCACTTATATAAGGATATATATATAATAATTAGTGTGGCAGATGTTTGAGACTCAAAAATTGGAATCTAAATGGTCCCCTGAATTAAAAGTTTAAAGATTTTAAATATCAAAAGACCATCACATGTATGATTCTACACATATTTATGAACAGATTCAATAATTAATGAACCACTAATGAGATTATTCATTTTCCCAAAATTCAGGATTGAGAATGTGACAGGAAAGATGGGTACTTCATACTTTAAACTTTGGTGCTCCTGTCTGTTGGCTTTTTGATCATCAGTGATGTGGTTGTAAGCAAATGCAGCTTTCTGGCATGAAATCCCCTATGGGAACTCCTGTGGTTCTCTACAGGGCCTGCATTCCCTCCAGATCATTGCATTATCCAGATGTGGTGGGATAGAGAATCCTGATGGGAAGAAATGGAGAGAAATATCTGCTGTGCAGCAGGTTCTGGTGGCCAAAGTCACCAAGGATGACACTTCCTGGGTGGCTCTTCGCTAGTCCATGAAGACATGTCCTAGCAGACTTCTAGGCAGAACCTAGCAGGAAATTATCCCTCTTCCAGAAGACATGAACTACTGAAAGTAAGAAAACTCTGTAATCTGTCTCAGAAAGCAGATTACTACTGTACTATTCTATAAAAATTACTAATCTTAAATTTGTTCTGAAATTATGAACAGAAAGTCCCAAGTATAAACTTGGCATCTATAGTACATGTTACCTAGTGGACCAGTATTTCACAAAAGTGTTCCAAAATGGTGTCTCTTGCTGACAGAAGCACTGTCCCTACCCTTGTGTGTACACACACAGAGCGGTTTGCTCTTAGATGAACTGGGATACCTTTTGTGCTTACTGACATGCTCAGAGGCTGACCCAAATGTCTTCTGCCTGCATCTGGTCCAGCTCTCCATCTCCTTCATGCTCAGTGACTCAACCCGTACCCTCCTAGAGCTGCCTGTTGTCTGTGGTGAATCGTTGGCATCCTGCCAGAGGAGTGAGTCCCAATATTTCTGTGGGTACTGATGTAGTGTCAAAATCAAGGCTACCATTTTGCATTCATCCTGAGGTAAAATTTCTTCTTCATTTGCAAGGGTTAAAACAATGCTTCATTCACTTACAATGATATGAATACCTAACGACGTTGCTGGTGTGGCACCTCTCAACATTCCGCCTCATTTTTTCTAGCAGCAAAATCAAAATAGAATACTTGTATTTCATAAAGTCATATGGATACCATCTACTGCTTCTGAAACATTGAAACTTGTATGAACGACTTGCTCTTCCAGAAAATAACTCCCTGCTCCTCCTGTGAACACATAATAACTTAGGAGTAAAGCCTCTATAGAGATTAGCTGGATATTCATCTAGAACAGAAAGGATTGGAGAATTCTTGTATGTTTTTTTTATGTTCATTGAGAAAATAAATTGTGTTTTCTGATGAGAATACCCTCAGTATTTAATTTAATACATCTAGTGAGGACACTGCTGTTTGTAGATGGTGATAGTTAATACTATTTAAAAGAAAAAGTCTCCTGTCCCAGCCCTCCTCCCACTCCTTCTACTTCTGCCAGAATAATTTTAGTGTATATTGTTTTGTTTGGAATAATCAGGCTGAAGTAGCATTAGTCCAGCTTCTCATCTTTTAATTACAGACAGTTTATTGTCTATGCTGTCCCACTTTCTGCATGGTTCCCCACCAGCCAGCTAGACTTAGCAATCTCCATTAATTTAATTTGGCATTTCATTCAATCAGACAGGCTGTGAACATGATGAATTTTTTTTTTTTAAATAACACAATGCTCATTCTTAATTGATGTCCTTATCAGACATTGTATTTTCCAGAGCTGTAATTATTGGTCAGGCAGCAAAATCAAATCTGCCCAAATGCAGTGAAGATGTTCTCTGGTGAAATTATTAAGATACAGTACTTAGACCTGCAAAGTAATTTAGTTTTGGTCTGTAATTACATCTTTTGGGATTGTTATCTTTCATTTTACTCATAAGGGTAGTGTAACCTCAGAGGAATTAATTTGCCAAATATGAAGATAAAACTGAGATTCTTGCCATAAAATATATTTCTGCTTGTTGATATTTGAAAACCACAAGTATGCTCACACCATAAAAGAATGATTTTATTAATTGCTATATTTTAAAAAATATGGGTTCTAATTTTACTGCAGAAATACTGTAGTGATAATTTTAAGGGTGCCATTTTCCATAAGCAGTAAATTGGCATCAGAAATAAGAGAATTTGGACGTGTAACTGCCTAAAATACATACACAAGAGGACGTGTAGTGTTGTGACAGAACTGGTTTAGAGCTTGTTCTACAGGCAATGAGAATTTTGAATAGAAATACTATCCTGACAAACTTTAAATGTATATTTTGACTAGACATTAACTAAAAATTATGAAAGGACTGGTGATGTCATGATAATTAAGTCCAAATTCTGTTTTCCAGTAAGAGTTGGATAAGGCTTTCTTTAATTAAAAAAAAAGGGCAGTAGGGAGTGGATTCTGTCATAACTATACATTTTTTTATTTATTCTCAGATATATGCTGTATAGTCGTTCTTTGAGTATAGAATTGCAGTCATTCCTTTTAAGCAAAATTTAAGTTGATGGATTAGGTATGAGTAGATGATGACATGTGTTTCATTCCTGTTCTGGATATATTTTAAGTTTTTAATTTGGGACATTTATTCACATTTAATAGTTTTGTTGTTATCCTGCGCTGGAATAATAATCTTTCCAATGGTTGTTCTTCCTTGAGGTTGCATTATTAAACATCAGTATTGTAAAAATAATTATTTGGCATATGTAACAAAATTGCCTGCTGAATTAAATTTTCTTTTTGAGTGAAAAAATATTATTTTTTAAATATTCAATTTTATTCTGTTGAGATGCTAAGATAAAAGTCTATGCTCCTTTATGTGTGGTTTTATGTTGCTTATACATTTGTGTATTTGACTTGAGTAAATGAATAGTTGGATGTGAGTTCTAACATTTTTCAGATTAGAATTGCACCACAAGTCAGTCAATTTAAATACCGGTTGTAAAAATACTAATGACTGAACATTGTAAGTAAAATGATTTCTCCATGAAAATCAATAGCCAAATTCTGATTAACTTTTATAGGTTCAGAATGTTATTCTTTGTGTCCATAATAGTAACATCTTCAAATGTTATTTGCTTCAATCTTGAAGCTTTTTAAAAGTTATTATAGTTTTGTGGAGTGAAATTCTCTTCTGTCTGTTTTATCTCTTGTTATGAGGAGTCAATCACAGTTGCCAAAGAGGCCAGAGAGTGGCCAAAATTCAACATTTGAGATTTTCTGAAGACTTTTTTAGTTGAAATTCAGACCCAGGGGACATTTAATCACTGATTTTTATCCCAAGCTGCCAAGGGTTTTCTGTGCCTTTCATCATACCAGAATTCTGCCTTAAAACAACTGCTCATTAGTCTCAGTTTCATAACCAACCAATTTTTAAGCTCTGGTGAGTACAAAGGGTGGTTTGAAAACCCAAATTGCATTGTGCTGTGCCAGTTCCAAGTGCCTTATCCCTTGATTACAAACAAATAGCCTAACATTTGGCCCCAGAGGTTTGGTCTAAGAACACACACTTGGTAGAAGTGTGGCAGTGATACAGTTTTTATATCCCAGTGCTGGGCAGGAGTTGATTTGGGCTTCATTAGGGCATGTGGTGAGGGAGGAGAGGTGTGACTGTCCCCCTTGCATTACAGCCTTGCTAGAGGAGCTGAGTAAGACCAGGTGTTTGGCTTCAGGTCTGGCAGTCAAAGAGAAGAGAAGAGAGCTTCACCAAGCTATTTTAGAATGAATGAGTTTTCTGGACATGCTTTATACAAAGTGTTAGTAAACCAAGCATCCAGTCTCATTCCAGTCTTCCTGTCTGTCCAGAGGGATTCCAGCAGTGCCAAGATTCAGGTGCCCTTCCAAAATACAAGAGCAGGCGACTGAACTGTTGTAGTTTTAATGCAGTGATTTGCATGAAGCATGGAAGCTGTGATTCACAGCAAGTTCAGAAGAGGCTTTGTTTGTGTGCAGTTCATTTCCTGAAATGGGCAGATGCCTGTGGTTTCCATGGGTTGGTGGTGGCAGTCAGCTGGGTACTCCTGCTTAATGTGTTCATCAAAACTGAAGAGAGAGTTTGAACTGAAATCAAATGAAAAAAATTGTAATGTGATGGTGTGTATTGCCAAAGGAAGCTGGAGACATTTTACTCTTTCCTAGTTACAGAGCAAGGGAGCTCCAAGTTCTTGAAATGAAAAAGTTTAACCAAAACCTTGCTAATTGCTCTGGCAAAGTTCTTTGCAAAGCATCCCAGCTCCATCCCAAACAGAGGCAGCTGGACTAGGTGTGCATCTTACTCTTCTTCTGTCCCAGGGACACCCAACAGGTGGGAGCCCCTCGAGTCTGCCTGGGCTGGCCAAATTGCTGGGTCTCCCCTTTAATTTGGATCCCTGCTGGCAACCATAGCAATGCTCTGAGCTGTTCATGAGGAGTCAGAGCAAGGGATCCTTAAGAAAATAAACAGAGAAAAATATTGTCTGCAACAAGAGTCTTTTCACAAAAAAAAATATTTTACTAAAATAGGCGAGAACCCGTTGTTCTATTTAGAATGATTTATAACTGTTCCCAGCTGATCACAAAGTGTTTCTAAATTAAAAGCCATTAATTATAGCCTTATATAGATACAAAGATATGCAAGAAGTGCTTTGTAATTCCAGCTCTGCACTTCAGGTGAGAGCTTTTTAAATTACTTGGACCATTGGAGCCACCTGCTTGACTAAATGCTGAGGGCCCTGTGTTTCAGTACTCATCAGTGCATTGCAGTGTTAACATTGTTACTGATTTTTCTTATTTCTCCAGGGCAAATACTAATTAATGGATACAATTCACAGCTGATTAGCTGTAGTTTCTTCAGTAATTACATTCGCAGACTAACTGTTCAGAAGAGGATTTCTAACCCAGTTCTTATTTCACTCTAAGCTTAATTTGTTTTTTGAATTGTTTAGGTCCTTAAGATAATAACCATTTTATTTTCTTTTGTTGTTATAGGTACCATTAGATAATATGGAAGTTTAATCTTAGAAATACTCACTGATAATTGTTATGTGCCTTCACTGGATTTCTAGTTCAGAGACAAAGAACAAATGTGAAGAATATTAGTTGTGATCCATACTAACAAAAGCTGAAATATTCCAGTTTCTGACATCATTGCCTGAGTCATACACAATGGGGTCTTAAATATTATAGCCTAAGAACAGAATGACTTGAAGGATATGTACCTGTAACTTTTAGCTTTGACATTTTTTGTTACATCATTTGCTTCCACAGTCTTAATAAAATGGAAAATTAAATTGTCACTCTCCCCTTTGTTTTACTTTAATAAAACAAAAGAGAAGAAAACCACCCTGGCAATCAGAAAGCAGTAGCTGTGCTGTGAGCAATATATGTCCATCAAAACAATGTAGAATTTTACTCTTCAAGGAAAAAATCAGCCACTTTTCTGTTTTGGGGCACTGGAGCCCTTAGGATGCTAAGGTCATTAAAATAGGGTAGGGTTTGTCCTCACTTATTCATCCAGTGTTAGAGTAATGCTTGCCTAACAATTCAAAACCTTTGCCATTAGGTATCATTTGAAAACTTGATTTCTTTTTTCTTTCTTTCTTTCTTTTTTTTTTTTGTTACTGTAGAAAGAACAGCTCTATTTGAGCCATTTGAGTTTTTCATGTAAATCATTCTTAGTTTGCCACGAAGTGACATGAAAAATTCTATCCTGTCGATCGCACTGTTGAGCTGAAGAAGTGTCTTTGTGCAACAAATCCACACACACATCCCTATGTGCCAAAACAGTCATTTGAATGTGCAATTTTACTTGAATTTTTTAATCTCCAAACATGGGTGACATCTGGGCTTTTAAAAAATGGATGACATTATTTGAGTATCTGCATAGCTGGGGATAACAGAGTTTTAATAGCTATGAGGCAGCCTACATATTGTGCTAAGGCCTCTGTTGCTTAACATGTGTTATAGGTTGAAAGATTCAGAATGATAAGTACACAAATGGAATTTGTTACTTGAGAATGAGGGATCTCATTTTGTATTCCTTCCCTCCTTATGAGTGTCTTCTAATTTAGTTGATGTCCTGTTTAGTCAATCTGACAATTCATCAGGTGCACAAGGCTCCAATTCTTTTGTTTTTTCCCCCCCTTTTTTTTTTTTTTTTTAATCTCCTTTTAACTTTGTCTTATTGCCAGGAGTGAATGTTTGAATTTTCACAGAAAGAGCCTTTCTTGAAAGGATCACTTGTCCTTCCAGTGAGAAACTGGAGATTCTGAAACATTTCACTGCTAAAAGCAGTCAGGCACCGAGTGCAGCTGTAGCAAATTGAGCTGAAGCAAAGTGGTTTTCCTTTCAGGACAGGTTCAGTCGCTCTGAAAGCACACCAGAGCTTCTTGCTTGCAAAGAGCAAGCTGTGCAAGTGCATGGTCCCCCTTCCCCACACACTGGTTGCAGAGCTTGTGCTGCTGTTGGGAGTGTTTGCTGTTGTGGGGCTGAGGAGGGGGTGCAGGTCCACCAAGATCTGACAAGATAAGATAAAACAAAGCCTTCCTGAAAATATTTGTTTTATCCAACTGGGAGTTGGGAAAATGGGAGTTAGGGGAGGAATTCTCAGTGTGGCTTCAGCAGCAGTGATGTGGCAGGGACAGTATGGGGGCTTTTCCTTCCCTTATCACTCTTCCTTGCTCTGTGCTCTGTGCCTGGAAGGAGCAAGGTGTACATGTGAAATCCCTGTTTTACTGTAGGTGCCTGACATGCCTGGTGTCTGTTCCTTGAAGGAAAGACTCTGGATGCCTCCCTGCTCTGGGAACACGTGCAGGGCTGGTTACCAGCCTACATGCCTTTGGAAGTGCTATTCAAGGGCATGAGGCATGGTATTATGCTGATAATTCTCTTTCTTGTCTGTGTTCAGTCTGTAGAAGTAAAAGTACCTATCTTCCTCAACCAATGTTCATACTGGAGAGCTTGGAGGAGGTGACTGGCATTGAAAGAAATCCCTTGTGATCACTGGCATGTGGAATGAGAGCTGCTCCTCAGTGGGAACAAGGGGCACTGGCCACATCTCGGGGTCTCAGTGTCAGAGTTCCTCTGATTTGCAAAATGTTCTGGTGTTAATGTTCACTGGGAGAGTGGGAGTTCCACTGGAGTGAAAGATAAACAAAGGGGGATTGTTTGGCTTTTCAATTTTGTGGAAAGAATGGGACTTCAGGGACAGCATTGCAGATTCTCATTCTTCCCCTTACTGGCCTTCAGCTCTTGGGAGCAAGGTCTGCTTGGAGTTGGAATACAGCAGCTACTTCTGGCTGCAGCTGCACTCCTCTAGGTCAGGATCACTGGCAGAAATGTTAAAATGTGCATCAAAAAACATTTAGTAGAGTAGAAATGTCTTTCCTGGGGGCCTCTTCCTAACAGATTCTTAGTCTCCAAAGCCACCTTTAGGTCTCTGGGCTGACTTTGCTGCATGGGCAAAAAAAAATTGGAGAGATACACATGAATATCTTCCTTGTAAAGATTGGGGGATGCAGAGTATGTATAATAATAATAATAATAATAATAATAATAATAATAATAATAATAATAATGTTGAATCCAATTGAGTTCTGACTTCAAAGAATATCTGCAAATACTTTTTATCTGTTTGTTGTTTTGGTTTTGTTGTTTTTGTTTTCTTCTCCCAACCTTTTCTATGCCAGTGATGGGGTAAAGAAAAGTTTATCGTGGCATACATTAAATCCAAATATTTATTTTTCTTTCAGTTTGGAAACAATAACAACTACATGAACATGGCAGAGGCAAATAATGCATTTCTTGCTGCAAATGAGGTAGATGTTTTTATTTTTTATCTATGCTCATATTCTGCTGTTTGCGGTGATAATTTAACAGACTTTGAATGGATGAAGAGTGAAGTGCTGAATTTCTGTGTGTTTTATGGAGCACAAAATAAAGACTTTAATGAGAAAGAAAATAACCTGACAGCTCTCCATTACTAGTCAATTTAGCTGTCCATAAGGCTGTTACTTACATAGCATGTCAATAGAAACAAATCTGCTTTATGTATGGAAAAAAATTATGAACAGAAGGAAACAAATAAAAGGCACAGTAGGTGTACACTGTGAAAGCAAGGTTAGTAATAGTCATTACTAGCTAATGTTCTAATTTTTGTTATAGATACAAATGGTTAATTTGGGTTTTCAATACTCATATGAGATAGAAAACCAAAGCCAGCCCTGTTGCCTCAAGTGTATGTGCTACATCAAGGAATCTTTTGAATCCAGGGTCCAGAACAAACCCAGAGGCTGGGCTGGTGGAGGCTGGCTGGGTTGTGGAGATGATGTATTTGATCACTGCCTTTGAGAATCGAAACAGGAGAAAGTGTGGGAACTCCAGGCTCCATGTATCTGCTAGGTGGGGCTACCTTATAACCAGTTAAAAGACAATTACCACACTAATCCTGACCCCAAGACCAGACAGAAACTGCATTTGCTCATCCTTGAAACCCAAGCTCTTACTCTGTGCACTGTCTGGTATGTGCACAGCAATATGCAGAACAAGAAGTGTTTAGAGGGTGTGTGTCATAAATGATCTTCCCAACATGAGGAAAGGGTAGAAAACCAGGCAGCCCTGATTTTTGTGCTGTAAGTGGGGCTCAGTCACAGGTATTTCTGTGCCCTTCTAAAACAGTGACCTCAGAGAAAATAAGCAGAAAGGTGTAACAATAAATATGAAGGTTAGAATTAAGGGTAGGATTTTATGAATCATTATACAATGGTCACCATTTCTTTTTACCCAGCAAGACTGCTTAGATAAGGGAATATTATTTGGCACTAGCTCCAGTGTTATTTGTGGTAATGAACACAAACCCCATCTGTAATGACAACATGATGTTTCTTTCTGTAGAATTTCTTTCCTACATTTGAATCAAACATTGATGAAAGCTCTGCTGCCAGCAGCTGTTCAGAGACAATTTAATTCCAGCTGTGATAATTCACCGTGTCAGACATTGGCTGTTATATGTTGATACAACAGTTCTCCAGATTTGCATTTTTATCAAAAGGAACAAATGTTTTGAACATTTCAGTACAGATGGCATTTAACCATGCACACAGGTTTTTTGTTTCTTTTTTTTTTTTTAATATATGTGTAAGATATAAATATTTGAAAAGTTAATAACTTCCAAAAATGTGATTGGTAAGATAAATCTCACAAATGTAATACCATCTTTTGGTCATAACACCACCTTTCTGCAGTCCCAAATTGCATACTATTCAGGCTCTTTTTACAGACTGAATAGCCCAGTGATTTGGATTTAAGGCTACTTCACTAAGGGGCTTGCTTTCTTCTTAGATTACATCTATTTTATTCTCAATCTTATGTCTGTTATATGTTTGTGGGTTTTTTTGCTTGTTTTTTTTTTTTAAGATACATACATATTTGGATAAGTTACACACTCAGAATTAAATTCAGATTTAAAAATGTTAAGGTATTCATCAATTTACTCTCCCACATGTAGCTATAAGTATTAAGCTATAAGTATTAAGATGAATGCTACCTTTCTAAGTAAATGAATGTATTATTATCTAGCTGTGTTATATATTTCTGCAGCTGTCCTGGAATTATTCTGTTAGATGGGAAAAAAAGATCCAGTTCTTATAATAACTAATATCTCATAAATATGTCAAGTAACGAGAGGTTCAAATGTACCATAATAATACTGATTTCACTGAACCCTTTTGCTTGAACAAGGAATAAAAATATGATTAAGTGTTACTGTTCGTATTAAAGCGTGAACCTTACTTTGCAATTACTGCATTACAATGTATTTAATTATAGTGGTTTTGCATTAACATGAATGTAGCTTTCTCAGTATTATTTTGGGCCTGAGCACTGCTGAGCTAGAATCCCATTTGATTTCTGTAAATAATGCCTTAAGAGTGTAATCTTAGAGCACATTCAGGCTTAGAAGCCACACATTTGCTTTATGTTTTCTGTCTCTATGTCATGATTACTACGACTCATTTTAAAGCACCTTAAATATTTATTGAAATAATATTTCAAGTGTTAATTACAGTGGTAATGAAAACAGCCAAATGCCACATATCAAGAATGAGTGTTTATCCGTATTGTTAATGTGATATGTTAGATTTCATTAAGCAGTAATGGGGTAGCAAATGAGTCACAAATTACAGTTGCATCTGTTACTAGACCACATTAGTGCCAAAATAACTGCAAATGCAGCCATAGGGTTATGTTCATTAGCCAACCACTTCTCCTGGCCAATCCATCCTTTGTGTTTGTGAACCACGGGGTCCTTGAGAAGAAAAATTCACACCTTTTGTAATACAGCAGTGGGGAAGTCAAACATCTCCCTAACCCAGGCCCAGCCTTCCCATCCAGAATTGAGTTACAGCCTTGCAGTTGGAGGAGATGGGCACAGTCTCAGCAGACTCTGATGGTGCTGCAGACTGCAGCAATCTGGGACCCCATCATTTCTGGTGTGAGACCAATAATGACAGCTGACAGGTTCTATATGCAAGCAAAGGTTTTCCTTGTGTTTCAGTTTCCGTCTTCTCTCAAGCGGTTATTAATTTATATCATCATTAACAGTTTGAAGGATGACAATTTGCAGCAGTTAATGAGATCTTTCACTGAACTTATCATTTTTAAATTAACTGGCATTAAGTCACTCTTTCAAACAATGTAATTAATACATAAAACAATTCTCCCTTCCACCCCAACCTGAATCTTGAACTAATGCAAACAAACAAATCCCAGAGCAGCCTTGCATGTCCAGAACAAGACAAGAGTGCCTATTTTAGGACTGCCAACTGCCCAATTTGATCAAGGCAGTCCTGATTTGGGTACATTTAAAATGGCCTAATTTCAAGCACTGCATTTCTATTATTAAGTACCAGTGGACCTGAAATAATACATGAAAGTTCATTTAACTCTCAAAAAATTTGAATAAGCGTAGCTCATTTGTTTCCCAAATAAAAGTCAGCAACGTTGAAGCCAGATACAGACTCTGAATAAAGATTATCTTTGACAGACACATGCACACGAACAAACATGCACAAACCCTGAAGATAACTGGCAGTAAATGTTTTGCTCAAGGCATCTTAACAGGTGTTTAGTTATAACAAACCTACTGTTCAAACAAAGCTGGCTTGCTTCAGAAGGCACTGGAAGCTGCTGTAATCACCCTCACGCTTTCATACATCTCTCCTCCAAATTGCAACCTGTGTTTAAAAGGCTTCACTGTATTTTGGGAATGGAAAAGAAGTAAAGAATGGTCATATTTCATGTTTGTTAGTGGATAAAAGCAAACAAAAGATGTGAAATGGGCAGTGCTGAATTCCTGTTGTGTGTGTGCTACGAAATTGTCGGTGTTTTATGAAGCGTGAGAGTAATGTAAGCTGTTTGTGCTATTTTACTAACATATCAATAAAGGGGCAGTTTGTTATTCAGCCAAATCCAATGTAGCTGATATTCGGACTAACAACAGACAGATGTTGCTAATTAAGTACACATTAAAAAACTGTTAATACTGATACTCCACTTAAGCCATATGATAATGAGACTTAAATCTTTAATCAGAATGATCCGCAGACCCATTCAGCATATGAAACTTTAAAATTTTATTGGTTATTATAGAATTTGCTTTTGAAAAAGAACTAAGATTTGGACTTCAGGTGTGGAGGTGATTGCTGAGCCCTGTGTGCCCTAACCCTGTTTGCCTTGTCCTGTCCTTTTCCAGCAGACGTTCCATACGCCGAGCCTTGGGGATGAGGAGTTTGAAATCCCACCCATTACCCCCCCGCCCGAGTCAGATCCCTCACTGGGCATGGCAGATATACTGCTCCCCTTTCAGGGCCTTGGTGACCAGCTGCCTGCACAAGGAAATGAATTTACGCCTCAGTTTCCCCCCCAGAGCTTGGATCTTCCCTCTATCACAATATCCCGGAATCTCGTGGAGCAGGACGGGGTCATCCACAGCAATGGATTGCATATGGTAGGTCTGGTTCTTTGTGTGTTCCCATTGCCTAATGATGTCTGTCACATGTAGATCTGGGCCATCTCTCAGTTTTCATTGACCCCTCAGAAGATCTGTGTGTTTTCTTGGGTGCCTGGCCAAGGTTTTGCCAGTGTTCTGTGTCATGTTACAGGCGTGTTCTGGATGAATGATGACACATGTGTTGTTACGCAGCAAACAATGATTGGCTATTTCTCAGCTCCCTAAGGCAGTTGCCAAATGGTTAAGGGTTAAATACTGGTGGTTTCAGCAACATAAACATGTTTGTTAATGTACAATGCTATGCTATACTGTTTGTGAGCAGATCTCTTATGAAGAAGCGGTCAGGCTTTACAAACACAGAATTTTCATTTTTGGAATGGACTTGGAAGCCCATATCCATTGGCATCGTGTGCATCCCAAGTGCTCCTAAAGTTCAAAAATGTGTTATACAGTTGGCACTGGCATCAAGAATTGAAAGACCATAGTGTTGGCCAGGGTGAACTACAACATTTAGAATTAATTGCTTGTCTGTATTTGAAGTGTAGGACCCACATCTGACATCCTTCAGGATATTTTGAGAGTGCAGTATTGAGAGTAGTTCAGAAGGAGAGCCAGACACAGGATGGCAGCAGGAAAAAAGCAGTGTGTTTCCCTGTATCCTGTATATTCCATGGGCTAAATCTTTATAAAAGGGAATTAATTTTTTTACACTCGTAATAGAAGTGACAGGGATGTATTTCCTTGACAATACTCAGAAATATAGGGCCCTAAAAGGCTTTGTTGTGTCCAGTGCTCTTGCTGGCCATAGAGGCTGAGGCGGGGTGGTCTTCTCTTCCTGGGCTGTGTCTGAGCCCTCAAGAGTGGGGAGGCATGAACTGGGTGTGCAAGAGCTGAGTGATGGGGACTGTGAGGCTAATTCCAGAGTTAATTAGAACAAGCAGGGCCGTGTGGAGTTTCCTCCAGAACCTATACCCACTGCAGGGCTGCAGTCTCCAGGGGAGGTGCATGGGGCAGTTCCCACCTTGTTGCAGTGTTTCCCTGTGGGCTCAGGGGATCTCCCAGGGTGGGTTTCTGAGAGCTTTATGCAGTAACATCCACACTGCCAGCCATGAGACACAGCTGTGAGCCAGTTTATCCTTCTCAGCATTTTAAACTCAGTGCTTACAATTGGAATTAGTTTCTGTGTTGCATATTGAAGAACGAGTGAATGTTTAGCTTGAAAAGATATTTTACATCAACCGTATTTTTTTTTTGATTAGCTCTTTTATATAGGACCTTTTGCTGAACTTGGCATAGTGAAAATACATATTTACTGCTGGACTGTAATAAAGGTTGTGTTGTTATGTTGTGATTTCTTTTTTTATTATTCTGGCAAGTGAAAATTAATTAAAGATTTACAAACCAACAGGCAGTAAATATTTCTCTGTAATTCTACAGGCTGCTGACTTCATTGCAAATTTCAATATTTCTGTGGAGGTCATGAAGAGTAGCTAGCACTAATGCAGAGTGAAGCACAAGCTGCTCATTACTTAGGAGATACAGAATTCAGTCATTCTGTGGGTCCAAAACAGGCACTGCCTAAAACAGGCCTTGAAGGATGTGGTATTTGTTTTAGATCTCATTTTGCACTGTACATGTTGGGTAACTTCTGAAGGAAGATCAGATTAATAAAACCTGAGAGTTAGGAATGTTGTGTCTGGAAACAAAAGTAATGGAGTATGTGTGCACTGAATACAATGAAACTTGGTCAGAAAATGTTGTGGGCTGGATTGGTGTTCTGTGTCCCAGTATCCCCTCAATGTTATCGAGTGGTTTGTAACCTGGCCCAGTTTTGCCCTTTAATTTTGCAACCTTTCACTGAATGTGATTCTTCCATGAGTAAATGCCGTCAACTTGACACTTCCAACCAGAAGAGCCCTATAGATTATGTATTTCTTTGCTCAGCTCTTCTGGTGCTGAATGGGAGGCTTCACATCTTTGCCTTTTCCCTCGACTGTGCAATGTAGAAATTAATGGCACAGTTTCCATTGGCTGCATTGGTAAGATTTGTTCCCATACAGGTCAGTGAAAAGAGGTAGAGAAGCTCCTGCCTTCTTACCCCAGCTTTCCAGTGGCATTTTTTAGGGTGATTTCCAGTTCAAAGCTATGGACTTGGAAACTTGTGTGCTACAGTTTTGTGGCAGAGAATTGATGAGGAATTGTGTGATTTGATATGGAGGAGCCACATAGGGAGGTTTGTATGTCAGACAGTCCCCACAACTGCTTGATTTGTTTCATGCTGTGAGATGGAGTGGCCCCTGCCATTGTATTCTACTCAGCAGACTTTTTCTCTTCTGCTCATAAATGCTAGGTAGCTTTGGGAAGTTTAAAAATATTAACAGAGGGTCCTTACATAGCTTTCCCCTGAACTCACATAGCTCTCTTCAGCAGTCAAATTTTCCAGCAGTTAATCTGTATTTCAAAAATAAAAAAATGAAAACATTATATCATATTTTATGTAGAAAATGTGCACTTTATTAAACTGGTAAATATTTATTAATACTATTAGAATTCATCCTTAAATTAGACATTTCATGAATTACCTTGCCTTGGAGCTATAAAAACTTTATTGCAGCAATAAAAAAATGTAAAGGAGGCATTTTGACTATGAAATTTCATTTCATGGTCAATTGAATTTACTATATCTGAAAGAACTAAAGATGGGGTTGTAAAATAATTATGATGTTCGTACACACTTACAGAACAATGTTCTTATCCAGTGATACTGGGATAGTCTTATTTAAACGCTGTATTAATGGTGTACTGCTAATCACTAAAGCTTCTTGGGCTGAATACAAACTTAAATAATTTTAATATTAACTGCATTGAGTTTATTGCTTATCTTGTGAAGCATTAGAGGGCTTTACTGTAAGCAATATTTAATTTAGGTAAATGTAGTCCTACCCTGTTGCAAAGCCTGCTAGAAGAATTTCACCTTGAGAAATGTCATGAGATTTTAAATCACAAATGTTGAAAAAATAAAATGGGCTTGGACAGAATTATGATTAATACTGTGTGTCTTTGGCTTTTTTCTATGTACTACCTGACATGTTCACCTATAAACTTGAATGCAGAATTGCCAGAGGCATGGTTAAAAATAGGTTATGTCAAGGTTTTCCTATGTCTCCCTCAGGGTATGGAGTTGGCTAGGTACCACATTATGCTTCTGCAAGTATCTCACATATTACTCACAGGAAGACACACATTTGGAAAACAGAAAAGGGAAAGAAAAAAGGTTCAACATATTCTTTATGTACTATTATATTGAAAATAGTATTCATGATGGAAGAAAGATATCTATATATTTATTCTCAGCATAATTGTGACCTAGCAATTACTAAAGATTGTATTGGTGAGTTAACCATTGTTTATGCTATTATGATATATGTACTATGGAAAGAGTGACAATTTATCACAATGCTGATTAACTTCATTATTACTGGCAACAAACACAACACATTTATCTTTACAGCATTTTTTACCATTTAAAAACAGTCAACAGCAACAAAAAGAGGAGATAAAATGGAGGCAGTTTGATTAATTTTAATATTTTAATAACATGCAAATAAAATTCTGATGTTCAAAAAGGAGTTACTGAAAAATGGAGTGTTGATGTACATTTGACTTCAAAGAATGCCGGATTTACATGATGCAAATATTATCCCTATAAATACTTGAATATAAATAAGCAGAAATCAACAGCAATAGCCTGATTAAAAATCAACCCCCAATATTTTATATTATTGCTCTGTTTTCTGTTGAGCTGCCCATAAAAAATTATTTTAATCTGCAAACTGTGGCAATTCTATAAAACTACAAGTTTTGCTCCTGAGGGTTCCTTTTTTTAACACCTCTCTCTAATCTGCCCAGCCTGCTGAGTAGCATTGACATCAGTAGTACATCAATTTCAGAAAGTGGATTATTTTTACTAGACAGCTATTGTGACATATTGGGTCAGTCATAAATGAAAGATATTCATGCAAGCATGCAATACTTGTAATGAAGTCTCACTCTGACCTTCTGTATGATTGATTCTGTAATTTAGTTTTCTCAGGCAGTGCCTGAAATGAAATGAAATCATGTTGAACAAGTTTTGAATACCCACAGTGCACCAGGAGAAGAAAAATCTGCAGCCCCAGAGGCTTGAGAGAGAGCAGCTGAACGATTTATCTCCATGCTATTATAGCCTTTGCCAGCATTCAACATTTCTTTTTTTTTTTTTTTTTTTTTTCTTATTTGGCTTAAGTACTTAATTCTGCAGGTAGCTGTAAATGGGAAAATAAAATGCTGTTCAGATTTAAAATGACAGGACAGGAGTATGTGCAGGGGACTGATAAAATATCTTGAATAGAACTGACCTTTCATGTAGCTGAAAGTTACTGGGGGATTCATCCTCATAATTACCATATAGATTATTTTTATTTCTTTCCTGCAATGAAACATTTCAGAGAGCAGTAGTGCTGATTGAATGAAAATTGAACTTGTTAACATTCTTTTCAGCTTAGCCTGTTGTACATAACAGAAGGTTAGCTTTGATGAATTTCAAAATTCTCTTTCTGATATCTAAGAAACAGACAGTAAAATAATTGTCTTTTTTCAGTCTGATTTTTTCTTTTATTCAAAAACGTACAATTGTGGGAAAAACAGACTGATAGTTTTATATATATTGCTCACTACATTACTTATGCTGTTAGAGAAAATGTGTTTCCTATTTGATGAAGATTTGAGCCTGTTTATATTTTATAATTGTTGCAGTGCTGCCAGTGCAGTCAGGATTCTGCACAGATAAGGCTAATTCGTAGTGGAATATGCTCATCTTTAATTATATTACTCCTTAGGAGTAGCACTGTGCTCAAATCAAAGACACAATTTTGACTATTGCTTTTATTTGAAGAAGAGACTTTTAAAATAAACATCTCAAGAATGTGGCTTTAAAGAAATGAGGTGCTAATTTGAGCTTATTGAAGGCTGCATACAATAGAAATATTATTAATGTTTCAGAACAGTGGTGTCTACTTACAGCTCAAAATCTTTTTTAGTAGTTTAAATTCCCAAATTACTAATGAACTTTAAGTGAATAGATTAACATAAGATTGGAAAACTAAAAGCTAAAAATGTTGCTTTGAAATTGGCAAAAGATAGTTATTTCACTACTGACCTGACTGGGTGCCTCTCATTTATAGGTTTCATTTTCCTTTACAAAGAAACTTATTTCTACATCTCTCTTTTAATACCCAGTCAGTAATCTCCTATCTGGAGAGAATGGAGTAGGTTTTCAATTAATAAAATGTTATAACAACATTGTTTAATGTGTTGCAGATGAAACAGTTATTTCATGGGTCATTAATGTGTTTAACGCCTGGAATGGTTTATTAAAACAAGCCCTTGTTATTGTTATGGATGTGTTTATTGTCATCTGTGATGCAAAATGTACAACAAATTTCACAAGTTTCTGGGTATTAGTTTATAGAAGTAGCAATTACTCTTACTAGAAAAAGAGGTTCTCATCTATTTTTTCTTGGATTTCTGTGCTGAGTTGCTGAGCTCGGGCTTTAAATCAGCAGTGTTAGTCTGGCTTGTATTGGCCTTTCCCAGCAGAAATGGCAGCTGTTTTGCAGAATTTGTGATACCAGGAAAAATTAATCTCAAGCAACCCTGAATTAAAGGATGCTTGGGCAGCTCTGAGCAGTGACATTTGGCCATGTACAGAACAAAAGGGATGCTCTGGAAATTGAGACCTTTAGGACTCAGTTGGCAGCTCTGGTGGCTGCTCCCAGCTGGGCTGGGACACAGCTCAGGGCTGGGCACTTTGTGGATGAACTTCCAAGTCTTTTCAGAGTAGTTCCTTTTAGTTTGGTGTGGAATTGAATATTTTATTCTACACCTGATGAGGTAGCTGGGTGTTTTGCAGTTACCTTCCAGAGCACCTGGGTGCCCAGCAGCAGGGCCCTGGGGGCAGGTGGGTGACAGGCTGGGAGCCCTGGAGGCAGCAGAGGCTCTGGCACAGGGCCGTGCTGAGGCTTTGGCCTGATGGTGCTGGCCTGCTAAACAATAGTGTGAAGATTTTAATATCCTCAGTGACATTGTAATTCTCAGTGTGGATAATGTAGAGTCATTTTTCTGAGATACACTCTCTTCTCATTGACCAATGAATGGGTCCCCTGTTAATGAGAGGGAAATGTCTTCTGTTGTTCTTAAAAATAGGCCACTCATAGTAACTGCTAGGGGGGACCTGTCCATAGGAAACAAAGTGGCAGCAGTTGCCAAAGACTGAATAGAAGGCATTAAACTAAAAAATAATAAAATTGAAACAGGTAGGTTAATGCCTATTGAGGTCATGAGGGAGTCCTGCATGAAGGAAGAGAAGCACAGTAACATTGGAACAGTCTGGGAAAAGACACTGTAACTATTTTATAATAATAGTACCTAAATCAAGATCCATCAGCTCCAGAAAATACTGTGAGGTGCCAAATGAATCTGGGGGAAAGGATATAGCTCACTGGGAATGCGTTTAGGAATTGGAGCAGAAGCTGAGTGTCTGGTGTTTTTAAGAACTGAGCTCAGAAGGAACTCAGATGTACATGGCTGTGGACACCAGCTGTGCATGAAGCCTAGGCCATGGCTGCAAGCTCTTCTGCCTCCTGAGTTTAAACTCTAAAATCAGGTGCTGTTTCCATAAGCCAGCTGAATGAGGCAGATGCTGCAGCTGGTCTGGATGTGCTGGATGTGGCCAAAGGCTTCGTTGGGTCCAGCCACCCTCACTCTTGGGTAATTTGAAAACTTTGAAATTCCTGCTATTCTCTGCTGTTGCCACTCGTGTTCCCCCCTGGACAGCTTACCCAATACTCAGCTTCCGCTTCAAGTTTGCAAGTGTTGAAGAAATGTGAAGTCTCTTTAGAGTGTTTAATTACTCTGTGTTATCAGGTAGCTGGAAGAAAAACATACCTGGGTCTGGTAATACAAAACATAATGAGACCTACTTTTCTGATTTACTTTAGAAACCAACAAGTGAACAAAGAAACCTTATAGAAAAGAAAAATCCCCCAAACATGAAGAAAACATATTCCTGAACATAGCTACCAACACTTGTAGCAATTTTTAAACATAAAAATGCCATGTAACCCCTGAGTCTGTCCCTCTGCAATTCCTTGCACAATTCTTGTTGCCTTTGATAATGTTTGTTAGTTGTCATGCTCCCTCACACTCTCTCCCCACGTTCCTTACTGCATAATAAGGACCTTTGAAGTCTGCCTTTGATTTGGGAGCTGAAGCACCTGAGTTGTGGAGGTTGTAACAAAACTGCTAACAGTGTTTATCTGACGTTCTGGGACTTAATTTCAACTATCCAGGATTTGTTTGCAATGTGTCGTCACTGTTTGCACACAGCAGACCTAAGCTTGTACTGCTAATTTGGAGAGAAGCTCCTCATGCCAAGAGACTGATCAGATCAGAGCCCAGATCTGTGATCTGAGTCACACATGTATTGTGATCATGCTGTTGGGTGCCTTGTCCAAGAGGAGTGTGATTCAATATGCTTTAAAGTATGGTAGAAGCTTGGGAGGAAGAGAGTGGGGAGTCTGTTTTAAAATGCCACTACAAAATGGTGTAAAAATTAAATTATAAAGAAGTTGTGAATTGGGTGGTGCTAAAACAGCAGCAGCAGCCACTCTGGGTGGGTGGGGGCCTGTCCTGGTCTGCAAGAGCAGAAGGGCTTGATAGCAAATGAGGCAACCAAGAAGTGTGACCTCTCTGGCCTGGGTTGGATCATGTGAGGAATCTGCAGGCTCACAGGAAAGTAACTGGGTAAGAACAGAGTTCCCAAAGAGAAAACACTCCAGGGTAGGGTGGTGGGGCCTCTCCAGTAAGAATCTGAATAAAGAATTGCAAGAATTTCAGAGACAAGTCCTTGGTTTGGTGGTTGTGTGATTGAGGCCTTGCTGTGAGCTTTGTGTGTTTCCTCACCACATAACACAGGGTTTTGGTGCAGCCTCCCAGCTGAGCATGCTGTCAATGACTGGGTCCAGCAGAGGCCACAGCACCACCTTGCAGAGGCAGTGAGTCCTGGGACCTGCAGTGGTGTTGCTCTGGCAGGTTCCTGGGCCAAGGCCCGTGTCCCTGGCACCTTCCTGTTTGGAACCACATCTCTGGTGGTGCTGCCCTGCCTGGTGTCAGTGTGTGCCTAAGCCCTGAGTGTGCTTCCACAGCAGAGATCTTCACTTGTGCTTCGCTGGTCTCACATTGCACCTCCCACCCCTGTCAGTGGTGCAAGGAAAGCATTAATGACATTTGCAGTGTGTGCCTTAAACAAGTTCTGGATGGTGAAAATTGTTGCAGGAAACATCCCAGGTGCCTATGCACAAACCAAAAAGGGGCAAAATTTCAGGCCTGGGGTAGGCAGGAAGAAAACGATACTTTGCACTGCCAGGTTCCATTATCTATGCAGTATATGCAGTAGATTATGAAGTATGTTATATAATAAGTCTTTGTAAGTGCAAGAAGTGGTAGCACAAATGAGTGACTTGATTTTGAGAATAACTATCTTGAATGACCCCCACAGTAGCCCCTGATGACCCCCAAAATAAGTTGCTCAGTTTTAAGGAATAAATCAATGGCCCCTCAAGTTCTTTTCATGTTTCTTCTATGGTTTATGTGTGAGCAGAAGAGAGTAGAGGGACTGGATGGGCACACAGACCAAAAAATGGCATGTTCTTCATGTTTTTCAGGCAATAAAATGTATGTGAACCTCTTGTCACTAACCCATCTTTTAGATCCAGATGAAAACATTTTTTTTTTTTTTACAAATTGACATGTACTGTTTCTTGTACACTTTTTTTGAGAATCAAATTAGGTGACTTTACTTTTCTACAGAGATATGAAGTGGAACATGGGAGTTTTTTCACTGCCAGAGAAAAGAAGCTGCTGCTTGTAGGATCTCCTGATAACTGCAGTTTGACAGCTCTATTAGTGATGATGGTGTGTGTGCAGGGGAGAGGAAGGACACTTCTTCAGTGGTGGCAGTACCAAGTGCAACTGTTTTGTATTCTATTAAGTAAGGATTTAATCTCTGACAGAGAAAAGCATCCTGTTAGTTTGATTTGTTTTGATTGGCAGTGAAGTCCAATCCTGAAAAAATTTAGATTAATGGATTCTTTTATCTATGCTTTACTTGTGGAGAAAAAGAATATTGAGGATTTCTTCTAGAGATATGCTGACATGACTAAAAGTAAAGGGAGTAATTTACAGTCAGGGACAACTGAGGATTTCACTCTTTACGTTGCAGTGCATTTGCTTCAACTTAAATACATCCTTTAAAATATTGCATCAGCTTATGTTACATTGACAGTGATGAATTCCTCAGGCAATAGAATATATAATAGTTTAAGTCAACTTCTGAAACCAGGGCACAGTGAACATAGCCATAAATGTTGGATTTTGCTTAGTTATTCCTTAGTTATTTTGGTTGGCAGATTTCTCAATTCCCTTAAACCATCTCATGCAGTGTGAGGTGAGATCCCAGCCCTACATCCTCCTGTGGGCACTCCCATGGGGCATTTTCATCAGTCCTCACTGACCAGAGTCTCACTGGAGGTATTGCATATTTAAGTGATGGAAGACTGTAGACATTGATTTTAATCAAGACTTCAGTATTGCTCAAAAATGTTCTGAAAAGTAATTTCCTAGTTATATTTTTAAATGTCTTGTTGAATGTTCCCAGAGATTAAAATTATATCAGGGTAGGAATTCAGGATAGAATTACTATATGGAAATGATTCTTAAAATGCAGGGTAAGTAAGTGGAAATTAGGACATCTCTCAATGTAATGGCTGGATGCATTTATCTGTCAAAATAAATACTAACTCTATTACAAGCTATACTAAGTACTGGATGCTTAATGAGTTGCTAACAGAAGAGCAAACTATCTTTAATTAATATAATTTTTTCACTCTAGTACTACATGGTACTTTGAAAACCACCTTTGATAAAACTGTATAAATTAAAGCATGGGAGTATACACATTCCTTTCTTTTTCTTTTCTTTTTTTAAAATCTCCTTACTCCATTATTTGCTTTCCAGCGTCTGTTGATGCATTGATATTTTACATAGTTTTGAGAAGTTGTTCTTTTACAAATCAATGTAAAATAAGCTGTATATTTGTCATAGGCTGTGAGATGTGTCCTTTAGCAATAGGACTAAATATGACTTTTATGGCATGACTGTCTAAAGTGAATAGAATTGTTGAGAGTAGGACAGTTTGATGGACAGACATCTTTATGGTTCCTTTGATGAGGCCTTCTATGGACCAAGTGCTGAATGTCTTTACAATGTGTGCAACAGGGTGGTGACAGCTGTGTAAGAGATTTTGCCTACACAGTCACCATACAGCTGTTTTGAGAAGGGGAAAACATTTTGGATTATATTTTGCTTTTTTAAATCCAGGTATATAATTAGAATCATAGAAGGGTAAAAATTATTTGAGTTGGAAGGGACCTTAAAGATCATCTCGTTCCAACTCTCCTGCTGTGGGCAGGAGACCTTCCACCAGACCAGGTGCTCAGGGCCCCATCCTGCCTGGCCTTGAGCATCTCTGTGCAAGGCTTCATCACCCTCACATTACAGAATTGCTCCCTAACACCTTATCCAAACCCCCTTGCTCTCCATTTAGAGCCCTTCCCCCTTGCCCTGTCACTGGAGAGCCCAGAGAGGTGCCCAGTGTTGCCCTCAATAAATGTCTCTGTACCTGAGGGGTTTGTAGCACTCATGTAGGATGACAACAGATTGATCTGAGTCAAAGCCATTTCAGCCTGCAGAGGAATTAGACAAGTTATTTCTCTTTTGGTTTGGTTCCCCACATCATGTCCTTGTCTGATTATCATGCTGAGTAAAGCAGGGGTTGAGCTTTGCCTGACTTGTTTTAAGATCACCAGGCTTTGCCTAACTTCAATCTAAGGCTGTAAAGCAGATCAGGTCCATCAAAACTTGATACTGTCTGCTTGAGGAGTTCATGAATTTCTGTCAGAACTAATCTCTTGATTTTGCTTAATGTTACAAAAATCTTGAATGTTTTTAATACTTGTGTATCACATTTATTTTGGGTAAAGTTTATGCAGAAGGTCTTGTGATATTCTCTAAAATTCTCCCTGTATTCTCAGTGGGTTATTTTTGGATATGTGAGCTTTTCAGTTTTCATACAGTAATGTAATTAGGATGTCATGTGGGTGCTTCAGTGCACTTGTATTTCCATGTGTGCTTCTGATATAGGATGATTTTCATTGTTAAACATTTCTTTGCTTAACATCTCAAGCATAATGAAATGTTACTGATCCCTTCAGTTTGGTATTAGCCTTTGGTAGTATCACTGAAAAAATAAGAGTAAAAATAATTGATGGAAATTTTGTTTGCTTGATTTTAGCTCCCTTCTTAGAAGACTTTTGTTTGCTGAGGAGCTATAGCAAAATGCCATGGACTTCAATATTGCTATGAACTAGCCTCTCTGCCTTCTTTCCAAACCACTGTACACACATAAAAAATGGCTTATACTTCTTTGTCTGAAAGCTCTGATATAGGAACCACAGGTTGTTCAGGGCCACAGCACTGTACCACAAAGCAAAAAATGAAAACCCTGTTCCTTTCTTTTTTTAATATTGATCAGCCATATAAGTTAAACTGAAAGTGCAGAAAATGCATTGTTTTTTGTTTTCATATGGACATATGAATAATAAGGGATTGGATATTATATGAAACATTTTCTTTCATATAATATGTGTAATCAGTTTAGTTCTAAATGGCCAGTTACAAAATATTGTTGTTGCCATTCCTGGATTTTATTGAAGCTCTTAAGATTGAAAAAAAAAGGCTAAAGAAATCAGGAAAAGATGCAGAAAAGAAAAACTGAAATTAAGTAAGTGGATGCAGAAAACCCACACAAGCATCAGATAGTATCAGAAAAAGAGACAGTTAAGAATTCATGGGCTTGTGTATAAAATTAGATTCTGGGTCAGTGCAAGTCAAGAGAATTTAGTCTCAATAAAATCATAGATGCAACCGAAATGACAAGACTTGGAGTAAATGGTTTGTAACCCTTGTCATCACATTTTGTTGGCTGAGTGTAAAGGCCAGAAAGGCCTGTATTGTGTGGCAATAAAGGGAGAACAAAAGCAAGGCTTTCAGGGGTAGAACACCTCCAAGAAAGTACTGGCTGCACAATAACGAAGAAAGTTAGTTTTTCTGAGAGAAGGTTATTCTGATCCTCTTCAGCTTTGCTGGAGAAAACCAGCAGAGTTTTTCTTCATGCAATAAAGTAATGTCTGTAAAATGATTGGAGTAATGGGCAGAGTGATATCGTTTCACAATAGACTTTGAATGACTTCCAGATGCCACTGCCAATACAAGTCACAATCAAAATGACCCTGTAGTTAACAGCAGTAAATTTTCACAGAAAGGTGCCCTGAAGCAAATGGGTATTTCAGCCAATAAGTCTGATGTTTTGATCTTTCTGTATCAAGTGCTCCACTTTTGGCACACACACTCATCTCTAAGGAACTTCAGTCCTTTACTGAAAATATTAAAAGCATTTAAGAAGTAGGAAAAGCAGTGTGGTGTGGTATGGTATGGATGATGAGCCAAGCTGGCGAGGGCTGGGGAAGCAAGGGGAAAATGAGGGTGAGCCCTGGGGCACAGGATCTGGATCATGAGCTTGTGAGGTTAACTTGATCTGTGCTGGACCCAGCTGCACATGCATTTTTATGCTAAAGAAGGACTTGTTTCTACTGTATAGGCTTCAGCAGAAAGAGACACAACTGTCAAATCCAGAATTAATATGATTTACTGTTACAGGGAAACAGTGAGCTGCAGTATTTGTGTATAAAGATCCATGAGGCAGGGTGTGCATCTTCTCTAACACATGTTGCTTCTTTGTATGGCCACCCTTGTCTCTAGCCAAGGAAAGACTTCCAGGAGCACAGAGCACTGCCTCTGTTGAGGGCAAAGTTATAAAAAGTAAGGGAAAGTCATTTGGGCTAAACTTTTACCTCCATGCTGACACAGATTTTTGAAAACTGGTTTGTACTTATCCATACTTTAGAAGAGAGCACCAGGAAGGTCAGACTCTGTTGTGGAAGTCCAGTGGGCTCCCACAATTGCTGTTTTGTTCTGTGTCATTTCATTAAGGATCATTGCACCTGCTACTAATTGCAATGTGGCTTATTAATAATGAAAGAGTTTTCAAAATCTAATTTATTTCTCATGTTTCTGGCTGTTCAAACAATGACTGTAGATTAATCAGGTTGCTGAATCAATTTGTGAGCTATTTACACTCTTATTAACTTTTTAAAAAATCTTCTTTTCTGTTTACATGTTCCTTCATTGTGTATTGATCTGTGTGTGGTCCAAAAAAAAATAGTTTTCATAGGCAGATTGCAGCTGAATTTACCTTCAGGGTCTTGCTTTTTTATTTACAAATATGGTAAATGTTGTGCAGATGTAGGAGACACAGTTTGTGCCCTCAAGAAACAGTAGAAACCAAACCATGCAAGTGCTTGTGTTTCTGAGATGTGGAGTACAAGAAAAATAAAGTCGGTGATTTGTACATCGATTTTGTACAAATTTTGCTACTTCCACATGTTTGATTGTTGGATTAAAGATAAAAATGTGCAGTTTTATGTGCTACTTGCCAACAGAGCTCTTTAGGAGTGTTTAGGATTACTGGACTGGTTCTCCAGCCTGCTGCAGTGAATGCACTCCAGGCAGGGCAGTGTTCTGTGTTTAAAACAGATTTAAAATCCCACCCAGACAGGACTGGTTTGTATCCACTGCTGTTACTGTAATGGCCAAGAATAACTGAAACTCAGTAAAGGAAGATGCTTTTCTCTCTCTCTATATATATCCCCTCATCCCACCCCAATTTTGTTTACTCTCTGACAACAGTTTGTGTCTCCTCATTTCCAATGTTTTCCTGAATCCTCAGTCATCTTGTTTCCCTATTGTTTATGTATTTCTCACTACATCAAGAGAAGAAATGTTTCAAAACAGACAAATGTAATTTTTAGTCAAAGAACAAAATAAGCAGCCTCAGTTGGGGAAAAAGTGAAATCTGGGGCAATTACAGTAACTGTTGCTGCACTTAATTTCTTAAAAATATGTTGAATTCATTAAAAAGGAAGGAAGCAAACTGCATGTTGACAGTGTTGCTTTTGTAAGCCCGTGAAAATAACTTCACCTGCTACTGCTGTATGGTAACTGCTAATATGTGACCAACATTTCCATCTCTTCTAGGATCAGAGCCACAGCCAGGTTTCCCAGTACCGCCAGGACCACTCTCTGATTATGAGATCCATTGTCCACATGGCTGATGCTGCTCATTCGGGAATTATGGCTCCGTCCCAGCTCACCACCATTAACCAGTCTCAGCTGAGTGCGCAGCTGGGGCTAAATTTAGGAGGCACTAATTTACCACACACTTCTCCCTCCCCTCCTGCAAGTAAATCAGCCACTCCTTCCCCATCCAGCTCTATCAATGAAGAAGATGCAGATGAATCAAACAGAGTAAGTTATTCCATCTGCAGCAAGCCTCACACATCCTCATGCTGGATTTTCATGGATGTGGCAGTATCAGCTCAGCTGCAATGTGGTCATTTAAAACACAAACGTTACAGTAAAGTGGAATATGATTAATTTCCTGATTACCTTCTTTTCTTAAGAATTATCCATACCATCTTCATAATAATGAACCTAAGAATAGGCATACATATATATATATATATATATATATATATATTATATTTCTTTTGGTCTGATTTGACTCAGGTTTTCAGATCTGTTGAATCTCTTCAGGTATCAGTCTTGGACAGTTTTGTCATTTTGGTATTCTCTGGAGTTATGTAAAACATGGATGTGTATAGAGAGAAGTAAAATAAGGTTTCTTCTAACTGAAAGTTTAGTTAACTTATATCTTCCTTTAAATAAATCTCTTATAAAAGGAAAAAATATTGACCAAATAAAGAAAAAATGTTGTTATAGCAGTATATGTAAAAGCCTAATTAAAGACTTCCATGAAAGGTTTTCTCATTGAGTTGATGGAAGTTATACATGTGGAAAGCTCATTGTACAGGATCCTCAAAATATCAAAGTAAATCACTATCACAGAGATATATATCATACTACATATCATATTTAGAGCCACTTGATCCCCTAGTTGCAATAATCTGTGCATAGCTCAACAAAGGAGGGTGCAGGGCAGAGGCACCCACAGGGAGCAGAGCTGCTGGACCCCATCCCAGAGGGAAGAGAGGGGCTGTCAGTGCCTGGCCAGAGCACAGAGCTCCCAGAGCTGCCCCATCCCAGCCAGTGCTCTGCAGGTGGGCACACACTGCCCAGTTGCTGCTGCTGCTTTTTGCCTGAAGGGTGGGATTTTTAACTCCTGGCCCATGTCTAAGTTGCCAGTCTAAGCCTGGGAACTGGAAAATGCCTCCAAGCTTTTGCCTTTTGAGTCTCAACTGCTGAGATTGGATCTTAAAGGAAAAACATAGATGGCCTCTTCAAAATATGCTATGAACTAAATCTTAATATTTTTTAATACAAATTAGCACTGGGGTGTCCTTTTTTAGGTCAAACTTGTAAGATGTGAGTCTCAGAGCTGTGCTTAGAATGAGTAGTAACTACTCATGCATTTAGTTCCAGGAGATCCAATGAGATTATGCTGAGGGTACACACTCTTTGCTAGAGAGAAGAGCCTGCACAACAGGACTCTCCCAAGTGTTGCTTACATAACAGCTTTATCCATATAATATTACCACTGACTGTAAATAACTGTTTTGCAATTTATCTGACTTATTTAATGCATTTATTAACTGTTCTTGTTCTTACCGTTTCTTAGGCTACTGGAGAAAAAAGAGCTGCCCCAGATTCTGGCAAGAAGCCCAAGACTCCAAAGAAGAAGAAAAAGAAAGACCCCAATGAGCCACAAAAGCCAGTGTCAGCATATGCCCTTTTCTTCAGGGACACACAAGCTGCAATTAAAGGACAGAACCCGAATGCTACGTTTGGAGATGTTTCAAAAATAGTGGCATCTATGTGGGACAGTTTAGGAGAAGAACAAAAACAGGTAAATTGATGCAGGGTTGTCTCACAAGAAGTAATATAGTATTCCTTGTGAAAAAATCCTCCTACCTCTTCTCTGAGTGGACCACGCTACTTGCTGATGTAAAACTCTACCTCTGTAGAGCTAAACTGAGTTTTGAACTTACTGAAGATCTAGCAACTAATTTTTTTTTCTTTGTGAGAGCTGACAGGTCGTGTTAAATGACTGTATTTGTCTTTAAATTTTAAAGGGCAGTTTGTAAAAGAGCTCAGGTTATAGTGTCCTAGAGTCCTCTTAAAACCATCTTTTGATGATTCCTATTTCAAAGCCCTTGTTTCCTATTAATAAGTTAGAAAAGAGGAAGGTACAGCATATTTACCATTTCCTTTGATCTGCCTTATGAATTTGTTACAAAGCGTGTTGATTTCCAACCTTTGAAGCCAATCCTCTGAGTCTCATTACAATGTTTTGTGGGAAATGCTATCTCCAACTCCAACTGGGTACAGAGTGATGAGTCTTGTATTTCCTTGAGGGTTATTCTTCTTCCCATACACATGGAACTGCTGCACATGGATTAAAGGGGGTTAAAAATACCCCTTGTTTGTTCCCAGTAACAGTTAATAGAAGCTTTTATGGGAGGACAGATTCCCAGATAGAACACCTTTTGGCAAGAGATGAATGGTACTTTTTTCTGAAATACATTTAGAAACTTTTACTCTGATCTAACAGATGATGATGAACATGATTTAAGGGTGAACGTTAAATTTAATAATGATTAAAAATACAGATTTAGTATTTTTACTAACAGTTCTTGTTTAACTCAATGGGATTCTCTCCTGCTGGCTTTGGGGCAAGTCCAAGCCATTTGATCCACATTTTTTTCAAGGGGTACAGATTTTCTTATATGTAGTTCAAATTTTTGTTCTGAAAAAAAAAATGCACAGGTGTATTCTGCTATTCTAGACTACTGCTGATAGATTTTGGCATTTGTAATACCCAATTTTCTAACATCCCTGCTACTTGGAGTCAATAAAACACTGTTTTCTGGGAAAGGAAAGAGTGCATAGGTAGTTTTGTCAATCAGTTTGCTGCTCAGACTGATGTCAAATTGCAGCATTTTGTTATTCTTGATAATCAACATAAATTGTACTGCAAGTCCAGCAAGTAGCCCTGAAAGCCTGTAACCACCTGCAAGAACATTTAGGACTTTCAAGGAAGAAAAAGCACATCTAACAGTAGAGTGTTTTCAGGGGTTTTGGTCTATGTTTTTTTGTTTCTGTGCAAGTGATTTTGAGAGAATTGTGGCAAAAAAAAAAAAATCTTAATAGTTGAAGTTGGTGAAACTGTGGTCTCTTTTAATAGGTATATAAAAGAAAAACTGAAGCTGCCAAAAAAGAATACCTAAAGGCTCTTGCTGCCTACAGAGCAAGCCTTGTTTCTAAGGTAAGCCTAATACTGCCTTTGATGTAATTCAAGTGAGCTTTTACCAATGATATTGGAATATTTGGGGCTGGGGGGGTGTTATGCACAATAGAAGTAGAATCATGGCATTTCTGTAATACAGCTCTACAAGATGTTGTGCTGCTGCTTGAACCTGCTTAGTCTCTGCAAAAATAGTTTCATCTCTCTCCTGGCATACTAATGATTACCAGAAACCATCTTTGTAATTGTACATCTTCCTTGAGCTGTGGAGGCAAAGTAATGCACTTCACCACAAAAATAAAATTCAGTCATGAAAAATATACTGACCTTTTGACATTAATATTTGCAAGCTGTTGGCAGAGGTTTTTTTTTCCTCAAGTGCTGCTTCTCAAAGGACAGGCTTGCTTTGCGTGGAGTTGGAGAGCAGTTGTTGTGTGACAAAGCTTAAGTATTTTTGCAGGTGAGGGGAAAGAAATGTGTGGTGGCTGTGAATTTGGAGAGTACTAAAAAATGGACTCGCTGGCAGTGAGCCACAAGGAGTATTTTAGTGGATCCTGAGTTAAAATGAAACCTGTGAAGAAAACAAAGCTCTGCTGTCCTACTTGACAATTTACCTTTCTAGACAGCAGCACTATACAGGTTGCAGTTCTGTTGCATCTGAATATCATAAATGGAAATGTGCTTATAGACATCTAAAATGTGGGTAAAACATTGGGTGATGATGTCTTAACTCCTGAGAATATTTATTTGAATGTACAACTGCAGAACATTAGAAAACCATATGAAAAGTTGCTGTGTATTTTAATTATTGATTAAAAAATACAACATCAGAAATTATACACGTGTTTTTGAAAGCTGGAAGATTTCTTCTTCTTGTGTTAAGAAGCTCATTTTTCTGTTGCCTCTGGGACTTAGATAATATTCTAAAAGCCTTTAGTATCACAATGCTAAGTTCAAGATCAGCAGGAATTCTAAATACCTTTGAGAGATATTATTTTGTGAATCTTAAGTTCCCTTTTCAAAACGATCAGGAATCATATTTTTCCCCAAATCCATGGGACCAGGACTACCAAGTAACTCCTGGGTAGATTGCAGGTGGAAATGACACTCAACGTCATTGTATCTCATCTCCTCTAAATTAAGACATCCTTGCTCTAGCTTTTTCAGGTGAGATGTTTCAGGGTAGGGTTGGGAGAGAGGCTTGTGCAGCACAATTTATTACATTCTCAGGTAAATGTCTAAAGAGTGTCAGTTAATTGCTCATGGGTTGGTGACTCATGGGGTGGGGAGTGTGTGTGCTGCTGCCTCCCAAAGAGCAGGGTTTTTTAAAAACATTTAAATATATTCGGCCTGTTCTAGCTCTTTCAGCGACAAAGTGTGTGTGACATCTGTGACTTTCTGGTGTTGATCAAGGGCACAAGTTAGTTTTTGTCCAAGTAAGACCAGGAGATACCATACAGGGAGGCAGATGAAGAGGTTATGCAATGTATTGCTGATCAGTGGTTGTTTTCAGACTGCAGATTGATCTTTTCTGATAGAAAACAAAAGATGGCAAAGGTCTCTGAGTAGCTGTTACTTTTATTACCATGTAAACAGTAAGAATGTTTTTTCTGTTGAAAAGACAATTAATTTCTCTTCCAAACACAGGCTGCTGCAGAATCTGCTGAGGCCCAGACAATTCGTTCTGTTCAGCAAACACTGGCATCCACAAATTTGTCTTCCTCCCTCATTCTGAATAGTTCTCTTTCTCAGCACGCCACGGTGTCGGCATCTCCCCAAACTCTTCAACAGCCCCTTTCCAGAGCCATTGCTCCAAAACCCTTGACCATGAGACTGCCAATGAATCAGATTGTAGCTTCTGTCACCATTGCCCCAAACATGCCAACAAACATTGCAGCTCCGTTGATAAGCTCCATGGCCTCAAACATGGTGGCAACACCCTCTTCGTCTCAGCTCAGCCCCTCCATGCAAAGCCAGCAGCACCAGATGCAGCAGCTCCAGCAGCAACAGATGCAGCAGATGCAACAGCAGCAACTTCATCAGCATCAAATGCATCAGCAAATACAACAGCAAATGCAGCAGCAGCATTTTCAGCACCACATGCAGCAACATTTGCAGCAGCAGCAGCAGCAACAGCAGCATCTCCAGCAGCAGATGAATCAACAGCAGATGCAACAGCAACTGCAGCACATACAGCTTCAGCAAATGCAGCAGCAGCAAATGCAGCATATGCAGCACCAGTCCCAGCCTTCTCCTCAGCAGCATTCCCCAGGAGCCCCGCAGATCACTTCTCCCATCCCTGCCATTGGGAGCCCTCAGCCAGCACCTCAGCAGCACCAGTCACAAATACAATCTCAGACACAGACTCAAGTATTATCACAGGTCAGTATTTTCTGAAGATAAACGATCTTGCAACATGGCTTTGTGTTGATGGAGGGGTAGGGGTAAACCATATTTGGCTGAAAACTGTAAATTGTTGATGGTAGTTATGCAGGGATGCATAACAGATCAAATGATCCTCTAAAGTGTCTATTAGATAGGCAATAAAGAACTACAATGTAGCTGTGTATCATCTTTTAGCTGACTATAAATCATTTTGTTTAAAAGAAAAAATGCTGTTCTCTTTTTCATGTGATGCCTTTTTAATTTATTTAAGCTTTACCTACAATATGTGAATCAACTGGCCTAAAAAATACCTGGACCTTATGACTGCAAAATGGCCTTTCAGAGTTATATGCTATAGCCCTTCTTTCTCTAAAAGTGAGTAATGCACTTCAAGGCAGCATGAACTCATAAAGCCCTTAAAGCACAGTTGTAACTACCTGTAAAATTATGATTGGATTTCATACAATCATACTTGTATGACATGAGTTAGTTGATGGCATTTTTTGTCATGAAAAAATAGAGTAAATCACAGATTTTTGCCAAAGCTCTTATTTTTTTTTTCTTTTTCTCTCCTAAATGTCTTTGGAAAAACAAATGCAAGTAACTGGACATAAATGTTTGACCCAACTTTTCACTTCATTTCTCCAAATAAACCTGCCATAGTTCGTAAGAAAATATATATTGACATTTACCCTCTTACGTTAATTCCAATTACAGAACAAATGTGAATATTATATTCTGTGTCGAAGTGATGAGTTTCAGATTTAATACACTGTATTTTTAAAAGGGAAATGCACTTAAATAAAACTGTTATTACAGAAAGCTAAGATGAGAAATGCAAGTTATTAATACGCTGTAAAACCAGTAGAATATTTAAATGAAACTCCACAACTGAATAATCAATGTAAATATTTTCTTTAAAAGTTGTAAGTTTTCATATCATGTGTTGTAAAGTTTTCATAAATGAGGCTTTAATGTAAACACTGGTAACATGAATTATTAATTGCTACATTGCTTATTGTGTTTTTATGCTGTTTTATACTTTTTTATGAGTTATGATAGCAGCAATTAAGTTGTTTGTATTTTGCTTATCTAAAATAAATGCTTTTATCTTGCTATAGAATAAACACATTTCGGTAAAACTGATGAGCTGTAAGTCTTTGATACAGAAACCAGAAATGTTTCCTTCTAAATGCTTTCTTGGACATTTTTAAACTCCTTTGGATTTTTATCAAACATTCTGGGTGAACAAGTACCAATGGGAACAGAGCAAGCACTTGGCTCTTGTGCCCTCCAAGATGCTCTGCTGCAGAGTTGTGGGCAACTGCTCTGAGGTGTCTGTGACTCCAGGGAGAGAAGGCAAGTGCTGGGGTCACAGAACAGTGATTGTGCCCTGTGCTGATGAGCTGCAGGAACAGGGACCTGAACCTGTCTCTCAGACAAAATGTTCAGAGATGGAAATCGGCACAAATTGTTTCTTTGTATCTGGGAGTTCCAGATGTAAACTCAGCTCCTGCTGTGGGCTTCACTCTGTAAGCCTCCAGCTCCTGCCTTGGGCTGCTCCTGAGCTGTCTGACTTTTATTTTCTCATTAAGGTAGAATGTGATGGAGTGGGGAGGATGGAGGGGGCAGGTCTTTCATATGAAGGGTTTGGAAACATTAACATGCAGTGTGTTGTCAGGTTATTAGTGCTGTTCCTATATTTTTGCTCTGAACAGGAAGGAGAGAGCCTCTATTTTCTTGTTTCCCTTCTTCTCCTGCAGTATCTGTGCTGTGAGTGCAGTCTGACCACTATCCCCAGTTGTCTGGCATGATTAATTACAGCATCTGTCCTGTCAGAAGCTATAATGAAGAGGTCTTGATAAAAATTGCAAATTACCACTGGCAACAATCTTAAACTGCTTATGATAAAATGAAAATTAAAAACAGCAAGTGTCAAGCCTGAGCAGAATCCTAATCCTGTTTGAGGCATGGCTACCATGCTCAGAGCACAACCCAAAAATAATGGAATAGAGATCCCCAAAAAGTTGTAGCCAGACTTGAGGGAAGAGGTACTACACCATGTGACTTTCTTCATAATGAATTCATCTTTCAATATTTCATCATCCTCAGGTACTCTGCTTATTATGTACAAATATTGAACAGCAAGAGATTCTAATTATAAATTTATAGATTTCTTGGAGCAGAAAAAAATCATATATAAATTGAAGCTTTTCATAATAGGTGTTAGTTGACAGCTACCCATGCTCCTAATAGCCTTAGCATGATATCTAATAATGCCTGGGATGGAAGGTGTTTATTCCAAGTGCAGGGAAACCTGTCTGCATTAGAAATGGCACAACAGAGGCTGGTTGGGAGAGATTTCATGTGTGTCAGTTTTAACCAGTGTTATGTAACAAAGGAAACCATTTTATAGTCGTTTTTGAAACCTTTAGACAAATGTCTTCAGAAATAATTGCTAAACTGCATGTGACAGTAATTGTGTATTAGTTCTGTAATTGTCATTTTGAAGACCTATGAAGTATCGTTGGAAAAATGTCACAAGTGATAAGAGTTAATTACAACTGAAGTCTGTTTTCAACTATTTGCAGCGAGAAGCAGGTGTTATTACACTCATTAAATGGTTTCATAAATCCTGGGTTTTATCACATTTGATTAAGAGCTGCTGAACTACTGATGTTCAATTCCAGGAAAAATAGTTTTAATTACTGCAGCCTAAAAAAAGGAAAAAAAAAAAAAAAGAAAATTAATCATCAAGCAGGACCATACATTTTAAATATCAAAATTTGAATCTTGAAAAACTGGAGCATCTCCCTGCTTGCCACAAAATTATATTTTGCATTACCCACAATAGCATATTGCAGAACATCTTGTGTTTCAAACTGTGCAAGTTTGTGTTCATGTTCCCTAAATCTAAGTGAATAACTGTGCTATCATAGGTCATAAATAAAACTGTTAGTTTAAATCGCTTGATATGCAATTTATACAAGAAAAATGCAATAATCTGTATGGTTTCAGTGTCGTGCATGGTTTTTAAGAATGTTTTCCTTTGTAGCATTTGCAAGCACTTAACTGCTCCCTTCTTTTCCCAAGGTTTCAGATGCTTTATCACCTCGGTTAACCACATTCTACTTTCACATTAACCCAGGTTGACACATGATGAAAGAACATAAGGAGGTTTAATTTTTAGCTGACACAGGGTCATTAGTTTCTAACTTGGAGAACAAAGCCTTTAAATACCTCTGTGCAACATAATCTCAATTTTATATTATCACCTGACCATTGTGGTTTGCAGGACAGATGGATTAAATATCTCAAGTTTAACCACAAGTCTTGCACTGACTCTTTTCAATGGGGATTCCTATTTGAATGGCTCCTTTTTCATTTCTCACTTCATGGAGTATTTTGCAGCACTGGACTGCATTCTAACCTTTCCCTCCCCCCTTTGTTTGGCTTTTGTTTTGCAACAGCTGTTATTATCGTTTTTGGTCAGCTGTGATTGCTGGAGGCAAAATAGGACCAGATGGTGTTTTGCTATGCATGAATGGCGAGTTAGAGGAGTTTAGATTGAATAGGCCAAGTTTGAATGGTGTCTATGCACCACCTGCCCTCTTCAGCAGCAGCACACACATCATAGGAGCATGATCTGTCTCAGACCTACTAGAATTGGATGGGAATGGAGAGCGCCTCGTTGGATTTTCTCCATATTTATTGATCTTCCATGCACTAACAGCATAATGCAGTACACAGTCAATTTGAGTTAATTGGATATGACACAGCATGTACATGTAATCTATCACTGGAGTCTCCTGGTACACTTTAGGGTTTGCTGCCACAAGAACATGCAGTATTAGCCTGCATTAATAGGCTAAGTGGATGGAAGTAAACCAGGATCATTTCAGGGTTTGATTTGACAAAATATACTGTAGTTTTACAATTGTACCCTTGAAACTGCCAGAAATGCAGTTAACTATGAACATTTCTGATTTGATAGATGGGGGCTGAGTATTTTGTCACAGAAAAAAGTATTTGTCATTCCCACACATTTCTGTGAGGCTTGCCAGTGAAATTTAAACAAATGTATGGAGCAGTATCCACAGGGATGGCCAGTGGCATTCAGAATAATACCAAAGGGCTGCTTTGGTAACCTAAAACTGGTCAAAGAAGTGGAATTTAAATGTTACATAAATATAACAGCTATTGTATGCTCTGTTAAGGCTGACTTAAAGACATGGAGTGTGAAAGACTTGTGCCTGGACGTTACAGAAGAAAATACATATGTTATGAGTAATGAAAAATATATAACACTAATATATAATACATTAAATTGCTTGCATTGTTACAGCAATTGGATGTCTCAAAGCCTACTTAATATGTGACTGAGGGCTGCAATCATGCTCTGAGTTGGCAGGAGCTGCTCACTCGGCGTCTTTGTCTGTGGTGTCAGGTAGCCAAGTGAGCTACTTTATTATGAAAATTGCATCCAACTGAAAAAATGCTAAATATTTTCAAGTGCCTGTGGGAAAAGCTAGGTTTGTATTAAAGGATTTGGTTCTTAAAGTCACCAAGAAGTTAATGCTTCTCAGGTGCATCGGAGGGAGAGAATTTTCGATTATAATACGAAAATCTTTGAGAAGTGAATGTATTGCTTTGAACGAGCTGCTGTGACACTTCAATAGCCTACACTGGAGATTTAGAATGCATTCTGTTTACCTCAGTTGAAAACCAGAAGTGGTATTTTAAATAGTGGGTTTTGTCCAAGTTCTTGGAGCATTAACATCTTCAGGCCCTAAACAAGCCAAAGCAATGGAGAATTTTCTTAGAAGGTTTGAAATGAAATTTATTTTAATCTTCCAGGTAAAAAAAGTTGAACAGAAAATTATACTTGTCTTGCAGTTATATGGACACTTCTTCCAGGTTTAATTTATTCTCCTTCCTCTCCAGGAATATCTTTATGATGAAGTTACCTTTGGTCTGTTATTTTTCTCCAAACTGGAGTTGCTGCATCATTGTAACTCTGCTGCTCTAATTGTAAAAGAGAGGCTTTGATCCAGAAAATAATTTAAATGAGCTGATAATTCATGTATAAAGGTAGTAATTTCATTGAAGTGACTATTCATATGCTCTGTTACACAGTTGCTCAAGTGCTTTTATAGGTCAGGGGTTTAATTGAAAAACATTGTATTTGTTTCCTAAACAGATCCAAGTGTTTATAATAATAATCAGAACCTAAAAGTAATCTTACATTTTCTGCATTTTTTTTTTTATTAAATTCTATCCAAAACAAGTCACGGGTCTCATTTTCAAGTACAGGTGTTCTAACCTTAGTGCTGGTTCAATGACTGAATCATCATAAATGTGTAAAGAATTACCCACCTGATGATGAATTGTATCTGCAGTCATTTAGAAGGGATTCTACTGTGCACAGGTCTGAAAACTTCTACCTGGATCAGCAGTCACAGCTCTTGACTGAGCAGATGCCTTAACCAAATATTTGTATTTACAAAACAGAGATGTAAATGCAGCAAACAAAGTGCCAGGGTATCAGCTGGCAATATTTGTGAAACCTAAAGGGTGTATTTACTGCAAGCTGGTTTATTTTAGTGCTGCAGCCCATACTGTACTGATAACAAACATATACATTGCATTAGGACATACATAATAAACACTAAGTTAAGTACATACATAATAAACCCTTTGTGTTACAATTTTCTTGCTGGTAGTTAAAGGTACTTAATCTTGGAATTAGTTTTGATATTCCAGGAATCATAAGAATTGACCATTAAATTTTAAAAAATAGTAAGTAGCTGTACCATTTCTTAGTTCCCCTTTCTAATTTTGAAAGTGAAGAATGTTCGGTGTCTGGAAATCAGAACGCACTTTGGAAAACTCTGCTGTATGAACTGTTGATCAGGGGATTATCACTGCTGCCCTGATGTGCATGTTTACACATATATAAAAAATAAATAAAATCTTGCACCCTGCTCCTATCTGCTCACCACCTGTAGAAAGCTGGTCCTGAAGAACTTCTCCTCTTTCACCGCCCTTCACGTTCCTCCTGTTCCTGTGGGTTACAAGGAGATTAATAGATTGTGCACATACACAATACATATTTGTTTTACTAAAGAGATGTCCAGATGGGTGCACTTAATTGTATGTGGCAAATGTCTAAAATATACATAAATCTAGGCATGCATTTGGGGATTTTGGGGTTAACATGTTAGGTGCTTTGCTGCACGGACTGTCAAAGGATTTGGTTACTGCTTAGCATGCTTTGGCATTGACAGAATATAGATGAAGCTAGTGATAATTATCATCCTTGTGTAAACAGACTTTCTCCCTTATAGAATGGTGGCAGATAAATCTATAAAGTTTTGGTCAATTACAGCAGACAAGTATTTTACAGCAAATCTTGAGCCTGTGGTGAAATACGTGTAATTCTGAGTGTCAGTTTAGATACTTGTGTTTCTGTAAAAGCTGGGCAATCTCTTTTTTTCTTCCTTTCTTCCTTTAACCCAAGGCAAATGAAGTTATCCTTCACTTCAGAAAATGATCAGAACTTGCTAGCAGGCTTGGACAAATTAAACATCCTTGAACAAAAATCATGATACTTTCACAGTCATTTCTGTTGATGTTTCCTGTAGCTGTACTTGGCTTTAAACTGAAGGTAGAGTTTGTTCCAATTATTTCTTTCCATTTTCAAAGCTGCTGATCAGCAAGAAAAAGAAAAAAAAAAACTGATTCACAATTCTGCATCCCTGCCTGTTCAACAGCACAAGAGGCAGCTCCCACTGGGAATGGGTGCTGGTCCCAGTGCCACCGGGCACAGCAGGACGTGGGTGCAGCACGGGCTCCATGCTCATCTCATTTCATGCCACTTTGGTGTTAGATGTCAAAGCAAGGTATAACTGCTAACTTCAAAGGGAGCAGAGCAGCCCACCGTGGTTCACTGCATCCCCTGGTCCCGGTGGCCATGGGGAGTGCAGCTGCAGCCTCTGCTGGGGCAGGACGAGATCTCCCGGTGCCAGGGGGGCCCGTTGGCAGCAGCACCACTGAGCTCTGCACTCAGAAATTAACACGAGCTTTGTGGTGCACTCGGGGCTAAATAAGAGCCCATGAAGCCTGTAAAAATAATCCCAATGATTTCAGGATACTTTGGACCAGGGTTTAGCTGAAAATGGACAGAGAAATGCAGCCATTATGAGCATGCTTGTAATTTTTTCCAATGACGTAGGAATATTTCTTGAAGGAAGAGAATTTGAAGGAGAGGGAGGAACAGCAATTTTCCTTCTGAATTGAGAAAATGAAAACTGTTGGGTGTGTGTTGCTATCACAGCAAAGTGTTTCTATCCAGGCTCAGTGTTTCAGCATGTAAACAACTTCCACTGAAATCTGCAAAGTGCCTGTGCAGAGCATCTGGGAAAATATTTGTGCTTTAAATGCATTAAGCAAAATGATAATGTTATTTGACTTTGGTTAATCAATAACAGAGAAGAAATATAATGCTTTAATAAGCTTCTGCCATACAATGTAAAGTCAGTGAAATAAAAACCACTTTGTTATTTTTTTTAAATGTGTATAAATTACAGTGGGGTTTCATTTTAGGGAGTGTGGGGTTTTTCCTCCCCTATCATTATCTGTATATTTTATCTGCAGTTTGTTGCTTTAGAACAACGTATTTGTCCACTGTAGACAAAATATGCACTTTGTTCAATTCCTTACTTGAGGTCAAATTCTCTTGAGGCGAACAAGTGTGGGTTGTGTAGCTGTCAAAAGAGGGTTTAGTGCTTGACCCTAAGAAGCATTGAAAGCCCAGATCTTTCTTTTTTTATTGCTTTTCATTTTCATTGTTTGTACTTTATACTTAAGAAGGGGCCTCTGCACAGGGGAAAGCCCCTGCTTTCGTATTCACAACCAGCAGCCTTCTACTGAAACACCTCAAAAGCTTTTCACAGCAAGAATTTGGAAACCACTGCTCTGTGTCAACTGCTGCTGCATAATCAGGCTGCACATGGAGGGGCTGGGGCAGGATGTGAGGTGCACGTGCCCAGGCAGGATGGGATGGAGGTGCTGTAGGGATTTGGGGCATATGCATAAATGTTCTGGCAATAAACAGAAAGAAAAGAAGGTCTGTAAGCTTGGATGCAATAAAGCAGGAGTGTGATTCCAAAAGGTAAGTTAAGTTGCTGAATCAATGTTGTTTAGAAGGTACAGACAATATTGTTTAACTGGACACTCACTGAGAAGTTGATGATACAATTTTGTATATCTGTGCTCCAACAGAAGTTGTCTTACCTTCTCTACAGATGGTGTTTATATAGTGTGCACAAGTTCAGTGTTAGAAATAGCCATATAAAAGGCCAGAGATTTTTTGAAATTATTCACAATTACTATTGTGTAATTGGAAACTGTAAGTTTTGCATTACACTTTATTTTATAGAACTACAGTGCAATTATATTTGTAAAAGCTATTGCCACTATGAGGTAACCTTATTTGTAAAAAATGTAGTGTTGTAGTGTTCCTAACTGGTCAGGAGTTTTGTTTAACATACCAAAGTGGTAAAGGTGATTTCAAATCCTTTCCATCCACATTGGTAAGACTGTTGGCCTTATCTTTTTTTTATCTTGGGTATTAACTCAGTTCTCCAGGGCCATTCCAAGGGAGCCAGGAGCACAAGAGGACCAAACAAACAGATGGACTGAGAAGCAGAAACCTGAGCAGTGGAGGAAGGTCACCTCTTTGGAAAGTTACACACTCCTTGTGGGAGCCTGGCTCCCAAGTAAGGTGATTTCAGGGGCTTCCAGGTGGGAGGAGGGCACTGCACAAGCCCTGCCCTCTGCTGCTGAAGGCAGGAAACAGAATAAAAGACAAGGAGATGACAAAATAATTGGTCATCTATATAAATTGAGACAAACTACATATACTATGTATTCTGGGACAATTTGCACCCTTAAGAAACCCTAACAAGGAGCAGTTGCTGGCCTAGCCAGAACAGAGTCTCCAAACAGGCATTCATGTGGGCAAGCATGGTTTTAATTACACAGATCTCCAGTCAATATCTGGGAGCCAAGGAAATGCAAGGCTACATGAGCACTCTGTATCAGCATAATCTGGTTCAGCCAACAAGAAGCGTTTCATAGACAGCACAGGAAAATTAAAGTTGAATAAGTCAAAAAGCCTTACAATGAAGAAATAAAATAGCATTCAGGTTGAGAGTATCAGAAAAAATAAACAGAACAAAACAAAACAAAAAAACCCAAACCAAACCAAAAAACACCTCCAAAAAACAAAACCCCCACAAAAACAAAACACAAAACCACAAAAACCCTAAAGACAACACTCTCAAAATTACAAACTGTATGAGCTTTCATGTGTAGCAAAAAATTCCTCCAGAATTGTATTTGTTGCTCATAACAGGCAACTGGGAATAACATGACAGGTTTGCAGAGTCCCTGCAGGGCGCAGTGCACATACAGGCACTGTCCTAGCCTTGTTCTTGAGGGCAAATGTTGCTTTCTGCTTGTTGCCACTGGTTCAGGACTGTCATTTTTATGCAGACTCGAGGCCATGTCATCAGTCTCTGCTGCTGGTTCTCAACAGCCAGCCAGGCCCAGCCTGGCAGTGCAAATGGAAAAGTGGCTGTCAGGATCCTCACAGAAAATCCCTGAGACAGGAGGGAACCATCCCTGGGATATGGGGCTCTGTGGGCTCCTGCAGGCCCTGCTGAGGATCAAGGGCACTTTTCTGGCTGCACCAGGCATGGGGAAATCAGAATTATGTGTCCCTCATCCCTGGAGTGTTTCAAGGCCAGGTCAGATGGGGCTTTGACCAGTGTGGTCTTTGTGGAAGGTGTCCCTGCCTGTGGCAGCAAGGCTGGAGCTAGATGAGATGATCTTTAAGGTCCTTTCCAACCCATAACCATTCTATGATGCTGTGATTCTTTTGCCCTCCAGCACCTTCACTGGAAGATCCAGAGCTACAGTCAATACTAATTTAGGGAAGGAATTATCTTAATGCACATGCAAAAAATCCCATGTAAGATTAAAAGCCTGGGGAGAAGGAAAGGGCAGGAGAGATGATTTCCAGCCTGTGATTCTGCATGCTTGATTGTTTAATCTTTTTCTGTTTCTGACATGAGGCTGTTTAAATTGCAGCATCTTGGGGTCAAGGATGGAGTCACAAAATCCCTACTGCTCTTGGGATGGTAGATGTTGTAACATGGCACTGATCTGTCCCTGACCCCTGACATCACTGAACAATGACTGGAATTAAAGCACTGAGGAGAAAGGTGGGCCTGGTGCAATGGATTGGAGATGCCCACCAAAAGAGAGCAGTTCCAGGAGCTCCCTGCCATCCTCCCTGTTGGGGGGTTTGGTGGGTGAGGAGTGCAGCATCACCACAGAAAAATTCTTGTGATGGATGTTGGGATTGGGATTGGGCACAAATCCCTGTGGGATGACCTGACTGGATTCCAGCCCACACTGTGCACTGCAAAAATACATGTTCAGGAACACTGACAGTGGGACTGTACTGATTCAGCACACACTCAGATGTAAAAATCTGCTTACATTTCATGCATTTTAATTACAGAAAAATAAACACCAGTTAAAGTCCAGGTAAATCAACCATTCTAAACCTCCCACAGGTGTCAATGGCCTCTGTCAGCCTGGAGATAAGCTAATGATACCTGTGGCCTGTCAAGAGACCATTTCTGGTTACCAGCATTCTTACACATTGCCTTCTTCCCCTTGGTTTCAATGGCTCTTAAGCTCATGCTTAAAGTTAAGCTCCTTATAAAGTATGTTGCAGAGTATAAAACATAATTAAGATTTAGGAACAGTAGAAGAGCCTGTAACTGCTCATAATCCATCTCTTCTTTCTCCAGACCTCGAAAATAGAAATAACGAGGCTTCCCAAAGGTTTGATGCTTTAATTTTATTTTGTGTTTCATTTCTTTTAAGGATTTCACTTATAAATTGGAGTAAGAAGAAAAGTTTGTTACACAAGTTTTTTGGTAAAACTTAAGCAGCAAAATAAAGAGGCGGCTTCATGAAAAGCTGAGCCAGGTCACTATTATTCTTTGTGATTAATTAACATCTGTGGTGTTTAAATGTTGATAACTGCACCTGTTTCTTTAAAACATTCTCCCGGGTTTCCTGTGTGGAAAAGCAGAGGGTGAGAGGCTGATCACCTGCAGCTGAGGACAAATACAGCTGTGACTAAGATTGCTGGTCAGGTGCTGTAAGAAACTGAGTCCTTGGAATAAAGTAGATAGAGCATCCTTTTGTGAATTTAATGGCACTTGGATAAAAAGTAATTAAACCCTTACAGTATCATATGTAGAATTTCCATCCCATACCTTTTGTTTAGGATCACTGGGATTTTAGCCATCAGCTCTTGAAATCCATGTAAAGCTCGTGGTGGCTTTGGAGCTACTGGACCAAATCTTGACAGTGCAGCTTCAGTACTTTTATAATGTAAAAGAATTATTATAACTCAGAGCTGTTCCTATCTTCCTGCTGTCAGCAAGGGGAAAACTGTTTGACTCAGAGCCCAACACAGTCCTGTTCACCATTGCAGCCCTATGTGAATGATTGTGAGCAGTACTGAGGTTGGGCAAAATTTGGGGCTTCAGTTGGTGCTGAAAGAATTGATACTGTTTCTCCTTATAGAGAGAGTGTCTTGTTTCTCCTTATAGAGAAGCATCTTGCTTTCCACACTGAGGCATTTAAGCAGCTAGTAATTTAAAAAAAAAAGTGCTGCCTCCACTGTCCCAATATTTGCTCACAATGCAACATCAATATTTTCCATCTTTACACAGAGGTGTAAAGTAGAAAATCTAATTTCTACTTTAGATTTTCTCCTCTACTCCTTTCCTACTTTGAGTACATATACAACTCTTTTAAGCAATACAGATTTCATTAAAAAAAGCCAACCCAGCAGCATAAACCAAGACCAACTGTGTTCATTGAAGCGTTGTACATCATAGCTGCTGCTTACCATTCTCATTCATCTGGCGTTTACAGAGAAAGCCTGTCTTGATATCTTGAAGGCACTTTTAATGAGTACACATCATGAATTTTCCAACTGCTTTTAGATTGAAAATGATTTCCTTTCTACTTGTCAGAGAATCATGTTATTTTACATTTTAAAAGGTTCTTGCACACCTCCCCAGCACCTGGATTGTAAGTGATTATTGGCTATTGTAGTTTGAAAATGAAAGTTGGTAGAATTTACTTCAAGCCTGTTCAACTAAATAAAAAAGTTAACTTCTGCTTAAAAAAAAAAATACAACTGCCACATAGCTACTGTACTCTCAGCTAACTATCTGCTTTGATATACTAATGCAAAAGGTTAAATCCTTCTCTGTACAGCACCTGTACCAGCCATCCCATCCCCTCTTGCAGAACATTCAACCTGTCAGACTCCTCCTATCAGGATGCTAAAAGTTGATGAGGGTTCAAACCATGGACTGCGTAGGTGCACAGTTTGTGGTAATTGGGAGTGGGGCTGGCCCAGCCTCATCCCCATTGGGCCACAGCTGTGAGCAGCAGGTGAGCAGCACTGACAGCAATGAGCCATGGAGTGCCCAGGGGCACTGACCAACACCAAAGGGAGCAGAGGGCACCCAGGGGCAGGGCATGAACAGTGAGGGGCACACAGGTGCAGGGCATGAACAGGAGGGTATAAAAGGCTGGGCTAAAGTACAAGAATAGCAGACACTTGGAGTCTTCTGATGTGGTAAGGTGTTACCTTGTGTGGGTTGAAGCTTTCTGTTGTTGTGTGGTGGTACTCTGTGTATTGTGCCTGTTTCAACTGTGACGTGTTGCAACAGGACTGGTCAAAATCATCAAGGAAGAGCCATTCAGGTTTCTTCAACACAGACATAATTTCTGGTTTGGGAAGCCCCCTGATAAAATTGGTTGGAAGCTGGAAGGTAATCTGGGAAAACAGCATGTTCTGTGTGTCTTGTGCTCACCCTCATCCTAGAGCAGCTCATTTTGACACTGGAGACCAGGCTGGGTAAGCCTTTCCAACCCCTATTTTTAAGTCTTATGTTAAATAGACTTTTAAAACCACTGTAAAGCTTACTCTGGCTTTGGAAAATTTCAGAATAGGGAAGGTAAGGCTTAGTTTCATGAGCAAACTCTATAGGCAAAATTCATGAGAGTGGGAAGGCAAGTGGGAAAATCTACTATATAGGGTTAAGTCAGTCTTTTCCAAGCCCTAAGCCTAACTGCCAAACACCGAGCAGTAACTGATAATTTTCTTTCTTTCTCAAACTTTAGATACCTTAGGAGTATTTTCTTATTTTATTGTTCAAATGCTGCTGAAGATGAGTACACTCAGGATTGACCTGCTCTGCCACACAGGCCTAGGAAGTCTCAGAGGGAGCAGATGGAGGCTCCTGCCTGTAAGTCCATGGCTGCTGTTTGATCACCACTAATCAGGTGACTTTACTCACTGGGCAGTTTGGTGTAAGAAAAGAGTGCATGTTTTAGTCATAACCTTGTAAAATTTCACTTTGCATTTGAAAATGTTTTGTATGAGAAATAAAGAATCATCTCTACCCATGTTAAATAGATAATTGAGAATATGAATATTAAGCCAAATCTAAAGAGTTACTGATTGATTTGGTGCAAGTTACTGTGAATTAGTCTGCAAGGAAGAAAGCAGGATTACAATTTAAAGATTGTAATTCAATGGCTTAGAATTTGTACCACTTCTCATTCTCATTATATTTGCAGGAATTAAGCACTTCTGTCACACAATTTAGTATTAACTAGGATAAAAGAGATTTATTGTTTCTGTTGTTATTTTGATGATCATACAACCAAAGGCAGAGAGCAGCCAAAACCATCATTATTTTTGATGTTGGTTGGTGACATACATTACTGTCTGGGTAAATATGGCAGGGAGTGGAAAGGTCCATACCCCATGGATGGTCTGAAATTAAAATCTTGCTTTGATGGCCCAGCAAAGCCATAACTGTGCTGGCCAGCAGCCTGCTTCCCACTGTGACCCCTGCAGAGGGAACATCCTTCCAGCATTGCAGGGGTGACCCAGTTAAAGGCTGCTGGTTCTCTGTGGTGTGGTTGCCCACATTGGGAGCACTTTTCAAGTGTTCCCACTCTGAATCCAGTGGTTGGGTTTGTGGTCAGACTATTAATAGTGGCCTTTGAGTGGATTCCTTGCAATGGGAGGCTTGGCAGAATCCTGGCAGTTCTCTGGGCTTAAGCAATTTAATGCTCATGCCTGGGATTTAGCATACAGTCTGTTCAGTGCTCATATTTAAGGACAAATTTGCAGACAGGGAGCAGAAAAATGACTTGGTTTCTAGCTAGCTATCACATATGGCTGATCAGTTTTTGTGTGAGATCTTAGACTTGTTTTCCAAAACTCGCCAGCAGAGAATATGATAGCAGTTCTTATGCAGAAACAAACAAAGCTCTATTTATGCAGGAAAGCTGTTTGTTTGTTAATGATCTTATGCAGGTAATAGCTAGTAGTAGTGATGGCAATTCACTGCTTGGAACACATTTACCCCAAATACTTGTGTTTATTTTTGGGGAAGATGACATATACTGACTTCTTCAGTCCAGATATAAAGAAATATCTGTTGTGTTTTACAGAACAACTGCCTTTATTCTATCTTTTCCTTTGTCCCTTGAGGTTTAGAGTATGACTATTTAATTAAAAAGATTGAATGAGAGACCAAGTTTAATTTTTTTTAAACAATAAACTCCAACATACTCAACAATGTCTCATGCCTTCCTGGCATTTTGACATACGCCTGCAGCAGAGTCTATTGAATTTGGTATGTGACTAAAATCTAACAAAGAACACTGTCTACTGAACTTTAAATCTGCTTGGTTAAATCATTCAATGTGCTGTACAAGTTGTACAGCTGAAATTGAAAATAAGCAGAGCCCTTACAGAACTCGGCCAAGAAGAAGCTTAGCTAAAATTCTCAAGATACGACTTAAGAACTCTGGGGTAATTTTTACAGTAAAAAACTCACTGAAATGATTTGCTTTGTATGAATCCATCTTATTTTCTGCTCTTGTTATTTATTCATACTCCATTACTACTTAAATTAAAACGGTGAGAAATGTGCTTGGTTGGATCCTTGCAGCCAGTTACCACAATGTTTATTTGGATAAATATATTACTGCAGTAAGAGCCCTGTCTGACTGGGCTGCAGAATTGGCTCAGCATTGACATCCATACAGTTAGACAATAAATCCTTCTTTTGCAGGATGTAAAAACAAAAAAAAGCCCCATGCTGGAAAAATGTGTTCTTTTGCATCTCCAGTACATCTGTTTGTCAGACAGCACTCTTCAGGGGAGACAATTCCATCTATTGACATATTGTAAATAATAAATAAAAATAACAAAAAGGCAATACATTATCACATTTAAATAACAAATAAGCAAAATACGAGGCAACACCCACTGACCTTGGAAAGACCTACAGAGACCACATTTCATGCTGGATAGGTCCTAGAGAAATAGCAGAAGGACAGAGAAGACTCTTAGAAATCTGATGAAATGCTGTTTGTCATAAATCCTGGGCTAAGGATTCAGCTTTGGTCAAACTGTTGAATGTAGTGATTGGAAATAAAAAATGAGCCTATCTATGAGCTGTTTGATACAATAATCTGAAGCCACGTTAAACTTAAATGATGTGTTCCACATGAAGATTGCACCCTGAATTATATCAGGGCAGTTAGAATGAAAATAGCAGGTGTCCTATTGCTTTTTGGTCAATTACCAGAGTTAATGAATGAAGCAAATTTTTTATTACTATTTAATTACCCAAGATTTTTTAGTTCACTTGCAGCATCTGGGTTTTTTTTTTTTTTTTAAGCAAAAGCCTGCATGCTGAACCCAATTTTTTAAAAATTAGGTCATCTAGAGCATGAAGAGCTTGATCCAGCACTGTGCATGTGAACTTCTCTACCCAGGAGGATGGGAGATGAGCCCCAGTGTCAGGGACTGCATCCTCTTGCATTTCAGAGTAGAACTACTGAACCCACCTTGGTGCTGGTCTTCCCACCTTCCCACTTTTTGCTGGAGCTGTGTCTCAGCCCTGTATTTCTCAGCACCAATGGCCATGACCAGCAGCAGCAGGACAGTGGGATTTATGTAACTACAGTCTCTGGTTTCAGAGACTTCTGCACAGTTGGGAAGTCAGTTGCCTTAACTATTGAGGAAAGAATTTCTTATAAACTTTCCTTGCATGTCTGTCCTGATGCTCCTTCTGATGCTGTACCCCAGACAAAATGGCACCATCAGCCTGGACAAGTGGCACCATCAGCCTGGTGGGCTCTAGCCCAAACAGAAGGGACTCAGCTCTTACAAATGGGATGTCTGGATGCCATGACAGCACCTCACAGCACTGTGCAGCCTTGGCATATTCATTGCAAAATATCCTCATGGCTCACTGGGCAGCAAGTACCTGTGGTACTGAGATGCACTCCTGCTACCAGAAGGCATCAACTCAACAAATGAATTATTGAGTAAAACTCTATGGTCAGACTAAGTAATCACAGGAATCCCTTCTGCCCCTAAAATCTATTATCTTAATTCTCTTTTACCCTAAAGCCATTTTATACCCCTCCAGCAATGTAAATGGACCTCAAGGATTTAATATTTATATCCCCTTTGAGGTATTTTTCTGTTGCCAGAGTGGTGCCTCAGAAACCTTTGTGTAAATGAGAATAAGGAGCTCTGAGTCCCTCAGTTGCCATGCTGGAAGTTGGCTCAGGGGCCTGGGGTTTTGCTTGGTTCTGTGTTTTCCATGTCTAATCGATACATGTAGACTGTTTGGGAGTTCTTGTTTTAGTATTTCATTAACATTGATTCATGTAACTTTGTTTATGCCTTTTGTGCTGGGGATTGGCTACTTAATGACACAACCAATTAACCATCTGCCTTTGGCATAGTGCTAAAATCAAGGTGTATATGTTTCCAACAAGTCCTGTGAAATCATACCAACCTGTGGAGGTGTGAAAAGAAACCACAGAGTAAACCTAAAATGGTCTGGACTATAATCTTGGAAACAAGTCCTAATGGCTCTCAGCCAGACATCAGATGTTTCTGGGGCGTTGGTGAATCTCTGCTGGTGAGAATCTGAGTGGCTCAAGGAGCTGAGTTTGAAAGTAGAACTACTTGACCTAGGCTTGCCTGTTATTGTGGTTATGTGTCCAAAATTGGGGTTTCTCCATTAAAGCCTGCAGTAGGATGGCCCTGATATGCATTATACATGCACACTCTAGAAGCAGCTTTATCTTTCTTGTGGCCTAAGTGTAATCCAATAATAAACAAAGATTCCTGGTGGGTTCTTGGATTAGATGAACATCTGCTCACTAATCTGTTTTTAAACTGCATAGTGGCTCTTTCCTGTAAGCTTTTCACTTGGATGAAAAGCTAGTAATAGATCAATAAATCAATCAATAAAAAAAGAAAAGACTCAGAAACCAAAAGAGAAATTCAGGTGCTCCAGATTCCTGCCAGATAAACACTGGCATTCAGCACTTCCTGGAGCACAGCGCTGCTGCCTGCACAGAGCTCTTCCCTCTGCTACCAGCAGCACAAATGCCTCCTACAGTGAGGGCTCTTTTTGTTTCACTGGGCATTGGATTCAGTCATACAAGCCATGACACATGGCAGGAGAAAAGCAGACACCCCAGGACAGATTCCTCTGTTGCACAATTCCACGGCTGAGAAATGTGCCAGGGAATGAAGAATTATGACCAAGACTTTTCCAGCTTTCCTTCTCGTTGTCTTCAAGGCCTGGTAGAAAACTGTGACAGCTGGAAATGAGGAGAAAAAATGGAGCTTTATTGCTTACCAGAGGAGTCAGATAGCCATTGAGAAGTGCTCCTTTTCAATGGATCTGTTGCAAATCTGTGGACCTGGGCTGTATATTTGTAGGGATGGCTTTTTAGTCCCAAAGTGCTCCTGAGCACTGGTAAGTGTCTCCAAGATCTCCCCTCTTGCAAATGCAGAAGTGCAGCTACTTAGGCAAGTGCCCAAGCCATTGTTATGCCTTCTCTGGGCAAGGAACAGCAAAGTGGGACCCGCTAAGCTTAAAACTGAAAATAGACCCCAAAGTGGAAACTGTTCCAAGAAAACAGCAGGGAACAACTTTTGCTGCTGTTGGTTCTGGGTTTGGTTTTTCTTTTTTTTTTTTTTTTGTTTTTGTTTGTTTCAATTTTTATTTTGAAATACAGGTCCTGTTGGCAGGGCATGGGGGCACACAGTGGCAGTGTGGTCTGGCCACCCCAGTTTGGAGAGAGGTGTGGGGCCAGGACTCAGCAGACCAGGACTGTTGATCACAGCACGCCCAGCCTTGCTGCAGGAGTGCTTTGATGAGGTAGCAGGCTCCTCAGAGTTTACTGCTCTGGATTACACCGTGTCACTTCTGTCACACCGCGTGAAGCCCTGAGCGAGGCCGGCGGGGTGGAACTCAGGGGAGCCTGATGTGCGATGTTATTGCATGCTGCAGTGTGGGAGAAAATCAAAGTTTGCCTCTCCTGGCATCAGGTGCTCACTCCCCACCTCTGCAGTGGCCCTGCAGGCCAGCTCCCAGCAGGTGGTCAGCAGGGTAGGTGTTAGGGAGAACTGGGATATTTTCATTAAGCAATTTCAAATCTCATTAGCAAATTTTCATAAAGTGATAATGCAGTGGCAATATTAGCTGTATTAATCCAATATGAAAGTCACTCTCGTGCTAGGGAAAAGTGCTAATAAAAGCCTTTCATTTTATACAGTCTAGCAGCACGGGCATCAGTGTGCTCTTAATAAAATGTTGCAGAATTTTAATCTCGCAGAATCAGTTCAAAGCTTTGGAATACAGTGAATTAATACCAACTGAAAGTTTTAAAGCTCATCTTTACCTTCACAACAACTGCCAGCTCTTAGTAAAACCAAGAATTTTTTACTGAAAAACCCTCCAGAAAACTGAACCAAACCCCAAAAATTTTCATTTAAGCCTGACAGACAGAAGGGATGTGTGTTGTTGTACAGCACCAGATAAAAGCAGCATCTAGAGCTGTGTTTCAGTTGCCAGGACGACAAACCACTGCCACACACTCAGCCATGTGGACTGAGAGGGAGATCAAACCCTCTGTGATGGATCAGCCCAACCACCAGCCCCAGTGACAGCAGGGCTCTGGTGACCTCTGGGTAATGCTCCTACCTGGCCAATACTTGATCTGAGGGAAGAATATAGGGCCACACCTGTTTCCATTTTAATCTTTAGATGTTAAAGCTTCTTGTAAGGAGGTGAATTACAAGATGCATCCAAGTGTTTTTACATTTTGCAAGCCATTGGCTTTCCTCTTGCTCAGCCAGTAATCTCATGCTATGAAATCTGTTTTGTAGACTAAACCATCTAAAGCCCATCTGAAATCAGAAACCATGTCCTGCTGAGTGACTGGTTGCAGAGGGAATGGGTGCAGGGCAGCACTTGCCCTTCTCCCATCTCCCAGCTGGTCCCATCCTGGTGGGTCACAGAGAGACAGACCAGTCCTATCAGCAAGGGGGTGAACCCCCTCTGCCACAGGGTCCTGTTCATGCTGTCCCCATGCAGATGTCAGGCCATAAACTCAGGCTCCAAGACAAGCAGACCCACTGGGGAAGGTATAAAAACTGTGTTTAACTCCAGGCTCATCCCTGTGTCCTCTCCATGTAGGGAACATCAGTTGGTGCTGAGGCACAGTGCTGGGTCTGAGGTGGGGTCACTAATTAATTCCAGCAGTGGATGCTGCTACAGATTGGACCAGTTTATGCACAACGAATTTAATTAGGTTCTGGTTTCTCTTTACTGTTTCCTCAATTAGTGTGAGCATAAAGTGGTTTGTAAAAGGATCAATAGGGTGGGGTTTTAATTACTTAGAGAACATTGTTTATGTTATTTATCCCATGGTCAGTCAGGTGGTTTTTGTTTGTGAAAGGGAGTTGGAAGCTAAAGGGCTGCTGCAGCAGCTCTGCTGAGGCTGGTTAACCTCTCATTGTGTAAGGAATGCTGCTCACGTGAATAAGTGCTCTGTAGTTTTGTCAAGAGATGTAGATAAATGCTGCCTAGAAGTAATCAGTTTCTTTAGTTTCGTTCTGCATAAAGAGTTTCTAACTTTAAAGACTCTTTTCATGAATGGGAAAATATGAAATCAATTCCATTTATCTGAATGAATCTTTCAGCGAGCTCAGGGTTTAGTGTGGGGGCACTGCAGGCAAAATGTAACAAATGCAGCAGTATAAAAATGATTAGAGCATGATGAGCAAGGTTATAGAGATAAAAATGAGTGAAAGAATTGGAAAAGTGCAAACAAGAAATCTGTGTGATACTAAGGGGTTTGTCTATTTTTCATGTTTACTTCTTCAGGGTTCATAATTTTTTGGTCCATCATCAATCACTGTCAATTTGAAAAAGTGCTATACTTAAGGTCATTTATTCAGGGCTATTGGAGGCTAAAATTATGCAGTTTCAGTCAAATATACGTGAATAAAGACTGTCATTTCTGATTAATGACATGTGACTTCAGTGTCTTACAGAATCATCTTGCCATCCAAGCTTTACAAAAAGGTTATTATGTAAAGCTTCTTCCACAATATATCTACTTTTCCTCTTAGAACACTGCAGAAGCCATTTTGCTCACATTAAAATCAGTACAGATATCCCTTATGCCAGTGGTAATTACTCCACAGTTTTGGACTTTGCCAGAATAAGTAAATTTTTGTGGAACTCAAAATTGCATTACTGAGAATGATTATAAGGCTTGTGGTTTTTGCTGCTGTTTCAGAGTTTGCTTTTTATTTTAGCTTTAAGAGAAAGCCTAGTCTTTTATTGGAAAAAAAAATCTATAGAAAACACTAATCATATGCAATGTATTTAAAAACACCACCACACATGGCATTTCAGCATTAATTACTGGTTTTCATGATTCACCATTTCCCTTATCTCCCAGTGCGTAATGCAGCCCTTGTGTGCCTTCCTCTGAGGAAGGAGAATGGGTGAGTTTAGAAACTTCAGGGGAACGTCAGGAAAGGAGAGAGGAGGGAAAGGAGAGGCACCCGTGCCAGGGGCTGCAGGGACTTTCCCCAGGCAGCCTGTGCTCGTGGCTGCTCCCAGGAAAAGCTCCCTGGTGCCTGAGCAGCAGCAGCAGCAGCAGCAGCAGCTGCCATGGGGGAGCACAGAGCGCCCGGTGCTGCCTGTGCTGCTGCTGAGGCTGCTCCTCACCCATGGACTCACTCTGCAGCCCTGGCACAGGCTGGCTCCTCTCAGAGCTGCTTTCTCACTCCAGGACAGAGCATCCCTCTGGCAGCAAAGCTTTGTTCTGAGGGAAAAGAGGGAGTTTCTGTCTCTGCTGTTTTGCCTCCTGTTGCAGGGGCAGAGTGTAAGGTTATGCCAGGAGCCTTGGTGTCTCGGTACCCAGAGAAGATGCTGCAGGAAAACCCTGTGTGTTGCTGTTAGGGCCCCTCTCCTCAGTGCTTGGTGGTATCAAGAGAAACATTAACAGTTTCAAGCCTCCAAATTTCCATTTCTGCAGCAGGGGTGGTAGTGGTAAGGATGCAGCTGTATTTATTAACCATCAGAGGTTTTTATCGTGGTGCTGTTGCTGGTAAAAGGCACTGCTCCATCAAAATATTTAAGGGCTTTCTCTGAAGTCTGGTTCTTGCATAGAACCCTGGGATTGTTCTTCTCTTTCTTGAAGGGCATTAGCAAGGTACACATCTTCACTTGAGTAGCCATAAAATGAGGGAAGTGTGACAAAGATGGGACTATCAGAGGAACTAGAGCTGCTGCTGAGAGACCAGTTGCCCGTAGAGCTGAGCAGGCAGTAATGAAACTCCCATCTGGGGTTATCTTTTAAAATCATCTTTTACTTCCCCTGGTTTGAAAAAAATATGCAGTGAGCAAGTGTTCCTGCCAAACACCCTTCCCTGGCCCTTCCTTTCTCTGTGTGCCTGCATGCATGGCTCAGTACCAGCTAATTCGATGATCTCAGCTGCTACATGGGCTTGCATTTTCCAGGAGGAGAATTTTCTGGTCTTGCCATAAGCCTTCAGTGGCACTCCCCAGCTCTGCTGGGAGGGGGCAGGTTCTGCAGGAGGCTCCAGTGCTGCTGCTGTGCAGCGCTCACAGAGCTGGGACTCCACACTGCTGCTGTGTTTGCTGACTGTGGGAGCCCTGTGGTACAGCTCTGCGTGTCTCTGCACACAGTAATAAAAACTGACTTGGGATAATCCAGTAGAAAGGCCTAACAGCCCAGTGAATCGATATTTATCATATCATGTCAGAACAGAGCTATTGGGCCACACTTTCCCCTTGAAACCTCCTAGTTTTACTGCTTATTGCTTTCTTCTTTGGTTTAAAAGACTAGAATCTGTAATTTGTATGCATTCCATGCTATGAATGAAGGGAATGACCATATTAGCTACAAAACTAAGATAAGGAATTCTTAAAAAAATAATTATTTCTCTAAGACATATTTTTTTATATTTCTCAGAAAGATTAAGGTAAAATTTTGTGTTGCTGTGTAGATGCACAACATATTACGCCTCTAGCTTTCTATTTTGTTTATTCCAGTTGCTTTAGCTTTGTTTGGAATGTCCTTTGACTTAAATGGAAACAGATTTTTCAGAGTAATTGTTGAGACAGACAGAATGCTCCTTGGGAACTGTATTTCCAGCCCCATGAGGTGCCAGTGCTGGTGAATGTGCTCTGAGCTGAGTACTTGGGAAGTGACTGATTCCTGGTCCAGGACAAGCAGCTTTTGGGTGGGATGAGTTTGAAGTGCACAGCATCTCCAGGAGGCCCTGTTAGCCAATCTCATAGCTGCTCTTTTGTTTACAAATGCTTTTTTTTTTTGTAAAAATCTTCTTTTGCTTTGCTTGCAGCAGTTTTTGAGAAGTTGCTGAGGTGCTGTCCTTTGCTTTCCCCTCCCAACCAATTGAAGGTTCAAGTATTATCCCTGCATGCTGCAAATTTTGATCATTATCCAAATGGTCAAACAGACTAGGTTCAATGGACACTTCCCTAAAATGAATGCTACTTTTCTGAAAGAAAAATGCTATTTAGTTCCATTTTTTTTTGTATTTATTGTTCATGCTGCTGTTACTAGAGAGACCCACACATTTGGGTAGGAGTGTTATGCAGTGTTTAGTGGTTAGCAGCTACAGACATAGAAAATGAGCTGATTCAATAAAAAAAAAAAAGCTGTCACCTTCTGCTGAGTAAGGGATGTGTTATGGCACTGTGATTGCACAGGGCCTGAGTGGATGCAGAACATCCCATCCCAAAGCCTTTTCCTGCTAAGCCATGGTAGTGGCTCCATGGGTGGCCATGCATTTTGGGGTGTACCTCTGATGACTTTGGAGGCTGTCGCTGCTTAAATTTATGACCAGGTTTCTTGTGAATTAGTCATTGTGGTATATATAGAATCAGGATTTGTTAATATATGTGTATTAATGTCAGTGAAATATGCATGCACACAGACTTATAGGGTCTGTTATATACTTCAGTGTTAAATTAATAGCAGAATTAATAGAGAATTTACCTAATGCAGAAAAACCCAAAAATGTAGTGCTCAAAATGTGGAGATCTTGCTAGAAGATGAATCGCATTGAGGCAGATAAGATCAAGAGGAAAAATAAAATCACATGTGAAGGGAAAGAGATTTTTGGAGATAAATAGACAACAATAGTAAGAGGAGTAAGAGCAATGGGAAAAACCTCCTATTTGCATTGTATAGTGTGACATTGTCCTGTTTTATGCTGTTTTTTCTCTGCAAATCAAATGGTATCCAGAATCATGGCATGATATAGTTGAATCAACTCTCATCAATTTTGTTTAAGGACTACAACACAGGACATCTGTAATATAGGACTGTTCATATTTCTTGTGGTTCTGATACTATTAAAGCTACTTAAGTGTCATGACATGTTTATTTATGAGATCATCAAAGCCACTTAATAACTTTCTCTTGGTAACTTGTTTACATCTGTGTAATACAGAGCCAGATTGTGCAGCCCACAGCCACATTGGTGAGCACTTTCTCATGCAAGTTGTGCCACTGACATAAGGGATTCACAATCTGGCCCATAATGTATCAAAATGCACAAGGCCAAGATCTTATCGCTCACAATCATGTAAATCTGGCTTTAATCCATTTAAGCTCCAAGTTAGGTACCTAGATATAAATCAGTGAAATTTCATTGGTTTCAGTATTTGTTTCAGCAGAGCTGCTCTGATTTACCCTGGGAAGATCAGGCCCATTAGATTTGCAATTCAGAAATGCATTTGCTCCACTGGATGTGTAAATGTTGCGATAGCCAAAATTAACATAGCCACAAAGAAAGATTATTTTCCATGCTGGCTATTTAAAATATCTCTTTGCACAATATAAACAAAGAGAATTATGTCAGAGTTAGAAGCAAGAAGGTTTAAGAGTCGCATATGTCTTAACCTTTACACTGGCTATGAGTACATCAGTTCCTACAAGATGAACTGCATTATAAAGTAAATAGATCTGCTTTAAAGAAAGGTCAGGACACATGTTCTGCTAAAATCTAATTTCAGTCTATTGCCCTATAACCTACTGCTCTCTTGAATACAACAGATATAATAGTAAAGAGCCTGCATTTAATTATCCGTGATATAAAGCCTCCTTATCCTCCTGAGAATATTCACAGGGATAATAGAAGGTATTCTCAAAATTCTGTATTTACCTCTGTATAGTGAGTGCATTCTGTTTTAACTGTCTTTCTTGCTTCCTGGAAATGTTATTTTAGCACCTCTTATACCCTTAATCCAATTTTATATTACTTTTATGTCCTAGATTTCCTAGACTGTTTTACAGACCCAAGCAAACCCTATTGTGGTGCTATTAGCTAGTGGTGGGTTCCTGTGAGTGCAGTAAGGGCAAGCTTTGCTCCTCATCCTTATACACATCCTTATACTGCTTGCAGCTGCCTGTTTTTAAGATGAATTACATTAGGATCCAACAACTTAATAATAACATTAATTTTGCCTGGTAAAAGCCAGAAGAGCTTTAAAGTGAAGGGAACTTGCCACAGTGACAGTGTTAGCCTGACAGAGAAACACCTACAGATAATATGTAGAGTTAAGTAAAAGAATAATTTAGGTGGGCTTAGTCATATTATAACTGATTTACCATGCAGTCCTAAATCAACATGTCATTTGGAAAGGAGGTCAATGCTGTTAGCTTCCATAGGTGATCACTCCAGCATTGGCCTAAAATATTTAAGCAAACTTCAGGAAACAAAAGAGAAAAACACCTGTCTATTATTCAGATCTACATGAGGGCATTTTTGAGTGACACTGCAAATACGTATGGGCAAACTGTATTATGAACTGGTATTAACTGGCCTAATTACTGAATAAATCAGAGTAATTCCATCAAGATCCAAGAGCAAAGGATCAGGCCTGAACTGATCAGCAATTTTTCTCACCTGGATCCCAGGAAGGACTGTCCTGGAGGATGCTTTGAAAGTAGATGACCCCTAACAATTACAATTTTGGCAGGGTTTGAGATTCCTAACTTGATTTTTGCAGATGGGTAAGGATCCACTCCCTGTAGTTGTATCCAGGAAGTGACAGAGCTGCCACATTTATAGCGCACACTTCTGCCTTTGTTCCTCCATCCAGCACCAGCTCCACTGTCTTAAGATGCTTGTTTAATATGTAGGTGAATTAAAACATCATATATTTATAAATATACTTCCCTGGAGTCTTTTCCATTGAAGACAGTGATAGTCATTTAAGGTAACATTCTGTCATCATTTGGAACTCATCATTCATGGTGAAGTCCAGGACTTTGGAAAAAGAAAGAAAATTTGAAAAAAGGAAGGGAAGGAAACAGGCTGGCTCCTAAAGCTGTCTCAGGAAAATGAATAGCCTGAATTCCTACATCTGTCAGTAGACTGGGGATTGGCTTGGAAATGCCTATGCAATTGTTACCCAAAAAGATGTGACATTCTCTTTGCTTATGGAGTGGCCTACTGTGTTACTGTGCTGCTGGAGCATGCTGCTTTGGTAGAGTTTATGGCAGAAGATCCTTGCAAGCAGCACATCACTTTGGTGCTATACCTCAAGGGTCCTCCCTGCTGCCAGCCCCCAGTAGCTGAAGCACAGGGAAGCTCTTGCAGGCTCCAGATGATTAAATCTTTTGCTACAGGATCTGTGTGATGATCAGCTTAATAGCACTATTTGAATCTTTTAAAGAGAAAAAATACAAACTAACTAAAATAAAAAAAAAATTTGCAAAATGGTAAGTACTTATGTCAGGTGTTTCAGTCTTGCTGGTTCTCAAATTCCTAGACATTTATCTCCAAAAGGCTTCACACCTGGTGAAAAGCCACAGCTCAAAATGAGTTACTGGGACACTGGCACCTGCATATTTATTTACATATTTATTGATCTTCCTATGTCTCTTTCAGGGATCCCTGTGGGTCCCACTTTCAGTCTGGCGCTGCTCTGATCCCTTTGTGGAGGCAAAGGGCTGAGATGACCCAGCTGGGCTGGGGGCAGCAGAGGGGCTTTGAGCAGCCTCCCTTGTGGCTGTGTGCTTGTTGTGTTTGGCACATCCATGAGAGTGCTGCAATCTGGTGCAGTTTAGAAGTAGAAAAGCTGTGGAGGCATGTGACTGTGCTGGTGGAGAGCCTTAATCATACCCAAAGGAGAGCAGTAAATTCCACCAAGAAGCAAGAAAATGCCTCTAATTCTCCTTTAGGGAGAATGTCTATAACTAACTTTCCTATTCCAGTGCAATGAGACCTAGCAGTCTCTGCAGAGACTTCTGGTTTTACTGTTTCAAATTTTCTTGGAAACCTTAATACTTCCACACAGGAGAGTTCCTTCTGGGGCATTAGAATGCAGATCCCTAGGACTTCCCTTCCATTTCTTGCAAAAATAATGGTAATTACCAAGAATGAGTAGCAGGTTCAGTGCTTATTAGTCTTACTTTTTAAAAATCTGAAACTAATATTTTTTCTTCCACTGTAACTGATCATTTTAATTTCCCTTCTTTGTCTGTAATAAAAATTGATGCTAAAGGATGCCTGAGGCAGTGTAATGAGAAAATGAAATTAGTTTTTCAGTTGGCTGGTCAAAAGCATTTTATACATGATAATAAACAGTTTATTTTACTCTTTTGCTTATGACATAATAAATGATAAAAACATTTTCCTGAAATAGATATTGCCCACTTTTCTACAGAGAACTCAAGCTGGGATTTTTCCATTCATGGAGTCTCATAACTCTAGGAACTGTCTGCTTTCTTGATCTACTTTTCTTAACCTTTTTTTGGGCAGTACACAACAGTGCATCTCCACACTGAGCATGGCCAAGAGCTTAAGGCTTTTTTCTTCCTTGAAAACCTTTCTCAGAAGTGCTGGGTGCATTACACTGTGTCACCCAGGAGTAAATCTATGTCAAGGCTTTTCTGAGGAGTTTCTCAGAATTTTGTACAGTACCCTTAAAGGCATGCCCAGCCCTGTATTGGAACCAAAAGATGCTGGTTCTTTTGCAAGCACTGGAGCCCAGAGAGAGCCTGAGCAGGAGCCAGACACAGCCTGGAGGTCCCAGGGCATGAGATGGGCACCTTTCCTCCCCTCTCCTTAAACTTGGGCAGGGTGGGAAATCAGGGTGATAATGGTTTGCATAAATTCTTGATTGTAAAACTATCCAGCTTTCTGAGGTTATATTGAGCATGTTTGCAGGTACAGGGAAAAAGAGAATTAGTTGTTGTTCAGGGCTCAGTGGAAACCTGTGACCACTTTGAGAGTTGTCCCATTTCAGCTGCCCCCCCCTGCATTCAGCTGTGCCTGAATTGTAAAAGCCTTTTCTTCATAGAGGCTCTCTCTGAAGTGAACATATGAGACTCATTGGTTTGTTTAGATTGGTTGAGATTGATTATAGTGGCTTCTTCAAGAAATCAAAATAGGTGAGTGGTGAGATGAACACATAACATATTGATAAATGTAGTTACATATATGAAATGGGCAAGAAAAAGAGAGAAAAATCTGAGTTTCTTGCCCCTGATTCTTACAATTCTTGACAGCTCGAACTCCCACATGCTTGAATAGTTCAATACTGGATTAGTGTGATGTCTGCTTGGTGGATCCTGTGGGGCACAGGCTCAGCAAGAGACACATCATTCAGGATTTTGGGGACAGCTTGTAAACTGTGCAGCTCTACCAGCAATCCCCCTCCAATCAAAGTCAAATTTGAAGATGGAACAAGGGGGAGAGGGGGAAGAGATGCTTTCTTATTTATGCTCCCATAATTGATTTTCTAAACTGTGATTAGTCCATTTCCACACTATAGTGCCAAAGTATTTATTTGTGAAAGTATATGAACTTCATAGAGCAAGCTAGAGCATGCCTTGTAAACAAGAAAAGTAGAATGGACATATAAGCACTGAATTGAAAGTTTGATTATGTATTTATTTTTTGCTAAAGCCCATGACAAGGTTGCCACTATGTTTAATAAAGCCAGGGAGCTTCCTGTTATTATCAGGGCCTGATCTTTTCCCTGTGCTCAGGAAAAAAGAAATTTCTCACTAAGGTGCATGCACAACTTGTTTGTAAATGAAAAGTGATTCTGCTAAATTGGACCCTTTTGGTATAAAAAAAAATTATATTGTTAAAAAAATTTTGAAATCTTTGGAAACTTAACACCACCAGTAATATTAATATCCCAGTTAAAATTTGTGCTGCGTGACTGCTGCATGTCCACACCGTGTCCACATCATGGTGTGTGGTGGTTGGTTGTGTCTTAAAACTGTGTAAACTGGTAAGTGGCTAACTGCTTAAAAGGACCTGGTTTTTGCAATAAAGGGCTCTCCTTTGCACCTGCCTGGGGACTCTGTGTCACTTTGCTTCATACATTCACTATTAAATTTCTCAAGGTTACAGTTATCCAGGAATTTCCTTCAGATAGACAGAAAACATTTTAGCAAACATGATCACTGTGGTAGCAATAGCTAACTTGGATAGAGCTATAATGAAATGGATTTTCTTTTTTTCTGTGGATATTCTAGTTTGTGGGGTTTTTTTTCTCCAGCAGTGAAAATTGAGGGAATTTCCAAACATTCATGCTATATATTCCTAGGTTTTATAAGAACTTAAATTCTAAATTGCTGAAAGTTGGTGAAGTTTTTTTTTTCTATGCAAGAAATGCAGCTACTTCCTAATTTTCTTGAAAATGAACAAATTGATGTTCTAGGTAAAATAACTTCTGCCTCTGCTTAGCATTTCATACCTAAGTTTCATTTTAGATATATTATTCCTTAAAGAGTTTAATTAATTGAAGTGTTTTTCATAAGTTTTATGACAAATTGAGTTACAAATTTCACCCGGCTGCCCCTTTGTGGGGTGTGCAAAGAGGTCATGGTACTTGCCACATATCTCTGACTTGCAGTAATTTTCCAAGGAGGCCAAGGATGAATAGACTGACCTCCCTTTTACTTTAAAGCTCAATTACAGAAAACAGAAATCTGTGAGGAAAAAAATCAAACTTGTTTTGGAGAGGAAGCAGACACTTTTTGGCGCTGAACGTTGCTTCTCCCTTTCCGGCTCAGCCCTCCTTGTGCGGCGTCCATATGGATGAGGTTTATGGGAATATCTTCTCTTCTAACATATCAAAATATTTACCTTGTGCATTTCAGTGCAACATCATTAATTTTACTAAGCTCCCAGTCTCAGTAAGTGCCAGCTGTCTTTGGGTTTCCAAGGCACTCAGATCTGATAAGTGAGCTCTTGTGTTAGCACTGCGACGGTCAAAGGTCCGTGTCAGGTCAGGACCTCTGCTCTGTGGGAGAGATAAACTGCTCTAAAATTACCAGAGGAAACAAGTAAAACAGAAAAATGGAATTTATAAACCTTATGAAATGTCACAAGATGTGTTGCAGTCTTCTGGACAAATGTTAAACGCAGTTAACCTGAAGGGAAAAGGGGAGATAAAGGATCACCTGCTACTAGAAAAAGATCTGGTGCTAAGGATGAGTAGGACTTAATGAGATCTTTTTAGCTGTATCAGCAATGATGTTTTGATTTTTCTTGATAGAAACTAGAAAGGTATAATTAGGAACTTTTTTTTTTTCCTCTACAGATTCAGCTTGTGAGCTTTATTTAGTACAATAAAAAGTCCAGAGAAATAAACCCATCATATTTAATTTGAGTTCACGGTAGAACATTTGTTAATATTTGTCTTTTTTTGGTTAAGTGGGTAAATCACATAGCTATTAAATCTGCAAGATATAAATCACATTCAATTAAATGATAGCTAAGGTACTGTGGCAGGCCTGATTAAATTGGTGATTTAGTAAGTTTATATACACAGCATCCATGGAACAACATCTCTGATGTGTGCTGTGAAATTGAAAAAGAAGTTTGTTGGAGTCTCAACCACGGAAATGGTGCTCCCCCATGTTGGATACAAACCCCAAACCTTTGGACAGTCTGGCCTGAGCAAGTCCTGCAAGTCACCTCACCTACATAACAAAGCCCCTGTGCATCTTGGATTTATTTATGACAGCTGGACTTGTTTATGACAATAGGAGATCTGGGTGAAAGGCACTCAGGTGCAGCAGTGACTGTCCCCTTTCCTCTTGCAGAAGGCTGTGCCGCTGGGGAGGCTCTCACTGGAGTCAGGGAAGTGGCAACAGCCTCTGGAATTGGTGCTTGATGCATTTCAGAGCAGGACCCTGGATGTTTGGGGGTTCAGAAGCACAAGCACTGCTTCATCTCTTCTGTTTTCACAAATATAAAGCACTCAGAAATTCAAATGTCACTTCTAACATCTTTTAAAGTCAAATCTTGTGGTTAAGATTCAATGGAAAAATTCATGCTGGAAATAGAATTCTTTTCCAGCTGCCAAATCTGGCATAATTTTTAATGTGTCATAGCAGATTTGGTATTATCTTAAATGCTTTTCCTAAAGTTTCTTGATTTGAAAAAGTGAAGGTATTAGAGAAAGGTGAAGTAGTTAAGAAAATACAACTAAATTGGGGCCAATTTAATTTTCAAATCAGAAATAAATTTCTTGTATACATTGCAGTAATAAATGTCTATCACCTTTTTCAGTTTTGCATTTTAAGACATCTGTGAACACCAGCGGGAACTGTTATAGAGCTGTGCAATAAATCATACTTGCAGAGTTTCCATTCACCTCAAAAACTGGATCAAAATAAGATCATTCTTTTTCCTTGTCTTTTCCTAATAACATTTTGTATGTTTGATTAGTAGGAGAATGATTCTGCAAAATCAATGCTAAATAAAATCTAAAGAAATTTTTTTTGCTTGAAATTGGAACTAAGCTCAGTGAAGTTGATAGCTGTTCTATCTTCAAACATTTTCTGAGGTATTTTAAGACGGTGTCATAAACTTGGCAGAATTTGTTTTTGAATTAACACAAAAGGTTTTGGTCTTTTCCTCTCCTGCAAGTTACTGGCACAGGAATAGAATTGCCGGTAAATGCAGCCTGAGAGTTGAATAACTCCCCATTTCTAAGGCAGATACAAGAGTCTCACAGTTGCAGCCTCTCCCCAGGTACGCCACGCATGGATAGCTTTTGTTTCTGCTCTGCCAGCCTTTCCAGCATATACAAAGTAAAATTGCATTATCTTGGCACTTCCTATTTTTAATTCTGCATGGCTAGATTGCTTTTCTCCTCCATTTTTGTTAAGAAGGACTGGAATGGTGCAGAGTTTTGCTAAGCTTTTCCAGGAGATGTTTCTTGCCTATCAAGAAAATTGGGCAGGAGCCTGATCAGACAAGTGTGCACATTTGCCATCTTGCTCTGCTCTTGCAGTGCTGACTCTTTTGTCAGGGATAATAACATCAGGGAGATGACCTTGTGAGGTAAACCACACATTTATTCAGTCTCTAAGCTCTGCGAGCATGTTGGTTGAAGTATGATCTTTGTCAAGCCCAGAGATGTAATTACCCTGAGAGTTAATGTTAATTGGTTTATTGAGTTTAATTGGATATCATTAAAAATACTGTTGTCTTATGCTGGAACTAAGACAATATTCTCTTAAAGGAAGAGTGATGATTCTTACTTCATTGTTCATATCTAACCTTGGGTTTACATCATTATTTCACAACAAACTTGGATGAACAAGGTCCACCATTGAGGACATTTTTTTTTAGTTCTGCCTACTACTCTTAACCTTTCCCAAAGTTTTGGATGAAGAACTTGATAAAATGCTTGATGATATTGCTAAGGTTAATTACAATTTCAGCTATGGCAAGAGACATGCTATAAATGATTTAAAGAATAATAAAACTATAGAGGTCAAAAGAGCTGACAAAGAAGGTTTCAGTCACCATAATGAATTGGAATTAGACAGTTTTAGTGATGATTATCTGAAATTAGCATGTGATCTCACTAAAAAGTTTCAACTGTTCTTAGATTGGATTAGTGATAAGCTTTTGGAAAAGGGGTGGTTTATAATTAATAAGGTTATATTTTGTCATTGCTAGGACTGTAACTCAGTATGGTGCATATTTTTTAAGGACACAGAAGTTTAGATGGTCCTAGATAAAAACTGAGGTCTAATTTTAGCTTTGGGTGCAGACAGAAAAATGACAACATTTGGTCTCATTTACTTGTAATTAAGACAACAATTAAAAATGCATAATCCCCCTTTTTTGGGGTCAGAGAAAAAAAAAAACTTAATTTCTTAAAGTAGAAGGAGAATCTTGGCCTTATGGTCAAGTTATCTATTAGTTAGATTATGACTGGAGAACTGAAATTTTGGGGAAGTGTCCACAAAGTCCAACTCTTTAGAAGTAGAAACCTTAGAAATAACTCAAGCCCCTTCTCCTTCCCCCTGGCCCATCCCATCCAATTTTGTTCTGCTACTTCACTATTGAAAGGGATTGAGCTGGACTTCCTTCTCTTTATTTCCTTTCAGATGGGATAGGCCTTGACCAGAGCCCTAAGCCCCAGTGTTCTGCTGATGGTGCACCTGGATGTGACGAGGAGGACACCCATAGCCTCTCTGAATTTGGCTACATCCCACCATGATTGGTGCTGATTCCAGTCACACTCAGCATTTTGCAGGTAACATTTGGCAGAATTGGGTACAAACAGGGTAACATGTAGAAAATGGGCTATATTAAGCTTCCTATTTTTTCAGGATATGTGATGCTGTAGCATATGAAAGATAATCATCACAGAGTTTAAAGCCTTTCTAAAACTTACTTTAAGCTTTCTATTTAATATTAAAATGTATTAGTATTTCATTCCACTCTAAGGTCTCTTTAGCTGGCTCCCTTTAGTGTCTCTGACTCATGGTTACTAAGGCAACTCAGGGTTTGGAGACAGGAATACAATAAAAATATGTTATTTACTTTAATTTAAAGACATTTCTGATGCAAAGATTTTTTTTTATATTAAAGATAGCTAATACATTGACAAATTTTATTTTATAAAACTTTAATTACAAAAAATGTGATAAATTCTAAAGATTTAAAACAAATATTTGAACTGGAATCAACATTAAAGAAAATTCCTCCCAGATATCTGGGACAAAGAGAACACATATAAGAACGAGCCAATATTTAATAGTATTGAACATGAATTTCAAAAGAATTTCTATGGGGATGTCTTCATTGCTTGGCCATTTCCCCAGCCATACATAAGCCTCTATCCTAAGAGAAAAGCTGTGTAACAGCCCTAATCAGGTCACTGGGATCAGAGCAGGCAAAACCCACCCTGTCCATCCCTCCTGCCATGGGGTTTCTGCAGGTGGGCCTGACAGAGTTGCTGGGGAAGACATCTGAGCCCTATTTTGACTTTAGCAAAGTTTGGCTGACTGGAGGTTTTAAAGACATTCGTTGTAAAGCAGCAGTAAGAATTTCACTGTTAAGCTTGTTTTCCTATTTTCTCGCTGGAAGTTGGAAGGATTTGAAACTCATCCAGGGATTTGAAACTTCAGCAGTTTCTCTTCCTCTGAAATACTTCAACCAGGCAAAGAAAATTTTCAGGCTGCATTATGACCTTAATTCCTCCTTTTTACCCATTATCTGCTCATTTTTGAGCTATAATAAACATGGAGTCCTTCAAGGACTTTTTTCCCTCCCCAAATCTCTTTAAGAATGAATGCTAGCAATGTTGAATCAAGGGCATAGTGTCAAATGGAATAGTTTCAGGATAAGCAGAGTTTTCTTTGAATCTTGTTTAGATGGATGTAATTAAAAAAATAAAAGGCAAGATTGGAGTTTATATCTAAGAGTTAGCTTAAGTGGGGGTTCCCATCAGTCATTAACTCTTCCTTTTCCTCTGTGTATCTTACAGCAAAGCTAACCAGGACAATATTGTATGATTTCCTGGATAATATGTAGTGTGATAAATTAGCTTACACAAGTTAAGTGGCTATGTATGACCAGCAGCGAAGAAGTTATATAAATAAACCAAAGTTAATTAAAATATTAGAAAATATAAATAATCTGAGGTTAGTGAACATTGTTTCATTTTAAATTAATAAATATGCAAAGGTAATGTTTATAATTAAAGCTATAATTTATCTTCATGCTCTGCCTGTTTAATAACAGTGGAAACATAATGTTACATGCAGAAATGTAGTAATAGATTTGTTTAGCACTGACATTATAAACAAATGTCTCAGTCTATTTATTCTAAGTTATGATACAGATTCTTTTCACATGCATCTGATGGCCTTTAAACCATTTAAAATGAACCACATTAATGTAATCTAATCTTGATACTGAACATAACATTTCAGTTTGAATTATCCAGAATCCATGATCCATTTTATTACTCACAAAGCACTTTATACACTTATGATAATGGCAAACCTTGCTCTGTTATTTAAATTCCATTTCAGATGGGATTTTTTTTATTATTATTTTATTTTTTAAAACATTTTTGATAGTAAAATACAAATAAAGAAAAGTCAATGCTCAGTAAGCCCTTTAACAAAGCAAACAATTGAGCTTTTTATGACATTAGCAAATAATAAAGAAAAGATCTGACATTTACACTTGATGAAATTTTATGCTATAACAGAGATGAAGAAAATGGAATGGAAATCACACGTGATAAAACCTGTCCATGAAATTCAGATGGGTCTTAAAAACAACCACTGCTAAATATTTTGGGAGCTCAGTTACTGTATGGAGGTCCATATTATTGTACTGGAAAAATCTGTCTTTAAAAGTCACTTCAAAACATTTATTTTGAATTATTCTGGTCAAATAATAATAAGGGTCTTCAGGGGTTTATTTATATAAGGACCAGGGAAAGGTAACATGGTGTAGAAATAGTCAAAAAGAGGTTTGTAGGAATTAGAACTGATTCGCTATCATAGTTACAAGAATTGGATTTTCCTGAAAACTTCTGGTAAATGTTCTTGGTATTTACATTTAATTAACTGGATTTTGAATTCTAAGTATCTTATATTTATAGTTGGTCTAGATTTTCAACTTCTGGGCCCGTGGCTGTATTTTCTGGTGTAAGAATGTGGCACAAGGAACAGTGATGCATATTAATTTATTACAGTGAAATTTATTTCTGGTTATTTCACCCTTTTCCATAGATGAGATCTTTTTGTGCATTAAAGTAGCACTCACAAGACCTAAACCTGAGGCAAGCAGCTCACACCTCCCTTTAAATAATAAAGTAAATTGATTAAACACTAGGTTAATTTTACTAGACTCTGAAAGCAGAGTTCAGAGTGGCTTTCCTCATTTACTTTGTCAGCAACATGGTGACACAGAGCTGCAGAGTCACATACCCAGTGCATCCTCAAAGCCATGCCCTGCAGGTTAAAGGAAGATGGCTCTGGAGTGTGGTATCAGGAATCAACTTATCAAATAAACTCACTGGTCTAAAATTTAAAAAAAAAAGTAAAATCTATTCAGTGTCCGAATACTAAAGAACAATAGAAAAGAACATTCTGGATTTTATAGGTTTGCTTTACTTCTGGTGTGCCACAAAAATAAGCTCCACAGCAACTGTTTGCATAAAGTCATTATTAATAAACTGCCATTTTAAGAAAGCATTTTTAGAATTATGTCCTTCAATCCTATGGGAAAGTTTATCTTTTGAAAACTTCACCTTCAGTGTCATATCCAGCAGAATATAATCCTTTATAAAAGTGATGCCTGAATATTTCTTTTCTCTTTGTATCTGTATGTCAGCAAGGGATTTCAGTGAAGGCATAAAAGACTGAAATACAGCTGAAGTTATAGGGGGAAAAAAGAACTCCTCATCACAGAGCTAAGTTTAGTCTAAAAGTGTTTCCCTATAGTGGAAAAGTAAGAAATGAGAAAAGCATCCAATGTAGCATGGGATGTATAGAATTTACTCATCTACTTAATAAATAAATTATATACTGGTGAATATGATGGTGTTTAAAAAATGGTGTACAAGAAAGTAATGGAGGCAGATGTCAGAAACTGTGTGATTTACATTGTGGCTCCAGCTGAGGTTTTTGGTGTCTTGGACAGTGTCTCTGATGGGGTTTTGAGGCATGCATGCTGTTTTTAGCCAAATTCCTTTAGATTTAACCACAGAGGAGAATTAGGAATCAGGATCTTGTGGGTTATAATTTTCAGTCCCAAGATTAGCTCTCTCAATTGTGTTGGACAATTTGTTTATCTGATGACCCTTAAAAAAATCTTTAAAATAAGGCATGCATTTTGTGTACCTTTTAATTGTCATTAGTAGGACCTAGCAGGAATATATTTAGCTCACTGTTTTTTAGTTTCATCATGACAGGAGAAAGGCCTCATAAAAGGTGACTTTAAGACTGTATTTAAGGATGAAAAATAAGAGAACATTTTCACAAGGAGTTAAGCAGCAGATTTCAGCTGAATCATTCACTTTAAATGATCTTTTGTAACAGGAGACAAAACAAGAAAGGTATCCTCAGAAGTGGTACCACACTATTTTCATGTTGATTGCAATAAGTGCTGAGAGCTGAGTATGTTCTTGGTAAAATCAATGTCTGCGAGGGGGAAAAAATAATAAAAAGAAAAAAACAATGAAAAGCAGCACAAAGGCTTCAGGATTTATCCTTTAAGTGCTTCTCCAGGAACAAAGCCTTACCCAGCAAGGGCAGGAACAGTGGCCAGGAAGGAGGAGGTGGACAATGGAAGAGCTATCGTGGGGTGAAGGGGGTATCACAACAGGAAGAGCATCAGGAGGGAACATCTTCATTAATTCCATCATGTATTTGCTTTCTTAAATTTTCTTATGTGCCCATTCAGCCTTGATCCCATTCTGTGATACTGTTGCTAATTTATAGTAAACATCTCCCTTCAGGATAAGGAATAAGAGATAAGCTTAAACTATAAAAGAAATTAAAATAAAAACAACAAATAGCCCAAACCCCACTAGGAAAAAAAAAAAAACAAAAAAACCCAACGAACCAAAAACATGAGTCTCAAAACAAAACAAATAAACAAGATTCCCAAAACAAAGGGTAGTAAGGCTTGGTTCAATGCCACCTGAAACTGACAGTCACAAAACTGAGCTACAATATCTCCAAATTACTCCAGTGCTCTTTCACTAGAGAAATCTCTTTTCCTTTCTTCTTCAGCAAAACCTTTCCTCAGAATAATTATTAAGGCAGGCCTAGGGAACTGTGTTCATTTCAGAGCTTTCATTTTTAGAAAGACTGTTTAATATTTATATAAAGCTCATGTTAAGTTTATGCACCTGTCAAAATACTAAATTATATGATAGTGATTGCAAAATGAGCTATTTATCAGGCAGATGTCTCTAGCAAAGCTGGCATGCACAGATCCAGAGGAGCAGGTCCCCCCCTGCCCGTGGTGCTTTATTTATGGCAGGGGGGTGTTTTTAACCCTGCTGGCTCCCAGACCTGCATGGGCTGAAGGGGCTGTGCCCAAAAATGCCCCGACCACCACAGGACACTAGTAACCTTTCCTTGGCTAAAGGCTTGTGAAATACAGGTACTATGCTGATGCACAGCTTACCTTCACGTTTCCTGCAGCGTTCTTCAAAAGTTGCCTTGTTTTGATATTGGGTGGCTGCTTTCTCCAGCTGGGGTCTTAGGAGTGACAAAATAATGGGAGGATATGTTGTAAGTGGAAGACAGATGTTCTCATGGAATAACTCTATAATCAAAAGGATTGTAGAATAATGGCTCGAGGTGTTAAAGGCTGACCTCAGCCAGCTGTAAATTGGGGCTGAAATGTGCTGTTTGTCACTGCTGGGAATAGGTCAGAGTGTCAGGAGCTCAAGTCAAGGGGCAGAGCTCGAGTGAAAGGTCAGAGCAGGAGAGGATGGAAATGTGACAAGCTGAGTAACACAGGGCAGCAGTAGCACCAGCACCCATAGGAAGTTTCAGCAGTTTGCTGTAACTTTCACCAGATGTCTCTGAACTTGTGCCTTGCGTTTGTTGGCGTTTTGCAGGATACCCATTGGCCTTGGCTGTGCCAATGAGAGAAGTACAATATAGTGTCCTATTTTCATCTTTAATGAACAGTCCCTGTGCCTCAAAAACCCCTGCATGTGCATGTTAAAAAATGGATGTGGTGGCCCTGGACTTTAGAGGCTTGGATCTGGCTTCTAGAAAACAGCACCTTCCTTCCAGCAAGGCTGATCCCACACTATCTCAAAGTAAAACACAAGGTCTCTATGTCCAAACAAATCTTGTGCTGCTTTTTTTTTTCTTTTTAAAGGTATTTATTTGTGAAGAATAAGCTACATAGGCTTCACTCTGCTTTGGAGAAAAATTCTTTGTAAATATGCCTAAGACTCTCTAATCCTTGCTATAATAAACTCCACTGATCTGAGCAGGTGTATATCACTCACAGTTGCTGCTTTTTAGCAGCACAGCACTTCCTGCATGATCCATGGAGCAAAATTTCTCACACTGGGAGAAGAACAAGAAAAGGGAGAAGGTAAAATAACTGAATTCCTCCCTCAAATGCAAATTTATACCAGTTTGCTACTAATCTCCCTTGAATAGCTGTGCACTCAGAAACTAAGAAGAAAGCAGCAGCCAGTATCTGGCTGACAAATCACCCCCTGTGTTATCCAAGCAGCTTGGCAAATAACTGGTAAATGTATGCTTGGAAGCATGCAGTTGTTTTTAATAAGTCCTCAAACTCAAAAGCCATTAGGGAATTTTGCAAGACTTACTGAAATATATTAGCATAATAGGAAAAAAACATGCTGCATATCACTTGTGTGTACTGCATAGCTGTACTTATTGCAGTTACTTAATACCTATGTTAAATGCACGGAGGAGAGAAATAGTTTTTTACTCAGTTTACATTTGTTTTGGTTCTGTGTGATGGATTATGAAATACTGAGCTAGGGATATACCTATGGAAAAATACAATGCAGTAGATGTCTAATTATGACCTGAAGTGAAAATGAATTATAACTCCGTTTGAGACTTATTATGATTTGCTGCATTATAAATAGAAGTGATTTATTATTGTTTCACCTACTGCTCTGCTAGTGATGGATCATAATAGTAGATCATCATAATTTTGAAATCAGAACAGAGCTGTTTTTTCTTCCATATAATTCAATTTTAACTCCACTACTGAGGTTGTTGAGTATCACAATCTATCTACTTTACATTATATTTTATTAGAAAGAAGATATGTTAATCTATTTGGTAGCCATTCGTTACTAACATCTGTTTATGAGACTTCTCTATTAAACTGTCCAACATACCTTTTGATAGTCTCATTACATTTTCAACATGACCCACATGGCAACTAGAAAAAAAACCAGATGACTAAGTGCCAGGATTAAAAAGGAAGGCTTCCCCTTCTGTATGGGCCAGATATTCGAAGCAAAATTGCTGCACCACTGTTGTAAAGTTTCAGATCAAGATGGTCGTGGTGCCATAGTGTTCAGTGGTTCAACAAGACCCTTCTTGTGTGCATTTGGTCCTTGGCAGTGCTTTACATTCAGTAATTCCATATATTGCCCCCCAGTTAAAACAGTGCTGCTGGGTCTTGTCCTGCCAGCCCTCTGGTACAGCTGGGGTGAGCACCTTCCCTTCCCCCTGAGTGAGGGTCTGCACCTCCTCTCCTCTGCAGAGGGAAGCCTCCCGTGATGCAGGAGCATCCCCACCATAATTCCAGCCTGTGGCAGGTGCAGGAAGCCTGAAATAATATTCTCCTATGGGAGTTTATATGGAGCAGGTTCACAAAATCTTATGCATGGAAGACTCTGAGTGTCCTGTCCCTCTTGCTGCCAGCAGATTCCCCTCACACTGCTGCCATCGTGCTCCACTTTCCCTTTGATGCATCAGCACCCTGAGCTCCCCTTCCTGCTAAGGGCCCTGGCGTGTGACCACGGCTGCAGCAACAGTCACAGTGGCAGCTAATAAAGGCTTTCCCTGGGAAATAAAGCCCACTCCCCTGGAGCCTTCTCCAGCTCCAGTGCTGGGAGAGGAGGAGCTGCTGGATGTTTTGGTGGAACAGATCAGTCACCCTGAGCCATTGCTGTGTTTGCCTTGCACAGACTCTCACTGCTGATAGCACTGGATTCTTTTTCAGCAGCGACTGCCCCATCTATAAATACAAGGCTGTGTCTTTTGAAAACCTGTTTTATTTAAATCATCTTATTAATTTGTTCTGTGGCTGTGTCCAAAAGCCTCGAGCTGCTTCTGCAGCTTGCTCTGGAGAGGTCTGTGTTAGGACAAGCCTCCAGAGGGCATGGGGCAGGCTGTGGCAGTCTGGCGGTCACCTCAGCCCAGCCTGGCCCTGGCCGAGCAGGACGCTGGGGGCAGATATGGGGCCTCTGGCTGCCCCAGGGGAAAGGGACAAGCAGAGAGCAGCTCTGCAGGAACAGGTGTGACTGTGCCTGCAGGACAACACAGGTACTGCTTGTGCACCTCCACTGAAGTGCTAAACTTCAGCTGAGATTTGGGGCTTGGGAAGAAAGAGAGATGCAGACAGCCTGTGGTGAAGAATATTCATTTCTCAGATGTGTGGGCACCATGGTTTAAAACATACTGCTGAAAACTGTACTAGATGACTTAGTCCTTATTTTTTAAAGGCTACAAAGGATTAATTGAATATCAGATAAATTATTTTGGTAGCTGATTGTTTTCTTTACTGAAAAAAAAAAGAGTTTACCCTATCTCTGGCTTAACAGTTCAAAAATTGGTAGTTGCCTTCTTTCTCTATCCTGTGTCTGTGAGTAGGCAGCCTGGGTTCACTTATTTGAAAGGAATTGTGTGAGCACACTGCAGTTCATAAAATATTTGGAAATTGCTTTCTGGCCCTTTACATTTGCAAACTGGAGGTGGTTTTCCTGGACATAACACCACCACCAATTTCCCTGACATCCTATGTGGAATACTTTTAATATTTGCATGAATGAATATTTATGATTTAAAGAGCATTTTCTCAGAATATTTTGCAAATTCAGTTAATAAAATTTTTATGACTGTGTCTACCATTAACTTGTAAATGTATGGAAAACAGGAAGAACCACAGTAATTGTGGGGTTGCATTTGCTGGGCCCTTTGGTAACTGAGAGTTTCTGTCACCCAACAGCTGTTGGGAGCTCTGAGAGGAGCTAGTGCTGTCAGACCCACTGCACAGGGACAAGCCACCAGGTCCAGGGACAAACTGACACCTGACAAAAGAAGGGGAGAGTGGAGTGGGACAGGTTGTTCTACCTTCGCTGCAAGGTGACTCCTAATTATACCTAAATAAAATTGGAGAGCAGAAAAAAGTAGCTTGCATCATGATGGTTCCATTTTGTGCTCTCTAGATAATAAGATGTTGTAGGTACCAGTTTGTGGTAATTGGGAGTGGGGCTGGCCCAGCCTCATCCCCAATGAGCTGCAGCTGTGAGCAGCAGGTGAGCAGCACTGACAGCAATGAGCCATGGAGTGCCCAGGGGCACTGACCAACACCAAAGGGAGCAGAGGGCACACAGGGGCAGGGCATGAACATGAGGGGATAAAAGGTTGGGCTAAAGAACAGCAAGGACAGAAGTTTGCAGCCTTCTGAAGTGGTGTTTTTCTGTATGGGCAGAACCTGAAGCCCTCTGATGAGGTAAGGTGTTTTTCTGTTTGGGGGAATGCTTAAAGCCTTCTGAAATTGTGTGGTGATGCTCTGTGCATTGTGGCCATCTCGACTCTGGTGTGTTCTGTGGCATGTGCTGTGACAAGAGGTCAGCCTCTGGACCACCTTTAGCATATTCTACAGCTGCTAATTTCATTAAATGGGCATGACAAGGGAGTCCATTAACAAATCAAATAGTTTCACTTTTTCTTTCCCACTATTAATTTATTTTGATGTCTTAGCCTTTGTATAGGAAGGGAGATGCACATCAAATTGTATATTCTGCTCTTGTTTATTGAAGAAGAAGAAAAAGCAAATTTAAGATTCTGCAAACTTTCGCAAAGGCCAAACTTTAATGGACCTCAGAAATGTGGGAAGAAATTAATAAATAAAACAGAAAGGAAGAAAGAAAAAATGCTATAAGCACAAATGAAATGTGTATATATATACAGTCTTAAAGCTCCTGCTTTACAACTGAATAAATAACTCCTTGAGCATTAATTTATTTTCATGCTGTTAATTAGAAGCATAATTAATTTTTGTAGATTATAAATAATGGTGTGCAAAATGTCGTTCCCAGCAGATCAAAAGGAAATAATATAAACATTCTTAAAAAAAGCAAGAGTAGCTTGCAATGAAACTAATGAAACTTGTACTAATGAAAACTATAAATTTGTGTCTGAAGTTAGTAATTTATTGGTAAAATGCAAGGGTTCATTAATCATTCTGCTTTCTCTTATACTTGGCACATATGGAAGGAAAATCTCTATGTTTATCACTGCTTCAAATAAACAGTAGCATAAGTAGATTATTCCCAACAGAAATTTTTTTCCCACACCCTAATCTCAGAGCAATCATTCACTGATCTAAATGAGCAGTTACTTAAACCGCTAAGAAGGGATGCTAATTAGCTAAGGAAAACTAGGCAAGAGTATTTAATTTTACAAAAAATCCAACACCTTTTTCTGCCCTGCTCTCTTATTTCTAATGTGTTATTTACTTCTGGCTGGCTTGGATGCTGTGTTCATGGCAGTGTCAGTTCATGGTGTGTATTCAGAGGAGGACTTTGGAAGTTCTTACAACTTCTTTCCTCCAAAGCTTTGGGTTTGTAGCCTCTGTTCAGCTCTGGTTACCCCTCTCATTTCCCAGTGGGCTGAGGTATTTACTGGGCTGAAAATGGGAATGACTGTGAGTCCACCTTGCTCTCTGCAAGCAGGAAGGCTGCAACTGCATCTGCGGGACTCTAAACACTTTAAAACACATAAATATTTTCATTTTTCTACGGATGCTTCATGCCTCCAGGTCCAAACAGTTCCTGACAAGATATATGCCTTAGAAATAAATATCTTTTAGCCTTTGATGCCAGACAGAATCTGCAGCATGTGATGCACAAATAACATCGGAATTCTGCTAGGCTTGTAGATAATGTTGCGTCTCTGCATCCTGGAAGCTTTCTCTGGTGCTCTAGGCAGCAGTGAGGAGAAGTAAGTGGCACTCATGAGACAAAGGGAGGAAGAGTTTGTCACCCAGCCATCAGATTCCTTGTTCCTACTGTCTGTGCTGGGAACAGACCTGTCCTTCTTCCACACCTCCAGCAGTGCTGAGGAGTGTTGGGATTATGGTCACTGTTGGCACAGGATTGGTGTTGATTTATTAATCCTGGGTCAAGCTCATCTGTTTGTAAGTCAAATAGCTGCAGAATGGCTTCTTTCAGTAGGTTTCTGGCATTTCTGATCACCCAAAGATGTAGATTTTTGTGCTTGAGGTGCCCTGGAGATGTGAGTTGTCTTATTTTTTGCTAACTGTTGTCTTCAGTACTATGAGCTCTGCTGGTAGTCATCATGTGAAGAGGGACAATATTCAGCACAGTATTGGGGTAGCACAACATTTCCATGCATTAGAAATTTGAATTTCATCTTTTGGTTCCATTTTACTCATTTTATTCTGCCTTCTGACTTGCCAGTATTGAGGGACGTAAGGAAGGGTCTTTTGGAAAAGCATGGACATTGTCAATAGGCTGCTAATGGCTGCAGGCAAGCTTTCAGGTTTTAAATTTATGTATTTATTCCATTAAAAATGAAATGATTCTACAGAGGGGAGAGGCACTGTGTAGCAACAGCACTATTACTGAATGGATGGCACATATTGGATATGGATGAAATTCTGGAACTGTCTTACACCTCATGCCATCTCATTCATTCATCCTTGCTTCTAATTCCAGCAGACAAACAAACAATGCTGTATAAGCATGACCTCATCTAAGATATAGCTGATTTCCTCTCAATAAATTGTATTCCCTTTACAGTCTCTTTGGCAAGCAAAAGACTCTAATTCTCTCATACGCTATCCTGCAAAAATCCTTCTACCTCAATTTTGCTTTAATTCTTCAAGTGGAATTTTAATGTGTTTAAAGATACTTTCAGGAGGGCTGGCAAAGATAATCTTTTAACAGATTGAGGTGTTAGAGATTTTGCTGATATTTCTAGAAGGCTGCAAAACTGTGTGAGAATGGTAGAGGCAGAGCTAAATGTTGTTGAGCCCAGGCAAATACATTGAGTTTCTGCTTGCAGAGATTAAAAATCAAGCCCATGTAGAGTGTGTAGATTGGTCTTTGTTTAGCCTGTGAGCTGTGATTCACCAGTTTGGCATTCTGTTGAGTAGCCAGGCATCATTGTCGACCTTTGATGTATTCTCCATTAAAATGCATGTGCTGTACTTCTGGAGGATTGATGAGAGGTGGAAAAATTGAAGACGTATGAGAAAGAAAACAGAGTAAGAAAGAATTCTCATAGGCTACAGAGAAACAATTCATGTCAACATGTGAATAAATACTTCATGTACCTATGGCTGTACAAAAACCACTGAAAGACTTCAGGGCTCTGCTGCATTTTGTCTACAAAATTGGTAGCATAGAAAATAGTTCTAAACAAGAACAAGACACATTCTGAACTAATGCTTTTGTGTTCAAAGCAATTGGACATCTGTGATAATAGGTTCTGTTCTTAACTGCCACAGGCTTATTTAAGGCTTAAAAAATGTTGCAAAAAATGCCTCTGTTTAGCTTTCTTTATTGGTAAGAAAAATATTAATCTGATTAGGAAATTGTTGATTATAATTTCTGCAATACTTTGAAGTCCTCAGAGAAGATTACTGAAGACATGAGAGGTGTTATTTTATAGAGATTTTTACAATTGGACCTAAATTTTCTGATATGAAGGATAGATTGGTTTATGACAGATCCCTTCACCTGTTTGGTATAACTGCTATGAAAACTAAAGAGCTTGAATTTGAGAAAGCACACTAAAATTTGTAGTTTTGAATAAGTATTATTTTCAATTCTGACCTCCAGATGAGCTCTTCCATTGGATAGGTGCATGGTTTTATATAGTAATATACAGAAAAAATAGAGAAGGGGAGGATTCAGAACTATGTGACTTGAAGGCATAAAGGCTCTCAAAGTCTTTCATGTTATCATCTTTGAATAGTGCTTTGGTCTTTTGTTCTTCCTATGATAGATGATACTTTAGTGTTGCAATGACAGAGAAACTCCTTCTCTAAGCTGAAGGGGGAAAACATTAGCAGAGATTAAATACATGCTCACTTACTCACAAAATCTTTCCATAAAGCTAATTGCTACCAATAGTTTTATTTTTCTGTTTTTGATGATGTATTACTCATGGATAACTGCTTTCCCTCACGTCATAGTTAAGTGAAATGAGATGTTTCTATGGTAAAAAATGCTACATTTCTTCTTTGAGTAAAAGAAGTAGGTTTTGAAAAATATTGCAAAATAGCACTATTATGAGGCTTTTAATTAAAATGTTAGATAGTGGCTTCTTAGAAAGATTTATGTATCATCTCAGATTGTCTTTATTCTGAATACTGTTATTTTACTATTCACTGCCTGACTCCAAAACTTTTATTTTGACCTGTTTCAGAAGCCTTAGTGAATCCAAACTCTTATACAACAAGTTAAAATTTACAGACTCTGACCTTTAGAAAGAAAGAGCTCATGTGAAAATGCTGTTCTCTCCCTCCAGCATCATATTTTCTATATGAAATCTAGATGCAAAGTTTGAGTTTGTTGCTTTTTGAGAGTTTTTTTGGTGTTTGGGTTTTTTTTTTTAAGTAACAAGAATCTGAGGGGATAATTACTGGTTAATTGATATGCTGTACTACAGAGCTGCTGGGCTCACACAGCTGCTCAGAGAAGCAGGATAGTCCCTTTTTCTTGTACTTTTTGGTACAATCACAAGGCTGCCACAGCATCAGCTGGTCATATTGGCCAGGTTCAGTGGGTATTCTAGACCAAAAAGCACATGCAAATAAAAATGGATCTATTTTGGATGTGTACTTCACCAGAGTGCTCCTATAAAACATCTCATTTTATAACACAAGCTTTTTCTAACCCAGCCATTAAATTGTCATATAATTAAAACCTTTCTTTGTTAATTATTAGGTCATTAAATGTGTTCTGCCTCCTGAAAACTAAGGAAAAGGCTGTGGGAAACTCTATGGGAGATAACTTGGAGAAGTCCAGAAACCCCCTAGCAGTTGCACTGTACATGTCCTCTCTTGTGCAAACACTCTGGGGCCACATTTTATTAAACAGCATTGGGGAATATTCTGAATTTGATTTGGTACATTTAACTGGGGTAACCACTGAGGCTGCCCCACTCTTGCAGTAATAATTCTATCATGTTGGTTCAAATATGAGCTGTTAATATTTTATGTGCTTTTTGCAGGCTCTTTGCTACTCTTGTCAGTTATTTTTGAGTTCTATGGGTTTTTTCAGTCTAGTCAAGAGCTTCTGAAATGCATCTCATAACATGGAATGAGGGAGGAGGTCCTGCTAAGTGCTCTCAGCTGGTGTGGGTGGGTCATGTGTCCCAATATTACAGGATCACAAAATGAAAGTCTTTAGGAACAGGGAACTCAGCTGCAGCCTATTCCCTGGTGGCAAACTGCTACGTTCCTGTTAGTGGTTGTCACCTTTTGACCATGACACCTAAAAATTAGAGAGAAATAGAAGAGAAGGGGGTTTAACAGGCTCATATTGGAGAAATGCTTTACAAGAATGATGAGCTTGTTTGATTTGTGTGTAATGAGCACCAGGTGCCACACCATATGTGTAAGCTGTGTTACTCACCAACCCCAGTTTCAGGAAATTTGTTGTGTCTGGCCTCTTGTTTTCCTGACTGAGTTTATACTAAACTTCAGATGGGTGACAAAACAGCCTAACATTTCAGATTCGCTTGGTACCACTGCCCAGGAGAAGATAATATAGGTATACAGGTAATGATGCATTCAAGCAAAATACCTTGTGCTTGTAGAGCTCTTTAAATCTCCAGATGTGTTTTTTGTTTAGTTTAAAGGCATTATATGAATGATACAATCTACTATATGTATAGAAAATTATGCTTATGGAAATGCCTATATTTTATGTATTTTAGACTATCTTACTTGTCATCTAAATGCAGAACAAGTTCATTTTTACTGAGATGACGTGGCCATGAATGGGAGCTATCAAGCCCTAGAATAGATAATGACCCATAAGGAAGAGTTGCCTTTAGATATACAGCCATGTTTACAGAGATTATGGGAAGGCTTCATGCAGTTCAGTGCAATTTACTAAATACAATGTGGGATGAAATTGCTGCTGTTGGAGCACAGGACAGCTTCAGAAATGAGTAGCTTGGGGGAGGAAAGCCTGATGTATTCACCTGAAACAGAAAGCATTAGTAAGTTTAGATGACTGTTCTCTTGAAATAATTTGCAGAATTGCAATACCTTTGACAGTGAATTCCAGTTAATTGCTTTACAATAAGAGAGCAGTTGTTTTTCCAGGAACAGCTCCCATATGAGCCTTCCCTAATAAAGTTTTACTGATTTCTGTTGAATTTCTTCACATGGTCTGTCATGGCATCAGCTTCATTTCTCCTCATCACATCTTCTCCATGGCAGTACCTCAGAGTCTTTTCTATGTTTCAGCCTTGTTTTCTGATGAAGTTGTTTAACTTAGTGTTTTTTAATTGCTCTCCAATGACTCATAAGCTCTTGTGTAGAGGGGACAGAGACAGCACATACCCCTGCTGGTCCAGAGTGAGCCTGTCCTCAGCATGAGCAGTCAGAAGAGATCCTGTGAGAATGTGCAGGGACAAAGTCCTCTGAGCATCTCCTTAATGGGGACAGAATTTGGCTCTGGCTTTTGTGAAATCTTTAGCAACAATCTCTCTGATAATACTGCCTGTCTCTTGAGAGTAACTGGCCTGCAGAATCAAAGGAACAGGCAGAGGCACAAGCATAAAAGAGTCATTTCTTTAGGAAAGCAGGCTAAAAATAATTTGGCCTTTAGATATCTGCAATATGTTACAAATGCATGGTATGTTACCACAAAATTCCTATTCCTTTCTTCTATCCCCAGAAATGTCTCTGTGCGTGTACACACAATTATTTATTTATTTATTAAACATGGTGGAGTATTCCAGGGTCTCTCTGTCATGTTAGACAAAGCATCAGTTCACGCTGAATTTAAAAATAAAATTAATGCAATTGAACTGTGAAAAGCCTGCAATTAATTTATAAAATATTTGCTGAAATGGAAGAATACATCTTCCAGGGGAAGTTGTGAACACTTAATGGAGAGAGCTAATAGGATTGGCCCAGCATAGTTGCAACTAATAGTGTGCAGTGGGATTTTCAAAAGCACTAAGGGAAAAAATACTTTAATAGAACTCCCATACTTAATCTTCTCATTGTTGCTAAGCTTCCATGATATGAACATTCTAACTCATGTTAGGAAATACTTGCCTTGCTAGACTTGTGTCTTCAGACTGTGAAACTGGAAATTCAGTTTTGTAAAGCACTGATGCTTTCTATGATGCCTTCCATACGTTGTACTATTCTATAAATCACCCTAAGCCCAGCTTAGGTAGACATACAAATACCTGAATAGAAACCAGAATAATTTGTCATTACATTGAACAATTAATGAAACCTTTTAGGAAAGCTATTTATAAAGCCTTAAGGCAGTAAGTGGTATAATATATATATTATAGTATTATATATATTACTGTAGGTAGTAAGTGGCATTTGGCTGCACAGGAAAAGCAGTGTGTTCTGGCATTTCTGCAAGGGGGAGAGAGGCCTGTGTAGATGTGCCCAGGTCAGGCTGTACAGTGCTTGTGCTGGCTGGGAAAGAAGCAGGGTCCAGGCTTATGTAAGTGTTCTATTTCATGACAATTTAGCTGGTTTCCATGGAGATAATTATGTTGTCACAAACTAAGGGTAAAGATTTCAAGTGCAAGATAAATAGGAGGAGCACATGGACTTCCAAGCAATAAAGATGTCCTTCTTTTGCTCTGTTGTAACAAAAGGCAACCATAATCACAGCCGTGAAAGAGTGAGCTGCCTTTGCGATAAACATTGTTAGCATTCAGTATATCAACACCCTGTATTTCATACCATGCCTCTCAGTACCTTTTTCTTTATGATCATGCTTTCAGTGGATAATAGTTTTCACCAGTTACACTAGAGTGGGGCCAACCCTTTCGCTGGAATAAATCAGCCCAGCTGGACTGCAGTCAGTGAAACTGTGCTAAATTAAAGCTGAATTAAGCTGTGCTGAATTAAACCATTTGTGAATTTGACTTAACATTGTTCACCTACCCTGCCAAGTGATCAGGTCAATAATACAAACAACAGAAGAGAGATATCTGATAGATTATTTTTTCCTTTAAGTAGGTTTTCCCTTCAATCCTCTGAGTTATTCGAGACAATAGTTTGGTCAAGCTTTGGACTTACTAGTGGCCCAACCAATTCCTTGCTGTAAAGATGTTGTGTACTCCTGTGTTTTAATCACCATTCTGGTTAATTATTAAGGTTGCTCTTGGATTTCTTTTTCTTATTCTTTCCTTTCCCCCCTTCCAGCCATAGGCTTATACAAGTTAATGACAAGTGCTTGTTAAAGAGTTGGATGTCATGTTTCCCAAGACTATTTACAGTGATGGTCTGTGAAACTTGATTGAAATTGAACTCAGTTTTTAATCTGTTGACAGTACTGGAAAAGTCTGAATAAAGCCTGAGTGCAGGCATCTGTGTATGCTAGAAAATAAACTGCAGGTGAGTCAAAGCATGTTTGTCATCTGTAGAGCCACATCCATATGGTACAGATTTGTTAGCTATTGGTTGTGCTGTTAACTTGTTGGCCTTGTAAATCACATCTAACGTCAAAATAACAAGGAATATCCCCTTTGAGTGGGCAATATGCTCAGTTTTTTATATTTAGAAGCCACTCAACACCATTACATGCAAATTACTTGGTACATGTTGTTGATTGTGGTTCTAAATGTTAACAGTACAATTGAGTTGCCTGAGCACAGGCCCCTGGTGTCACCCTGCTGCAGGGCTGTCGGAGCTGAGCTGCCTTTAGGGAGACCTTCATGTGCTGGGAGTGTAGGAAAGCTAGCATAGGAGATTGTAATGTAAAGACACTCTTCTCAGCAGGGTGATTATCTGTACTCAGTGGGAGACCCATATTGTACTCATAGAATTTATATTTTCTATATAATGCTTACTTATGCATTAAATATATTAGTTATAAGTAAATATTAGGAGGCAAGGAGAGATATATGCATTACACAGGTAGCAGACTGTATACTTGGACTATAAATACAAGTTGAAACTCTATCTCTTATTTACTAATTCAATGGCGCTGCCTCAGTTGTGTTCTTTGTTTGGCACTGACAAAAGCTTTTGTAACTTTACCCTGAATCTGAGAGTTCTAGCTTTCTCTCTGTGGTTTCATGTTACTTGAGCGAGAAAGAAGCCCTGGCCAGTGCTGTCCTGTGAGCTGGGGCTCTCTGTGGGAGCCTGTCTGTGGGGGCTGCCCCACTCCCAGAGGTGCTGGGAGCCCAGGCTCTGAGAGCTGTGTCCACGTCCTCTCTCTCCTCCAGAGCACAAGTCCTACCCCATTCATGTTATTCTCTCACTCTGCCACCTGCTTTTAATCTGTGAGTGAGGCTTATTGCTCTTGTGGATCTCATCTGCTTATTCTGTCTTTTTATTTGCTAAACTATATGGTAATTAGAATGAGAGAATAGAGACACAACAATAAGCAGAAAATTCCTTTGCATTCCTTTTTTTTCACTCAGTTGTTTTCTTATATCCTCTTTTCACTGTATATGTCTCCTTTATTTTCAGGTTTTTTTCTTCAATATATTATATCTTCAATATTATTCTTCTTGATATTAGCCTTTGAGACAGGATGCTGTGTTTTCCATCCTACAGGGATTTTTTATTTTTTTTTCCCAAAAAAAACCATATTTAGGCAACTTTCTAGTTTTCTTTACAAACTAGACTAAAACAGTGACTCAGAATGAAGCAATAAGCTCTCTGAATTATACTTTTCAGCCAGTACAGCAGTGGAATGTCCTACCATTGAAAGCAGTTCAGTTTTTCTGTCCATGTCTTAGTTATGCTGTAAAAATGAACCTGGGAATATACGAAACCATATGAACTGAGTGAATTTTTAATAGCATGTTTCTCAAATTATTGGGGGTTTTTTGTTGTTGTTGTGAGATTTTAATATATGCATTTCCAAAATTACCAACTAATCTGTGGAGGGGATTATTGAAATCTGGTTTTCCAAGCACTGAACATTGAGGAAACCCATGGTATCTATCTTATCTTTCTGAATTCCCAGTGGGGTTTCCACTACTTGCCACATAAGAAAAGAACAAAGGTCTCAGCTGCATTTCTTTGTGTCTGAATTTGAACTTGTAAGTCAGGCACATCCCAGAGAGACACTGGCTCCTGTTAGGGCTACACCCATTGCTGGGACAGCAGCCCTGATGGGGCAGGTTCAAGGCATTGTTTATATGATGAAGCACCAGAGTATGAATAACAGATGCACACATTTTCTGCTTGCAGAATGTGTGATTATATCACAGAGAGGCACAACTCAAGGGCAGCCAGAAATGAGTTGCTAAAGAAAAAGGAAAAACCCTGTTAGTTGCATGGAGGTCCATTAGCAGAGCTGAGGGAAACCTGTGGTTTCATCAGCTCTTGCTCAGGCTTTGCATGTCAGTTAATTTTTTTTCTACATTTCTTCTGCAAGGAGTACATAAAACAGAAATTGCATGCAAAATCTGTATATGCTAAAACAAAAAGTATTTCTCAGATTTTAAGAATCTGAGATTTTTACTCACATATACTACAAAAGACGAGGGCGGGACATACTCAGCATCAGTGCAAAGATGATGCACCTCTGCACCATCTCCAAAGTAAAAGCTATTTCAGAAGCTGTAGTTTGTTTTTTAAAAGGCACAAAAGACAGATTTGGTCATTCATTCTGTGCCTTAGTGAATCTCTGGCATTTAAAGTTGCTGTTTCTCATCCAAGATTTGATGCTAATACTATAACATCAGGTAAATTCTTTGATGGTGGTTGGTATTGTGTCTGCTGCAGTTAGATATGGATATCTATCAGACCTTCAGGTTATTTAATCCTATTGAACAAAACTGTGAGATGTAATAATTGATTTATACAATGATCTCTGGCTTGCATTTATGCTGTCTACCAAAGGACTCCTGGGTCCTAACACTTGTATTGAGAGAATTTCAAAGGGCTCATGGGGGATGGCAATAACTCAGATGATATCAAAAGGCCATTTCAGTGCCTGGGAGTCTGGGATAGTTTGCAAAGTGCTCCAGTGTCCTCAGAGGTCAGATTAACCACACCGTGTTGTATAGAGCTGTTAGTTTGGTTGCAAATCAAATGTCCTTCCTTTGGTAGTGCTTCAGAATGGAACAGTTTGTGAGAGTGTTCATCCAAGCTTTCCAGTAAAGACAATGACTTAAAAAATAAATCTTTGTGATAGGGTTTAACCTTTCATGGCAAGAATGCGTTAATGGCAGTTCTTCCCTTTAGAAATGTATTATGCAAAGATAGGCTTAGAAGCTGTTCTCTGCTTTTGCCACAGCTATTTTATTCATCAATAAAATTTTAAATTCCATGTACTATGGTAAGTTTGCAATGGGACTGTGGAGGAGAGGAGCAGCTATAATGCCATACTTGAGTCATTAGGATTATATTTTCCCTTGTCCATTATTTTTCTTACAGTAACAGGAAAGTGTCAAAGGGAGAATAAATAGGCAGCAGTGTCAAGGCTTGTGACTCTTACCAGCTCTAGCAAGGGTAGGCTTGCAGCTCCTGGTGGTGTTTTCTCCCTGCCTTCACCATCCACACTGCTTTCACTGGAGACAAAAGTGCACTTTTTTCCTTTTTTAATTTTGGATGCTGAGGAATTGTGCCAGGTTGAGCTGGCAAAGAGCTAAGTGCCACAGCAGGGAGAAAGATTCATAAATGATGAAGACACAATCTCTTAAACTCCCTAGCTCACAGGTGTTTTGTTATTAATGAAGCTGAAAAAGATGCTCCAAATTATGTCTCCTCCTTGTCATGAGAGCTCTGCCAGCTCTTTGTGACTGAAAGATCCTGCTCTTGCAGGTGTGTGGGATAAACCTGCAAGCCAGAATGGGGAAACAAGAGAGAAAGAAAAACATTCACATACACAAGGGATTGTAGAGATGGGAGAGAAATTTAAAAACCCTCAGTGAGTGCATAGTGAAATGTATTCTGTCGATATATGGGAAAAGAGATAACTACAAACTTCATCTCCATGCATCTTATTTATCCCTCCAGCCCACATACACCTGGCAGCAATGAGAATTGTCATCTGGTCTGTAACCCTACACTGACATCCTTTCTAAATCCCTAAGCAGAGCAACCTAAAGTCTAAAAGGGATTTTTAGAGTTTTGCAAGCTCTTTTCCAAAAACCAACAGTGATGACATCAAAGCCTTGGAACAAAAGCACAAGATTTCTTTTTTCAGTTTTTTCATCTTTTGCCCCTGATGTGTTAAGACCTGACTTATGGAAAATAATAATATTATGCTGGGGTTTATTGCCTTGTTATAGAAGAATAAAGTTCATTTTTGCTTTTTATTGGCACCATCTGTTTCTTTTCTGGCAAGACACCCTCAAATGGTGGGATCCTACATATAAATGGCTGGTCCTGAGGTATGCAGGCTGTACTGATCACTAAATGTTCAGGAATTCTGTCTTTCCTTTTCTTTTTTTTGCATAGCCTGACAAAAAAAAATCCCAAAACAAACAAACAAACAAGCTCTCCCTGCCCCAAAAGCCATAAGATACATTTTCTTTTGAAAGTTTTAGCAAAATGTTATCTGTTAGACAAAATGAAAAATTTAAATAAGGTGTTTGGGAAGGGTATCACTAGATTTGTCCTGTATTCACCTTTCTAAATGACTGGAAATGCTGATGAGCAGTGCCCTCCCCTCTTCCAGCCTGGAATGTGGTGCACAGCTGGATGGTCACAGTGATCTCAAAGGTCAGTGGCACAGGAGGATGTGCTCTAGTTTGGAGGCTAATTAAAATTTTGTCATTGACTTCATTTCCAGACACCACCTTACTCTTAGGTACTTGTTTTGCAGATTGAGTTGTTACCTGCCAGTACCTACTGATTGCTGCACAGGGACTACAAAGAATGAAATTAGGCATGGTGTATCCCACTTACTGTCAGGTACACAAACAGTACCAGGTATTGATATAGCAAAAGAATACAGCCTCACTTAAACAGTTATTGCAGTCAAATGAAGAGAATTTCAACATTCCACTATTTCCTAAAAGTTTGTATAGGTTTTTTTTTATTTGAGGAGGTTTTGGGAATTTAGTTTGATGTCAAAGCTGAGCCTAAAGTGACCCTCAATGAAGATTAATTTCTAAAATTACAAGGAGATAAAAAATAAAGGTAATAGGAATTTAACCTCAGAAAACTTGGTATAGACCATCATACTGTAAAGAGTATTCACAGTGTTTGCTTTGGTTTGTGAGTCAGTGTAATGTGTCAACCATACCTGGGAATCAGACACCTAAAGCACAGTTTAGGCTGAGCAGAGCTACACCTGAGCATAAAAGAACACTGAGCCATGTATCCTGATTCTGAGAAATTTACTCAGTCTTCATGTAGTGATTGATTTATTTTTTTGGCTGGTTAGAGGTAGAAAACAATATTGTTTTAATAAATCCCTATTAAAATGGTTTGTGGGTTTCTGTGAAATCTGCCAGTGGTGACAGTTTGTGCAGTACACGTGTTTACCAGGTTTTCAGTAAACAGGGTCCAAATATTGTGCAAATGCTCCCTTTCGTGGGAACCAGTTTCTATGGAGACAATTACGTTGTCACAAACTGAGTGTTGTGATTTCAAGTGTGAGATAAATAAGAAGAACATGGGAACTTCTAATCAGCTAAAATGATCTATTTTTGCTTTGTATTGACAAAAAAGCGAGAGCAACCCACAGGAATGAAATTAAACTCAATTCTCTCTTTAATGTTGGCAGAGAGTAACATGTTAATATTCTGAATTCATCCTGTGACTGTGTACAACTGTCTCCTTGCATTACTTCTCATGGTTCTTCTGCTAAAAATTAGTGTCACTTTTTAAACTGCTTATCCAGTGGCAGTGAAAAACAAAACCAGTAAAGCACCTATCAGGATTGATATTTCTTCAAGGACCATGTGGCAGATCAGATGACAGATCTGTGCACATTCCCCATCTAATGCTTCACTTGTTTGATGTAGCTGGTTAGAACTATTTACTGGAATTTTAAATCTCTCTTACTTATGCATTAGAAAATGAAATATAGCCTGTAAGCTGGATTACGTACTTAACTCTTACAAATGCTTGCTGTTCACCCAGTGTATGTTTTAAAACTAAGAGAGGAGAAAAAGTGAAAGTTTGGTAATCACTGCTGTAGTTCCAAACAGCTTTTCCTTACATTGAGCAGCATTTTGTTCTAGAGGAATGGTGAGGGGATTGTAGCCTCAGGATGTGACACAGGCTACACCTTGATTTCCTACAGCCCATAGTCAGAGGATTCTTTCTTGTATCATTATTGGATAGCTGCTGACGTGCTAAGGTCTGTTTTGTCAAAGATGTGTGGAGGGGTCATTCACCCCAGGCAGGGAGATGTCTCCCCTCTCTTTAAGTACAGCCTGTGCAGTTTGGGGATGCTGTTCAAGGAACATACACTGAGCATGAATAAGATATGAGTGTGGTAATTAGAGAACTATTTTTATTTTGAGTAATGAAATACAGAGGAGGGAAATATACATAGGGGACAAATTTTATAGATTTACTATAGATCAGCATATACCTATGTGTGAGTGTGCATGTTAACAGATATTCACACAGTTTGCAGCCTACTTTGCAGTGTAAATATGAAACTATAGTAAATTTATAATATTTTATCTTTCAGTACAGACATGCACATTATATATTTATATCAAGGCTCCTTCTTTTATTTTGTAATTCAGTAGCACTGTCTTGGCAACACAAATGGCTGGTTTTCTTTGTTCAGCGTTGACAAGAGCTTTTCTAACTTAAAAAATCTGACACAGTTCCAGCATTTTTTTTCTTTTCTTTCTTTTTTTTTTTTTTTCCAGGGTTTCATGTTACTTGAATGAGAAGGATATATACTGGTTGAACCTTCTGTGTTCAGCTGTTAAACTGACAGCTTTTTCTTCTGGCATGAGAAGGCTTTCAGTAATTTGGATGTGGTGCCTTTTTCCTGTCACTGCCAAGAACAATGCTTCTGTTCAGGCTGACATCAGAGGTATAGAATTGCTCTGTGTTTGACCTCTGATAGCTGTGCATAATAGATCTGTGCATCACAAATGCTCCACAAATAGTCTATTTGGGTGCATAGCTCAAGTCAAAACAGCAGTATATATTACAAGGATGTGTAAGTCAGAGGGGAGAGAGTTTAGGGGGGAAAAAGTCATTGCTAGACTTGCCATTCTGTATCAGTGTTTACAAAGGAGCTATCTTCCTTATGCAAATGGGATATCCCCCATCCCTGCTCCTGCCTCAGATCTGCTTCATCCTTTGCACAATAGCATTGAGCAGACAGGTTTCCCAGAAGTTTAGTTTAATTCACTTCTGGATGCAAGAAGCATTTGTAAGACAATTTAGGTTACACTTTCCATTACTGTTGGCTGGAATTGAAATACAGAGTTTTTGGTATGGTTTTCTGAGTCAGTATGGAGTGTAAATAAGGCAAGATGGCACTTGCTAGTAGGCTGCAAAAATAAATGAGAATTATTTGGAAGTGGGGGACAGGTTGGTTTGATATACATGGTAGAGTTGTCTTGAGTTTTTTCTTTAATAAATCTCTTTTGATAAAGGTGCATTCCTCAGACTCGTCTCTCCTAGAATCAGTAATTCTAATTAGAATTTTATGGGTGTTGTCTTTTCCTTTTTTAAATCACAACAGAATAGAGAAGCCTTTTTATCATAGTGAAATAGATACTGAAATATCATAGTGTCTATAGATACTTTGATTAGGAGTAAAGTTTCTTACATGCCTGACAGATTAAAGTTCCCTGAAGTCTGTGGTTTTGATGTATCTTTTTTCCTGCTCTGAAATAAACAGGCAAGTCAGAAAAAAAGGAAATCATGCATCTCTTCCTTTACATGTGGAGAGTGAGGTGCCAGGTGGATTGTTTAAGCTGCTAAGATCACTAAAAGTCTAGCAGGAGAGCTGCTGTATCCTTGAGCAATATCCAAAGCCTAAGTCAAAGTGGTTTCTGGTTTTGATTTCTTCCTTCAAGAAGTACAAGAATTTGAAACTGAAATTGTGTGGAAAACCTGTTTTGATGTGTCTCTACATAAGTAAATGCTCAGTGTGCAATGAGCTTATCCAGTCTGTGCTGAGACTGATGCCAGTGTAGAACAAGTTGGCTGAGCTGGGTGGGCTTGGCCAGGCTGGAACTTGAGGAATCCAGAGTAACTTTCTACAGACATCAAAGAATGGCTGTGACTGCAGCACCTAAGGTGGCAATGGGTGCTACATGGCCACTCTAGCCCAATTATAACTAAAGAAAACAAAAGCAAGGTCTCTTTTAAGGGAAATCACAGGATTTTTATGTAAAGGCATCCTTCAAAATAAAGCCGTTTATTACTTCTGTTTGAATAGCTGGTGTATGATCTTCTTTTTCAGCTATTTTTAAAATAAATTCTTCTTAGTATTAGCCCCCACTATTGGCCAAGGCATAAATTGCTTCACATGGCAGCTTTGCATAGTTATGCTGTGTACTTTAGAAGGTTTTACTTCATCTCGTGGTTTTTCTGACTCTATACATAGACAGTATGAGTGTTGGTAGGATTATATATTTCTAAATGTAATCACTTGTAGAAATCGAAGTTTAATATTTATTGAAACTGCCTTTTATTTCTAGAGCTTCAAATACCTTTAAAACATAAAAAATGTATCTTTATTAGCAGTGTTCCATAGAAAATTGAAAATAATTGAGATCAAAAGCATACATAGGAATAAGTAAAACACCACTGTTGTTAGTTATCGGTGCAGTAAATCCATTTCTCTAGATTTATATTAGAAACAGATTTGGCCCAGTAACTCCACTGAAAATTTGGCAATTTCAAATTTTTTTTAGCAATTGGAATGAGCTCCTAATACAAATGTACTTAGTGGGAGAAAAACATATTTAAATGTCTATTCAAGAAAAATTGCAAATTGAAATTATGTGCACTATGTCTTGATCATGTCTCTTGGTAAACTATAGGAAGCAATAACCTAAAGATGTAACTGGGAAGTGCCTGACTAACCTGTCTAGTACTCTGAGAATTCAATTTAACCTTTTATTAGCCCTTCCATTTACAGAAACTAGTCCCCTTACTGACAAAAGCTGCTGTACTATAATGAAATAAAGAAACTGTAATTTTTTTTGTATGAGATAGACTTTTTTTCCTGGTAAAACAGAAAAGTAAAAAAGCTCACATGTACATCTGAAACACTTGGCAGCTTAAGTATAACATTTTTTCATATTTCATAGCGCAATTTTATTTGGCATATAGGATTCATTACAATTTATTAGTTGTTTACTGAATATTTTAAATATTTCACAAACTATCAATCAATTTGGAGCATTTTATGCTAATGGTAAGAAATGGTAAGAGATGCTACTGTGGCACATGTCTCTCATGCATATGGCATGAATCCTGTTTGACTGATTCCAACAATAACAAGCATCAGGTGTGTAATAGGAAGAGTTTCAAAACTTATGCTTGTGTTTTGGGCAAACAATTTACAAATAGCTGCTTCCATCTTAAATACCTGAAGTATTTTCTGTTAGTCATCCATCCATGAAGAAAAGATTGGTACATAGGCAGTCTAGCAGTTTATCCTGGATTTATCAATACCTTGTGCTGGAGTTTTTAACTAAATGGTAGGTTGTGTACTGTAGTGCTGTTCCACTGAGGTTTGGAATCAGGATCTGTTCCACATAACCAGAGCCAGGGAGTTCAGAAAGAAGGTGAGAGAAATGTCTTCCTCATTTCCTAAGCACAGATGCACTTGATATCATTTTGTTTTTCTACTCTGTACATTCTTTATCTGGTTGACTGTAAAGGTATTTATTAACTCCTGGAAATCTCTGAAAGCCTTTGCTACTTCAGAACTTTGGAAAATAGAATATCATGACTCTTTTTTTTTTTCTCACCTTCTGCTAAAATAGCCACTTTCTCAGGAGACACATATTGGAGTCCTGGTTTTAATGTAGCTTCTGGTACAGATCAAGACAGATTATTGGAATGCATTCACATTGGAACTATTAAAGAATGATCTGTATTCCTCAGAGCTGTGTAAGATCACTGTACATGACTGTCAAACACGGTGTTTTAGAAACTATTGTAAAACAGGAAACTATTTGGAAATCACAGTCTGTACATAGCGTTTGCCAATTTAATTTTATTCCTGTGCTCACAATTTGGATGATAGCTTTTTCAGGAATGATGCTTGGTTTAACTGTGGATTGTTGCAGTGTCAGTGTGTGGGGAAGCCAATGTAAATCAGTTGCCATTTCCACACATTGAACTTGGGGCACATCAGACCATGCCAAGGGTCCCTGACCTGTCTGTTTTCCTTGAAGTCGCATTGCTGGTCTCAGTGGTTATCAATAAGCACATCCGAAGTCTACAACATGACAACTTTGTCTGGGCCTTGAATCCAAACATTGCAGAATATTGATCAGCAAAGATAATTGCTAAAGAATAGCAATCATGAAAAAGGCATTTATAATGCCACAAGCAAATTTATCATCACACTTGCCTAAATACTGCTCAGCTCAAAACTGAGCACTAAGCACACTGCAGAAAAAAGCACATGAAGTATGACAGGGCAGGTATTTGAAGAACAGCTTCTCCTTCCCACCATCCTGTTTTATTCTTTGCAAACTAATAAAAGATAAAATCAGACAAGCTGTGTAAAAATAATGCTCCCTATTGTAACCATGGCTCTTGCAGCATGGAAGAAAAGCGAGGTAACAGAAATACTGAATAGCTTTGTAAAGAAAAGTTACTCAATGGCTACTGTGGGAAGAAGTAAGGTAATGCTCTTTCTTTCCATGACCATCTCACACCAAGAGCTATGCAAAAAGAAAACTGTAGTGCAGATTTCGGGGACATGAGCAGTCGCTATTTGTCAGTATGGAAGTGGTCCAGTTCTCGAAATAGAGTTCAAGTCCACAATAGACCAACAATGGCCATATCTTTATCTAATGATTAGGGAAAAAAGGCATTATTTCTACCATTGTAAGCATAAAAATGATGGCTCTCTTCTGTCCTTTTTCTAGAAAAAGCTTGATCATTTGAAGTCTGAATCCTGCCTTTTCATTTGTAACAGAAGGCAGAATTTTCACTTGGTTTCTTTGGAAATGGACACCATAAAAGAACTCCCCTCATGTTGGTGTCCACCATTTACTTCTCATCCCCTGACAACAGGGGTGAATTGGAGTATACCATACAAGTATACCAATTCATGTTAGGTGGATATATTTAAGTGAAGTTCAAAGACTACTGGTTTTCTTTCACCAAATCTGGTTTAAGGTAGTCTAACCAATCTGTTATTTACAAACTTGTGACTATTAAACACTCACTTGCATGCTGCCTTTCTGGGCTATTCTGTAGGCAAGTTGCTTTATTGGAAGTTGGCTGTGTGGTGTGGTAGTTGTTTTTGCTTAGTACAATAAATTTCTTCTCTCTAAAGAAGAAGAAGAAACTCACAATGATCTTCTTTATTTTGTGGTAGAATTTTTCTTCAAATTAATTTTACCATAGATGAAAGAGATTCCTTTTAAAAACTGATATTTATGAACATGGCCATCCTAGAGTCTTTCTGCAGCTGGGGCAGGCAGAAACCCAGGTTAAGTGCTAAAGGTTTCCCTAACCAGTGCTCTTTTTTTTGATTTCTTTTTGTTTAGATGTTCTTACACTAATGGATGGATGTAATTTCTGATTAATATGTGTCCATATCCAAAGGCAATGCATTGTTTGTGTGGATGTGTATAAAAGAAATTTGCCAGCACACAGTTGTCAAAGTTACTTAGGGGTCTGGTACTCCAACTGAAATGACTTGGTGGAAAATCCAACAAAATAAATACCCAAAACTTTTAAGTGGGTAAAGGTCTGATTTTCAAAAGAGCTGAGCTCTGTAGTAAAACTCCCATATTTGTCAGAACGTGGACTCCTTATACCAAGTGCTTGAAAATCAAGCCATTAAGGTTTTATTAGAGTTCTGTGTAAATAATAAGGAAAAAATGTGATTAGAAAAACAAAGTATTTTCTCAATTAGATATTTGTTATTCTAACTAGAACATTAGGAAGATGATGCAGTTTGCAGAAAGCCACCTACTGATGAGCAAATCTAAGCTCTTCTATTATTCTTGGTTTACATTATCCTAGTATCTTACAGAATTTGACCATACAAGTATACCAAATAATAAAAACTAGAAAATTATATGTAGAATCTACATAAGAATACTTTATACTTCTGCCTAATGTAATTTGATATTCCTTTTTTTAAAAAGTTTTTGTCTCTATACATTTTTATTTAAAATAACATTAAAAAAGATAAATTTTACTTGACTTTTTTTTTTCCTTAAGACTATGCATTATTGATGTCTGATGAAACTTTCAATGTATTTTCTCAATGCAAGGGCTAATACCTCATGATAATCCATATTGTCAATGGATGTCTGTTTGTCTGTGGATCTCCCAACAAGACAGCTTTACTCAGTGACTCTATCTGATAAACATAAATAAACCAATGATTGACACTTTGCTCATTCACATGTATTTATTAAAACAAAATTATTTAACTTCTAATATTTTTCTGATGATTTTTAAGAAAGCAAATAACTATTTTCAGAGTCTTCAGAGACATCTGATAGAAAAGTACCCTCGTTTCTTAAGGGATCTGGAGCATTGCTGGTCCTTTGGCTTTGAGAACTATTGATTATTATATTGTGTTAAAGATATACTAAGACTTAAAGTCCCAAAGGCACTTACACCCATAAATCCCATTGATTTAAATTGGAATTAAATTTCTACATGAGTTCAGAGGACTAGGTTTTATTGGATTTTTTAAATATAATTTCACTAGTCAAATTATCTTTGATTAGAAGACAATGAGCAAGTAACAGCAACAGCCTTTGAGTCTCCTGATGGAGTGAATTCTGTAGCCAGCATTAATAGTATGGAAAAAATAATGGAGAGGTGTGGTTTTATTTGGGATTGGTCAGATCCTAGAAGTTTCACCATTGCTACATCCATATTTGGAATATGCTGCTGTATTTTCCATGAGAACACCCTCTGCAAGGGTTTTCCTAACAGTCCCTGGAGATTATTATTATAAAAGGATACTATCATGTATCTGCTCCTTCTTTAGGGGGGAGAACAGCTGTAATGTGTTTGGCTGAGATTGGCCTTGTTCAATTTATGTATTTACAGACAGCATGGATGATGGTAATTAGAATCAGTTTAAATGTTTTGATAATTTAAGAAGTATTGATGGATACCTAATTTGGCTAAATTTCTTTTCCTTGTGAATGCATTCATTATTTCAGACTGCAAAAGTTCTTTAGTTCATCTAAAGATTAGAGAGCTTTGATAAATCATTGGCTTGCTGAGATTAATGCAGAAGACATGTAGTTCCACTAATATAATTTGGTTTTTATTGGCACGCTGAATGTGAAACAGATTACAGCATGCAGTAAGAGAACACCTAGCTGCACTATTCCCTGAAAAATTTATTTGTTGAAAACATACGCATACTTTGTGCGGCCAGCCTGACACTTGAAAGCTCTAATGAATCCTAACTGCCCCCAAAATATCCAGGGTGTTGCTCACTAATATTGTCTGAGTGCTGGGGGCTTCATCTGTTGCAAACATGGTTCAAGACCATCATGACTGCAGACTGACCATTTAATGGTGGCTCTGTGCCCTTCTGAACAAGCATCTCACTGAATGGAAGAGGAGAGGAAATAGAGGAATAATGTAGGAAAAATGGTGAGAGAGAAGTTTTCTAAGAAAAGCAAGAGACCACCATGCACCAACAAGGCAAAGTGCCTTGTAGAACAAAGCATTTCCTATAAGAAGAAAAAATGTGTCAGAAAATGTAAAGCCCCTGGTACATATTAACAAGTGTAAATTATTTAAGTATTTCACTTACTTAGTTGTGAGTTTTGAAATTTTTCTGTAATGTGATAGATAAAAGGAAAAAAAAAAAGACATTTTCTTGACCTCAGTTTCCCCCTCTTCTTTTACCTACTGCTAGGGAAAGGATAAGTGTTCCTGGCATATGACTGTTAGGTTAAAGGAGCCCTGCCTAGCAGCAACTGTTTTACTCCAAACATTTTTAATCCCTGGTGGAGAAAGCAATAAAATTCTGTGCTTCAGGTCACGTACCTGAGTACTGGCAGTTCTTTTCAATATCTTAGATTAAATGAACTGTGAAATATTTGTTTTATTAGAAGAGCTTTAGTTTACTTGTGAGTTGTTTTCTAAATTATTTCTGTCCAGAGTAGCTTTGGAAATCAAGTGGTGTGTATTGAACACAGTGTTTAGAAACATTTTTAACAGTCTGATGCACAATGCTTCATTGTTCTGATTGTTAAAACATTCATAGAGGGCCATTCTCCTCTCTGGATGCATACATAAATCTCAGGAAGACTAATGGGAAATGGTGCACATGCAAGGAGAGCACAGTTCCTCTAGCACTGCTGCAAAGGTGTACATAAGGGTCAGGATTTCTCGATGAAAGGGAGGCAATGGGAATAAAGGCTTCTGCTTGAGGGGCTGGAGCAGGATCCACATGGCCCAGACAAACCTGTGGATCTGCTGCAGCTTTGTGTGTGTCCCCAACATGCAAGTCACATGGGTGGGTGCAGGGACCACCACAATCTGTTCATGCCCATCTCAGCAGGGACCTCCTGCTCTGGGTGAGAGCAGGGACAGAGGGGGTCTGGGGAGCTGTTCAAGTTTGGACTTGAGATAGTAAATCCACTACAGGCAGCATCAGTTTGGACACTGGCTGTCTGAGGAGGTTCACGTGACATTTTATTACTGCTACAGACAAATCCACAAAGGCATTTGTGTGCAGGAAGGGAGTGAAAATCTTGCTGCCAGAATGTTTCTGCTGCAGTAGAGTTTTGCATCTATGCTTCCACATTGGGAAGCACATTTCATTGTATCTCTGGCATCTGGAGATGCAATAAGCTATTTCTGCTCTATAGTGAGTTTCTTGGTTGTATTTCAGGGAAGATCCCCCTGAGCAGTATTGTCCTAGAGGAGCTGTACCTGGAGGCAGTGAATGCCCAGGCTTTGCCAGGATTTCAGCTGTTATTGAGAAAATCTGTAATGGATAAGCTGTGAACTTGGGGCTGTGAATTCCTCATCTGGTGAAGGCCAGCCTTCGTGTGTGATGCTCTAACTGGCAGCAGCCCCTTAGCACAGGCAAGAGGTAGATCCTTCTTCTAAAAAGAATAAATTTTGGAGTAGTGCTGGGTACTGCTTTTTTTTGTTATTGACCTCTAGACTTGCATATGAGAACCTAGGAGAAGGATTTTAGTGAGGTGCTCAGTTAGAGACATGTTATACTTTGCCTTCCACCTTTACCTTCTCTGACTTGTCAACAGACTTGGAAAAAATATTTAATAGGTCCTAGGTGTAAAAATGGAGTGTGGATTTGAGAAAAGTCTGAAATAACATTTATAGTGCAACCAAAGGTATTAGAGAAGCCTGAAAAGACTGTGTCTGTCCTCTTAATCAGGAAGGATTAACTGTCTATCCTTTGTCTATCACTTTCTAATAATTGCCAGAAGAAGAATACACTCAAGTAGTCACCTCTTTTCACCTCCCAGAAAAACTGCAGTAGGCAAAGAAACTGAAGGGGTGGGGATTGGCCAAATAATTGACATTGTCATAATCCTACTGTGAAGCTTGTAATAAATGGGTTTAAGGAACATGGGCTGTGAAAGGATGGAGTGAATGGAAAAATATTCAAAAATATGTTATTCAGAAAATTTCATGTATTCATAAATTATTCACCCCCACAGAACTGCAGGTGCCTCAGGATTTTTCCATGTAATGTCAGATCCTCAGCTGGCACAATCTGGCACTGCTGCATTTGTTTCCATGGAGTGATGCCAGTTTACAAGAATGTGGTCCATGTAGTTATTTTTAATTTTTTTCCTTCATTTTCTGTACCTAAACATTCAAATACATGTAACTGTACAGAGTTACTATGCTGAGTCTGGAAATGAACCTTGGGGCATTGTGATTGTGCAAGCTCTTTAGGCTTTACTTTCACTGTTTCCATGATAACATTGGGTCTTTCTGTATGTGTTGATAGTGTGCTGCTGACAGCTACCTGCATGTGCTTTCTCTCTCTCCTGCACCTGTTTTTGTGTGTATGTTAAGTGGTCAACTTCCATTATACACCAATCTTCAGCCATTATTGAGTTAATTTACGAATGAATGTAGTTAGCTTTTTGCATATTTTCAAAACTGAGAATAAATGGAATTGTTTCTCCTTATTTAAAATCCCATTATAGCAGCTGCACTATAAAGTGTATTTTTCTGCTGTTAAATATTTTATCTTGACCACAGCTTGCATATCAGCACACTTGTAGCAGTATGTTGACTGTTATCTTTTGTGTACCAAAGCACTAGATAGTTTGGAATAATTAAATAACATTGCTTCTCCATTATCCTTGGAGGGCTGATACTCTTTTCTTCTAAGATAAAAGGTAAATATATATTATAACAAATCAAACTGTAGGATGATAAATATTGTTGTAAGCCTGGATAATAATGTAACAAAAAAAAGATGAAATCCATGCTTTCCCACTAGTATTCGTTTCCTATATTTATTTTTGCTGACAGAGCTATGGAAAAGGAAGGCTCTGTGCCGTGCATTTGCAAGGCCATTACACATTCCTGAATGACACAGTCATCACTACTCTGAGCCTTATTTGCTCAAGGTTTTATAAATATAGATTGGTGTATGGGTTTGGGTGGCAAAATATCACATCTAGGACAGATACATAACTGAAGTCAGCACCATTTCAGACGGGCTTTTTGAGATTTTGTAGCCTTTTCTTTATATTATTTCCAGGCTGATTTCTGCAGAAATAGTTGTGACCATGTGTTGTTGTCTGTGTACTCCCCACATCTTTGTTAGCATGACTAACACTTGTAATGTCTGTTGTTCCTCAAGTGAAATGAAGGCATTCCCCACTACTACTGAAATTAAGATCCATAGTATCAGAACATAAAATATTTTTCTTGATATATTTGTATCATATATTTTTTCCATGGCATAGCTGTTTATCCCAAGTTCATCATTTCATTGACTTCTGTCATTAATCAAGTGAACGACTCAGATGAAACCCGTTTTTGATTTGAGAAAAGCCTAAACATTAATTTAGTAGAACAATGGGTAGAGATACAGATAAGAAATAGTTTTAAATGTAAAGGGTGAAGTAGTAGTACCAGATGGGAAGTCTTAAGTGATTAAGGACTAAGATAGAAAAGTCTTTATGGCACAAATTTGGGGGGCTGGAGGGAGCGGGGGAAGAGTAAATTGAACATAAGAAAAGGGTATGATGAAGATCAGGAGGTATCAGAGGATAAAATTATAATTCAGTCTGCTAATTTTTACTTCAGAACTTTATGACAATGGTAATTAATATGACATAGTGCTACAGCTTAATTACATAAAAAAAAGACAAAAGCATAGGAAATCCCCCAAATTAAAAAAAAAACAACCAACCTGAAACTTCATTCAAAAAAATATACTTTACTATTTTTTCCATTTCAGGTTGCTAATTTGAAGAATCTGAATTAAAAAATAAAGGAACCTTCAGTTACCAGAAGTTTCTTTTCCCTTTATTGGCCTTTAAGGAAATTGTCACTAGCACAAAAGCTTCTACCCCATTGCTATGATTGGAAACAGATAATTCCGGTAAATTTTCAGTAAAAAATGTAACATCATCTACTGGTGAGCCCAAGTATTTATCAAAACTCAGTTTTCTACAGAGCATAAAAATTAAATGGCTGTGAATTAATTTTATTGTATTTTGTCATGACTATATTTATTTTGCTATTCTCTAAACATGCCTTTACCTGTTTTTTGTTTACATACAACTATTAGAATTTTTCCTAGGAAGTATGGAATTTACATAATCATAAAACAAAAAATGCACATACACATGTGTAGTAAGCTAACAAACATTTTCATCCATGAAATGTTATTTCTTGACCTGATATAAATTAAGACCAACTGCCAATTGAATAGTAATTATTTGTTATTTATAAATGCTAGTAATGAAAATAAATGAATCTTTTTTTTTTTGTGTTAAATAGTGATCTTTATTTGTTTTATTGTAAGTCTTTGGATTTTATAGCTCTATATCTGTCATTTAATTGTGGCAGAGATGAACAATAGTTACTTGTATTCATTTTGGCAGATATAAACAAGTAAACAGTGTCCAGCACAAATTTTCAAGTGCTGCAGTCATAGAGAAAACTTTATGAAACATTTAGTTGTTCAACAGAGTAGCAATGCTTAGAGGTTGACCTTGAAGTTTTTGAAATGTGAATTGATCCACTGGAACAAGTACAAAGCCAGCTTTGGTGCTAAATGTAAATTGTTAAAAATGGTGCTGCATAACATCTGCCTTGTAGTACGCCTTAATCAGCACTGTGAAAAATGAAAGTTTAACGATCTACCATAGTGGCTTCTAAGTGAAGGATAAACAAAGGATGAAAGAGTTTCCTTGCATGGTTTGTAACTGATGGCATGAAAAATGTCAAGAACCATCTGCCTCAAACTTATCCAAACTGTCATCAAGTATTCTAATCCAGTCAAAGGAGATACAACTAGAACAACCTATGTAACTTGCTGAAGGCTTATCAAAAGAGTTGTAAATAAGGAAAAAAAAAGAAAAAAAAAAGAAAAAAGGAGGAAAAAAAAACCCTATCAACTGCATAAGCACAGATTTCTGCCAGCTTGCCTGTGGCTTTGAAATTCAATCCCATTTCTCTAGTCTGACAAACTGTACTAAATGGTAAAATGGATTTTTATTGCTTTCAGCCATTTTCATTCCAGCTGCTATCACTAGGTAAGTACTCAGTTTTATAATATGAGGATTATATTTTTTATTTCACTTTTCTCTTTTGTGTGTGTATATTGACTGCAATATGCACAAAAACCTATTTTTGCAGAGCCAGGATATAAATGGGGACATTTACACATCTGAGCTTAAAAAGCTGCTACTCCTTCTAGCTCAGCACACAAAAGAATCCCAAATATAGCTATGTCACTGCAGAAAGCTACATTCAAGTGAACAGACATGTTTTTTTGCATTGGCTTTCACAGCAGATAGGAAAGCATGATTTTTCCAAGAAAAGAAACACACACATTTAATGCTGATCTTCCTTAATTATAGTAAAAATTAATCAAATGACCCCACATTAGCTAGTTTGATTTTCAGTAAGTTATGCAAATTTCAGGAAGTTAGGTCATTCTCTATCTCAAGCATAGATTTAGCTATTTGAAATGTCCCTTGACAGCTGCAGAGAACAAGTCTCATTGCAAGTCACTGAAAAGTCTGGTGCTAAGTCAATGAATTACCTGAAACTCTGTGTCTCATCTACTGCTGCCTGACACTGCACTGGACTAGAGCATATTGGTTTTTCTAGTGCAAGTAGTCCTGCTCCTTGTGCCCAAGGGATTCCAAGGGTTGGGAGTTACATCCCAAGGCTTACTCTTGCACTCTATTCCTTTGGAGTTTCCTTGGTTTTGACTGGTTTCCAAAGTGGGGAAGTTAAAGGCTTTTTGTTTTTACAAAAGTGTTGTGAAACAGGGACTTAATGAGGGCTAAAGCATGTGTGACCCCTTTATTAAAACTTCCTCTAAAGGCATTTGTTGAGAATTGGATCTTTGGAGAGGACGGATAATGGCTTAGGTAAGCAAATGTAATCAAATGGAAAACAAAAGCAAAGGACACAGAAGGAAAGGATAATGAATTTCAAATATACTTAGTATTTTCACTTGTATTTAAGTATCACTTTTTTGTAATGTGTAGCATAACATAAGATATTTCAGAGCTGAAAACTATAATTTTTGGGCACGGAATGGGAAACATGCAATTTCATCAAGTTCCAGTTAAAGTTCCATATTGGCAGTCTGCATTGATGTATTTAATTTTCACTCAAAATTCAGAAGTCTTAGAATGCATACAAACATCCATATATTGTGTTGTTTGAAGTTGTAATTTTTCCTTTGCTACCATGCTATGATATCTTCTAATAGCTGTGTAGAGTTTAAGGGTAAAAGAAATCTTTCTATTAAATGAATCCATACTTTTCATTGGCTCAGGACTGAATTTATACAATTGATGTTGATACATTTGTCATGGAATATTCTAGTGTACAGGTGGAAACAGATGATACAGTATTACTTTTTTTTTTTTGGTGACAGAATGGTATGCAATGCATTGGAAGATTAGTTATCCATAGCAGTTATATGAAATGCAAATGTCATAACACAGATTACATTTCCATAAAACCAAAATAACACTTCAATATATGTGATTTAGTTTTACTGTGCACATTTTTATTTAGCAGAACTGACATATTGCTTCATATTTGCATCATTTTTTTGCCTTTCACATTGAACAAAAAGGTGAAGAACTATTTCAATGCACAGTAACCATTTCATTTCTGGCAGTCTCTCAAAAGGGATTTTCAGTTTAATAAGAACAACTTCCTACTTTTTCATCCTTATTGCAAAAAGCAAAAGGGGGTAGGCCAAATATTGAATCTTCTTGCAATTCCACTGGGGAAATCTGTCCCAACTAATACCCCACTTTGAGAAGCTTTTACAGGGAGAAGGAAGAGGGAAGGATATGGTAAAGGGACAATCTTTTGTGATATCATCTGCTCTTTATTATCCATCTGAATTAATTAGGTTTGCTGGATATTTATAAAGATAACCAGTTTCTTGTCCAATTCATGGGAGTGGCCTACTTTAGCTAGAGCAATTCTTAGCTCATCTGAGTTTCAAACATAGCAGGGTTTGTATGTAGCAAGGCATTAATTAGAGTCTGAACTTTGCTCCTTCTTTGTATTTTTTAGTCAGTTGGCATTTGCTTATTAAAGCAATAGATGTTAAATGGGACCAACCACTCTTCCCCCCGATAGCTCTGGGAGTCTACTTAACTTGATAGTGCCGTTTTTTTGTTTTTCATTAATTATAATCATCTGCTTACATATTTGGATAATGAATTCATTTAGTTAGGATGACAACAAAAAGCACTTCACAAAGAGTTACAACAAGCTAAGTGGAAGATGACACAGAAGAAGCTGCTCCAGGAATGAGAAAATTCCTTGTTTGGTAGGCAGAGCTCTCCCCATGCTGCAGACCTCATGTACTGGTTTTAGGATGTCTCAGCCTGTAAGGCACCATGGTGTAACTGTGAGGATCATTAATATGCCATTGCTATGTTCTTGACCACCTCTAAGATAAACAACCACCAAAAATAATTACTTAATTTCTCTCTATATTCAGTGCAGAGATATAAATACCACTGGGTTATTAGCACCTGTCTTCAGACATCCCTGGAGGAGGATGTTTCCACTCATGAGTGAGGGGGAATAACTAACTTCATACAGATAAAATGCAAAGAGAGAAGTCCCATGCTCTGTGTCCTCCCTCAAAGAGCTGGCAGTCATTTCCTGTGTGGGTTGTGGTGTGGGTGGTGGTGTGGAGTTTTTTTCCTTTCCTTTTTAATTCCTACACCTGCATAACTTCATTCTGTTAGTATTCATATCCAGAACACTTGCATGCACTGGCATTTAAAACTAAATTGCTGTTAACAGTCTGTAACACATCAGTAGTAGCATGAAGTGCTACTTTGTGAGATAACAATGGATGCTGTAAATGGAACTTGATTTTTCACAATATCTGACTGTGGCATGAGAAAAGTGGAATCTAAATGATCATGATACAATAAAGCATCTGCGGACTAGCTGAGACACTAAATTAGCATTTTTTGATAAAGAATGGTGTGGTGCATAGCCTATAAACCATGCTAATAGCTCTATCTTTGTAATTCATAAAGCATATACAACACATGCAGGTGGTTTCTTATTTCATATGGGCAGAATTGTTTGAGTCTTTTACCCAGGTATGTACCTTGTGAATTCCTGAATTTCTCATAAACCCAAGTTTTTGTTTATTATTGTTCCATTGATTGATAGTGTTTATTATGTTTTGCTATAAACAGCATATTATTTAAGGAAAAAGAAATGCCCTGATTTCATTGCATATTATTGTTGCTGTTATTTTGCACAGTTGTTAAACAAAAGTCTCTATGGTGGTTACTCTTCATTTTTTTGTGGCAATTTCACTTCCAGTACTCAAAGATATGGCAGTGATGGCAATGTCCTTACACTGTAGTGAACTACTAGGTGTGTATTTTCTTTTTTTTTTCCCAAGCAGTCTAGAGCAACTACAGAAACTAAAACATTCCACAATATTCAGTTTGCTGGCCCCTAAACAGAAGCTTATTGCAAGAAGTAATAAAAGGCAGGAGAAAAAAACCCCAAACCTCTGTTCTCTGTTTGCTGCAAGAGACCCTCAGAAGTGTGCTGGTCATGCAGTCATTTCCAGTGAGATACATGTGAATTTTAATAAAACTGGACAGCTCTCTCCTACTCAGGTTTGCAGGCAAGCTCTACAAAAACACTGGATGGAAATCCACAAAGAGCTGACTCTGATCTCAGCACACCTGGAAGTACATTAATGCACTCTTATGTAAATGGACTTAATGGAGAAAATGGAACATATCCAGCTACAATGGCTGTGGGATAAATCTCCACATCTGAGTGCACTGCTCAGCCTGGCCAGCTGAAAACAAGAGAAATCCAGGCAGGAACTAAGAGGAAAACCATGACCTGGATTTCCAAAGTGAGGCCCTGACATGCTGGCATTTGGGCTGCATGTGCCACACTGTGCATACTCTCCCTGAGAGGAAAAGGGGATTTTAAAATGTGCTGTGGGACTGCTCGAATTTTGAGTTGTTCTCTCTTATTTTGTCGTGGGGCAGACTCAGAGGTTGCTGGACTTGGGTTGGGAGTGGATGAGTGTGAGGCCATGGGGGAGCACCACACAAAGGAGCTTCTGCCAGCGGTGGGTGCTGCCAGCTCACTGTGGGGAGGCTCTGGCCAGCCTGGGGGAGCTGTGGCAGCACAGGGGACAGTGTCCTGTCTGTGGTGCCAGGAGGAACAGCAGGGGAGCCCCACTTCAGGGACAGTGTCCTGTCTGTGGTGCCAGGAGGGACAGCAGGGGAGCCCCACTGCCCCACTGTGTCCTGTCTGTGGGGCCAGGGCAGCAGGGGAGCCCCACTGTGTCCTGTCTGTGGGGCCAGGAGGGACAGCAGGGGAGCCCCACTGTGTCCTGTCTGTGGGGCCAGGAGGGACAGCAGGGGAGCCCCACTGTGTCCTGTCTGTGGGGCCAGGAGGGACAGCAGGGGAGCCCCACTGTGTCCTGTCTGTGGGGCCAGGAGGGACAGCAGGGGAGCCCCACTGTGTCCTGTCTGTGGGGCCAGGAGGAACAGCAGGGGAGCCCTGCTGCAGGGCCTGTGTCCTGTCTATGGGGCCAGGGCAGCAGGGGAGCCCCGCTGCAGGGCCTGTGTCCTGTCTGTGGGGCCAGGAGGGCCCTGGGCCCTTGAACAAAAGCTCCCTGTTGGTGCCATGACTGCAGGCAGGATGGTGCCTCCTCCCAGACCTCCCCTCAGCCTGGTGAGTGCATGGCACAGGGGCATCATCCCACACTTGGCCTGCTGAGGGCCTGCCCACAGCCCTGTGGCCCCACAGCCCCGGCATCAGCTCATTTGGAGGTTTTGGGGTGGGATTTGGCCCTGGATCCTGCACAAGGGCTCCTCTCAAAGCCAGGGTGATGGCACCAGGCTCTGCATCACTACAAGTGATGCTTCTCCCTTTGCTCCTTATTTTGTATCAGTGTGAAATGTCACAGCCAGGAGAGTCACCAAGCTGGTGCTGGTGCCATGTGCAGGGGCTGGCTGGGGACATCCCTGTCCAGATGGAGCCAGGCTCTTTATCTGAGGACAGACAGGAGTAGTTTTGCAGGCAAAAACAATTCTGAAGGCCAAGCTGCCCTGGCACCCACAGCCCATTTAGCTTCAGAAAATGATTGTCTACCTTAACTTAGGCAAGCACTTGTGCTGGGGAAGAGCCATGGCAAGGGAGAAATAAAGTCCATGAATTAGGGATTTTAAAGTAAATATCTGCTCCTTCAGTTTTATATAAAAAAGGATTTCTGGCAGTAGTCACAGAGGGCAGGAGAGAAAACTATGAATATTGATTTCTCTCCTAAGAGAAAAGGGTCATTTGTTAAAAGTAACCTAACATTTGATTGCAGGGGAATAGGTTAATTTCAAAGAGTGATTTTCTACATTTTGTATATTGAACATATTCAAAGAAAGAAGAAAGTGGTTGACCACATTTCATTACATTTTTCTTCCAGTCCTCAATACACATGCTTAATTGACAAGGACTTGGACAAAAACAAGCAATAAAAGGTTAAAAAGCTTTTTAATTGTGTCATAGATACACTGTTGCTTTACTGGAGCTCAAAAGGTTCAGCTTAGCAGGGGTTTGGAAATTGGCTTTATTTTGCACTGAGTGGAGGAGAAGTTTTTAATGTAGGGAGAACTGCCACAATACAACTTTTGTTTCCCGTCTATTAGGGCTTGATGGCAGCATTTAGTTATTTCATAGAGGAAAATCAGTAATATGGTTCCATAATCATTGCATTGATTAATTTGTAGCTAAAAGCAGGTGAATTTTGGATTTATCTCACTCTATTGACTAAACCACAAGTAATTTCTTCAATGTTTCTTTACTTCTGCTGTTCTAATGGAAGATAACAAGTGGAATTATTGCACCTACTCATGGTTTACATGGAAAATTCTCTTCTCCTGCTGCTGTGGAGGAAGAAACCTCCTGACCACTTCCAAGGAAACTGAATTTAATACTTAGTCTGTAAGTTTGAGACAACTTACATTTCTTGTTTTTAAGCATAAATGTCAGGTTTTCTCTGGCTACCAGAAGGTCATAACCATAAATCAATATTTTTCTGAATCACATTAGAGTTCTTGCACTAGTGCAAACTAGATGTCAATTAGTATGAAGTTAGAAAGATGGCACTTTGCATGCACTCTTTCTACATTGTTACAGCAGGTACTTGAATGAGAAACACAAATTTAAGTTTCTAAGTTCTTTAAGGCACTAGTGAGTTATAGGAAAAGAATAAAAAACAAGGGGCTGAGATCATCACTAAGCATTTTGTAGGGAGAGGTGGCATTTGATCTAAAAATGTCACATTTCACTGTGAGCACAAGTCTTTCACTATGAAGTTATATTGCTCCCTGTAATGCTTTTCTTTCTAGGTTGGATTATGCTGAATTTCAATTCAATATGTATAAGAAAAAACTTGGCAGATTTTCTGCCTGCTTTCAGGAAGATTTGTGTGCTTAATGCTTAATCTATTGGATACTATTCCTTGTTTTGTACTTTTTGTTCTGTTTTAGAAAAAAAATGGTCTTACCAGTTTACAAGCCTTCCTTTCTCCTGTCTGTAAACATAATGATTTCCCCCACAGAATCAAGTCTTTGGTTTGCAAAATTGGATGTATTATTCTGATGAGTACATGGCAAATTTTACTCTCAGTAATTGTTCTTTTTTTATTTTTCGATGTGTTCATCTTAGTCTGTTTTTATCCAGGCTGTAGTTGTGGTTTATCCTTTTTGGTTTGTTGGGTTTTTTGGGTTTGTTTTTTTTTCCTCCCTCTTTTGTGAATATCTCACAGACTATGTAATTTCCAAGACTGTGCTTGGTTTTCCTTGTTGACTTTGGTCTCTGAAGGAACATGATGTATCTCAAAATTTAAAGTAGACCTTGGTGAGCTGGTTCAAATTAATGGAAGCCCAGTGTGGCTCCCTGCTCTTTTTTGATTTTTTTTGTAACAAGCACAAGACTGTATTTTTTTCTTTTAATTTATAAAAGCCTAGTTCAATGTCTCTTTTTTGTTTTAATTTTGGGTAAAAAGCATCATCCACCTCCCACTTAGCATGAAGACATAAAATTCTTAAAATGCTGGAGAAAGCCTATGCATCACAGTACTTCTAGCCAACTAGAAATTTTCTGGAAATTGAGACTTGCTGACTAGAAATGTGAAATTTTAATTCTTATCTGAAGAGGGCTGTAGCTACAGATCTTTGGTGGCTCACCCTTTATTGCTATTAGAGGTACCATAATTACTAATGTGCAAGAAGGCCATGGCATACTGAACAGAACCTGATTTTAAAATTGTGTCTGAAATGAATGAAAGAGAGATTATAATCCAACTCAGTGGTTGGATCCTTGATCTGGTTTATATATCACTCATATTTTACCAAGCAGTGGCTTGTCTGTTCTGTCAAAGATACTTTATCCCAGACACACAAAGCCTGTGTGTGTAGAAGTAATGATGCTTGAATTGTATGTTCTTCATGCCATCCTTCAAAGGTAGGCAGAGAGGAGGCTGCTCAGGAGATCTTAAAATAGTTCCACATCAGAAGTTTGAATTCTAAAAAAATTTCATCAGTTTATACTCTTCCTTGCTCTTCAGATGGGTGACTGATAGTGGGCTCTGTTTGCCTTCAGTGAAAAAAGCACACAGGATTTGAGTTGTTTGTGTGCTTTATAGTGTCAATATATTTATACAGTATTTATGATAATAAAATCAGATGCTCTCTTATTGCTGGAAAAAATGAGGACAAATGAATAGGTGATACAAGGCTTTACTGCCATATTGGACAGTTTCTGAAGGAGTAATATGTTTTATGGAAGTTAATGAATATTTTAAAGGCTGTCTTTATAATAGCATGTTTCAGATCATGCCTTACAAATAAATTTGTGCAGTACTGGGGGTTTGGTTTGTTTCTTAACAGGGATGTCAGTTTTTCCTTGATGGCATTTAACATGGACTAATATAGAGCTCATGTTCTGAATATTCAGTATTTTCAGAGCGTGGTAGGCAGGATAATGTGTATACACACATTAGTAAGACTTGCAAAATGTATTTTAAATTGGGGGGAATTTCAGATCAGGGAAGTTCTGAATCTTTTGGCTTTTCTGCTTAGTTGTGCAGTCTTTGGAACATTCATCATGTTAGCTTATCAGATAGTGGGTTTTCTTTCAGCTGAAATAGAAAAGTCTGCATGATATGCCCTTGGCACAGAACTGTAAACTGGCTCACTCAATGTCTGTTGGCAAAGGTGAAAAGTGCTGTTGTGGTTTTGTGAAGTCAGTTTTGACTCACAGCTTCTGAAGCTCCTATCAGCCACAGTGCAATAGGATCCTGGAATCTCAGTGTCCATTTAGATAAGTGCCATGTCAATCTCTCTCTATCTGTATTAACTACTCTGCATTACATGTATCATTTATATATCTGGAATATGTGTCTTGAGCTAAGGAAGCTTGAAAGAGAAAGAAAGAAAAATTGGAGTGCATCTTCATCTGCTCAAATGTTCTCTGATTTTTTTTTTTTAACACTTGGGGCTGTATCTTCATCTCTTCTATCAAGGCATGTATTTCTGCATAACATCAAAAATGCATTTTCTACTTGGGTACACTGGTGACAGAAGTTTTCTAAGTGCTGCAGTGATGTTTGAACAGATTTTGTTCTGATTCCAGGAATATTGTATGAATACAACAGGAAACCAAACTCCAGTGGCAGAACAGAGGTCCAAAATCTTTCTAGTTATTAAATAAATAAATAAGTGACTGTGTTATATATTTATTTAGCTATAGGATCTGAACTAAATTGAACTGTCACTTTATATTTTGATCTTCATCTGACTCAGTAGAATGAGACTGTATTCCTTTTCTCCAGTGAATTTTTGCTGCCTTTTTTTCTTACAGAAAAAGCCATTTAGGTGACAGTAGTTTACAGACACAGTGGTACTAAATAAATTTAGTGGTGCTACCCTTGCTTTGTTCTAGCATATGTGAGTGGACAATGAGAATGATGGATTCCTTAGTGGTGACCCCAATAACACCTCAAAAGCTGCGCTGAGATCTCTAAAGGTGTGTAGATTTTTCCAAGCCTTCCCCTCAACCTTCATGGCCTAGTGATGCAGAGATCATGGGAATAATTGTGGATGTCCACCAGAGAGGACTCAAAAAGGTGAGCATTAGTTTTACAGTTTGGTCTAGTGGTTCTCTTTAAACCCTAAACGATTTGAAACTGAATCCTGGAAAGGAACTAGATTAGCCAAAGAGGAGGGCATTATTTAAACTGAGGTGTAGAAGTGAAAACCCTGTGGGATCTCTGAGGCATTAAGTGCTCTTCCAGGCTACCTCTGAGTGTGCCTAGACCCTGGTATAGGGGAGTCTTCAACTTCATGACATCATGTGTCTCAACAGATAGCTGACTATAGAATGCTTAGTCCTCTCCCCAGGACAGGCTTTGTCAGTATCAGAGCAGGAGCAGCTAGAGATGAGGTTGACAAAAAGTGTAATATGACCACAGCAAGGCAGGGCACTGAGAGGGAGAATCCTGTCTGGTTAGAACCAGCCACTTCAGCCAACACAGCTCTGTTGCCAGTTCTGTCATGTAATGTTTGTTCTATTGTCCAGAGTCCTGCACACCAAAGAGCTGGTTGGGGCTATTTTTAGAATTTAATACTGATATTTATGATTATGAGGCAAATGTTGTTGTCATTGTGAGGTGCTCACAGGGTTAAAGGGTGTGTGGGAATGTGAGCTAGTCCTCCCTTTGAAGTCCTGAGGAGTTAGAGGGCTTTACTCTTCATTCCTAGGTGTCCAGTAGCTCTTCCTGTAGACTGAAAGTCAAAAGGGTAGATGAAAAAATAACTTGCACCAAGAGGGCTAGAACAATTTTTTCCAAAGGATATAAACAAGAGTCCTGCAGAAATGACAAACTACATTTGTCTAGTGAACCATGTTGGTCTAGTGAGTAAGGAAAATGCCTTGTGGAATTATTTGAAGAAAACTTAATGTGCCCTGAAAAGGGGGGGTGGAAATGGAAGGAGGTTTCAGCAGTGTCTTCGCCCTGATGTCCTGTAGAGCTTATCCCAGGAACTGCACTTCTTCTGCTTAGGAATTACAGCAACATCTCTTGGTGGGTTTTTTTGGTCATCTCTTCCAGTAAGAGGAGGACTTGGAGGGAAAGTGTTGAAACCTAATAGAGCCCAGTGAAACCTCAGCATCTGCCATTCACAGATCTTGGAGTCTTTACTGAGTATCAAATAAGCCTGTTACTGCAGGCTATAACTCTTGTTAGGCAGCTAAATATCACTGCCACACATCATGAATGGGTAAATTAAGACTGAGAAAGGTTAAGGGACTTACCAAACATTGTTCAGAAGTTCTGTGTCAGTCATATATTCCTGACTCTGTTTTTTAGCCAGCAGTTTTATTTCTCAGGTAACAAAGGCCTATTATCATCTCTTTGTTTTTCTGCATTTTTATAATGCTTCCAGATGACAGAAAATTCTTTTCCAATATTTTCAGATGTGTAAGAATGATAAAGTCATCTTCCTAACCTGTCCCATCTATTGTTTTTTTTCGGATGCAGGGGAGAGGTGAATGCAGAGGTCAGGTTTTGTTTCTGAATCATTGTGGCTTATTCTGAATGTGATGCTGCTTTGCTTCTCTCTGCCCACCTACCGCCTTCAGTTTCCACAGTTGTGTGTTTGTGTGCACCATTTTTTAACACCTAAGTGGAGATATGAAATGACTCAATCTGCAATGACACATTTAGATTTCAGATGTTATACTGGCCAATATGCTCACACTTAAGCTGTCTTTGTAGAATGTACTTTTTTATCACTGGTTTCGGGTGTGCTTTGAGGAGCTGTGGTAAAATCCAGTTAGATTTATCCTAGCTGTATTCCCTATAGACACCTAAAAGGATACAATATTCCAGAACCTACCTTACATTTTGAAATGATCCTTTCTATTTATTGTAGGGCACACAAAATGAAAGTATCAGTTTTACCTATCATATCTCTAACTTCTTGTCACTAACCTTTTTAAAGGAGCTACTTGTAAACAGACCCGATAGTATCAGAATGATCATTTCTGATGCCATGAGGTATTTCTGTCCCTATCAGGCTCTGGTGATCCTCTATTGCAGTGAAATGTGAAATTATTATATATTTTTTTGATAATTCATATTAGTGATGACTGAAGACTTTTCTTGGGGATGTGTTTGGGCACAAAATTTATGGAGAAGCACATAATAAGATAAACAACTGAGATCCCAACACCTGGTTAAGGTCTCAAGGTTATGGATGTGTAAAGAGAGCTTCCTTCCAAAACATCTTTTAGTTTCCCATTCTTTTCCTTATGTGCTTTCTGCCGTGAACTCTTTTGTAATTCTGATTTCTGTGTTCTATCATGTATAACCCAGGAGCTTTTTGGTCTTTTTTCTGGTGGTCCTTTTGACAAAAGTAACAAATATTCATTTGGATATTACATGATTCTGTTAGTCCAGAGTTTTCTCTTTTGAGAAAACAAAACTTGTTTTCTTCTTGTACAGAAGAGGATGACTCAATCCAAAGCCCACTCAAATTGAGGAGTTGACTCTAGCTTGTATCAGCTGAAATCAGGTCTTCTTTTCTCAGAAACTAAATATGTATCAGACATAAAAACCTGAAGTCTTCTGAATCATGTGCTGATCCTTAATCATGCTTCATGATTAAAGAAAAAAGGGCTTGTGATGTCCACTGTGATAAATATGTTCTGAACTGTGTCAGAATTTAAGAAAGCCAAATAGCATATAGTTTCATTTGGTGGAAAATGTCATTAACACCTGTAACATATTTGACTGTTTTACTTATATTTGCTCCCTACTTTCTGTTCAATATCCAACTGCTCTAGTAACAAGGCATTAAACCATAATAGCATAAAGAGACATTATGTGCAAACGTAGCTTTTTTTGTGCGGGGTGCAGGGAAGGGAAAAAACAAGGATGGATAAATATTATATTAATGTGAGTTAATGTATCTTTCCCTTCTTTTTTTGCGGGGTGGCTGAGCTGTGAGCACTGCTGTTTGGGAAGCAGCTGCCAGATGTAGCTCTGCACCATAAGCGGGACAGTGCTCGTGCTTCTGGAGCAGCAGCAAGCAAACGTTTCAGTGCAGATCTTGGTTTGTTACAAAGACAAAGATCTCTCTGCTGTCTGGCTTCCAGGTTGCTAGGACACATGAAAAGTGTTTTGATTCATTTGTCCGCAGGAAACAAAAAATAGGAAGAGCTTGGATACTTGAGAAGGTAGGTTAGTACTGCCTTGATCCACTCCCAAGCTGTGTACATGCGCCCTGGGGCTAGCTCCAGGTGCAGGCCTGTGCACAAAGTCCCCGGGTGACATATGTTTAAAAAAAGAAAAAGCTTATTATGGGATTTATTTGTTAGGGGAAACCTGGCTGCAGTATCTGATCCAGGTAGAGGCAAAAAGGAATGTCCCAGTTTGCTGCAGGAGTCGCATGGTTTGTAGATGTTGTGAAAGGATGGTGAAAGGGCTGTTGTCATCTTTGCATGCTTTGCCTGTCTCAGCTGGCAAATGGCTGCTGTCTTATCCTGAATGAGACAGAGCTAATATTCGTTCAGGTTTGTCTGTCAGACAACATGACAATCAGGTGGCAGAACCAGGCTTATAGAAAAAGTTAAGTAATATTGGCAAAACATTTTGCAGTCTCTGCTGACTTTATCCACCACCCTTCAACATGCTCTACAAACCTGTGTGGTTAGCAATGTGGAGGGGTCCCTAGGTGAGAAAATCAAACCTAGAGGTACCTTTTGGGATAATGCTGATGGTAGAAGGAAGCTGCCATTTCCATTTTTCTCCTGTCAAAACTCAGAGACATGAATTTAGCACCATTAGTGGCTTAAAAGTCTCTTGGAAGATGAATTATTTCAGTAACATTAGCAGCTGAATCAAGGTTTCAACATTTTTATTTCTCTTTTTTTTCAGAAATGGATAAAAAAAACTAATTAAATCAGAGTGGATGTTTTATCATCTCATCTTCATATTTTTCATACATATCAATATGCACTCAGTTTGTTATTGGATTCCAGACAGAGATACAGGAAATCTGTGAAACCAAGTCTGTTTACAGTTTGATATTGGCATTTTTCCATTAAAAAAGAAATTGAAGGGTTTAATAAGAAAACTATGCTTCTTGGGGAGCAAGTCAAGTCTTCAGAAATGTAGAGATATATCCTTGCTTTTGCCAAGAGCTGCTTCTGCCCTCATGGAAGTTGGTCAGTCTCTGTCTTGGTTATGCAAATTGGGAATCAGCGCATCCCTATTTCATGGTGGCTGTAGTAGAGCATATTTATGAAAGAGTGTGAGGCAACCTTTTGGCTAGGAAAGCTGCACTGGGATGTCTTTGAGCAATCACTCATGGCAATTACTGCCTCCACCTCAAGAAGGGCTGGGAGTCATTTAGGTGAGGCTCACTGGGTACCACTGGAATGTACCTACTGTAGCTTTAGCTGGCTTGTTCTAGGCTTTACACATTGTGCTGTTTGCTACTGTCCAGAGCAGCCACTATAAAAAAAAAAATTAAAAAACACTACCACAAAACCCCACCACTTTTAATGGACAACTTCACATGGTACCAACTAAGTTGCAGTCCAAGTACACAAAGGTTTTGTGGGTTTTTTTTTGGCTTTCTGACCAGCCTAGAAGACTTGAGTAGGAGAGACACCAAATTCATTCCCAGCTGTAAGAAACATGGTCATGGATTATTTCCCAGCAAAACTGTGAACTGTTTCCCTTGAATTTCAAAGTGTAACTGTTCTGTTGCAGCTGAGGAAGGTTTCCCAGCAGTCACTCAGCTGCAGTGGAAACAGATCCAGTGTGACACATCAGTTTGCAATGCAAACATGGAAAGCTAAACCTTGTTCTTGGATTTGCCAGGCTTAATGATGACATTTGTCCAGACTACAGTGTTTGCTCCCTTTTGAGCTAAATTACACTTATGACCACTATTATGTGCTATAATAGCTTTACTTAGACTGAAGAATTTGTAACACTTTTATTTTGTGTAGCTTTACCTTTATCTTTTTTTTCCCTCAAGAAAGCTTTCCTGCATTTTTTCTTCTAGCAAGGGTAGGGAAGGAAAACCTGCTCCTGTGTTGTTTTTGGGTTTTTTTGCCTTCACTCTGTGACTAGTGCATGTCTTGTATAGAAAGAAAGAAAGAAAGGTCTCTTTTCTATTTTCTGTGCTCTCTCTGTGCTTTTAGAGCCAAATGAAATGTTTATAAGAAACAAGAACTGGCCAGTGAAGTTGACAGGTCTAAAACTTTGAACTTCTTCCTGTCCTGCAGGACTCTTTCTGTAAAGTATTTCTGGTCTTGGATTTCGGGGGTGACAAATATTTTACTATGAGCCAGGCTTCTGCATTGTGTCCCTATGACAAAGAAAGTGAAAGCTTTTGGGGCTTCTAGTACTAGAAATATGGTCTAGCTGATTTGGAGGAGCATTCTTGCAAGATCTAGCAAGAACTATGGCACATGCTTTCCTTTCTATAAAGATGGAGGGTTTTAAATTAAGCATCTAGGTGCTGCTATTATCCCATTGCACATGAGACTCTTGCCAGGAGCCCTCTCTGAAAATATTTTTTGGTGGCTTTTGATTAAAGTGTTGTGCACAGTCAATTTTTTATAGTTAAGAGTTATTTGGGTGTAGGATGCCTTTCTATTTAGACCTGAACAAAAGAAAATGTAGAAGTACTTAAGTATACAGATCACAATCCCCTCTTCAGTTGTTTTTTTTTTGTTGTTTGTTTTTTTTCCTCCTCCTCTGTTTGGTTTGCCCTTCCCATGGGCAGTCCTTTATATATCTTTTAGCTAGTCATCTACCTCATATAGACTTACAGCATATTGAAGATGTGGTTCTGTGGGGTCTGGAGTGCTTCCATGTGGTTTAAATAAGGAATACATTTGAGAAAATACAATCTGCTTGAGGACATGCTGGAAGCAGAGAAAGAGGCTAATTTTGTTTAGTTAATTATTCACTGATAATTATTTACTCAGCTCTACAAATTGATGGAAACTTGTAATCATGTTGCTATGGCATCTGATGTCATTTATAAATGCTGAGTGAAGCAGCTCCATTTAATTGTAAAACTGGACACAGTTCTCAAACAAATGAAATCTGTCAGACTGAATTTTGTGAGGGAAATCTTACCAACAGAGTTTGCAAGTTAAACATCTAGCTGTAAATAAATTCTTCCCTGTGAACCTGAAAACACAGTTGCGCAGTTTTCTGACTCAAGCCTGCATATTATTATCTTGTTAGAGTAAGCAACATCTGAATAACAAATTCTGTTATCTGAAACTGCTGAAGGCCTTTCTGAACTCTTCCTTCTCTGTGAAACTATAGCTGTTTTCTATCAGTCTTAGTCTTGCAAAACAGCTTTCCAGAGAAGACCACTACACTAGGCTTTGATGCACAGATTTTCTAAATCTAATTTCCCAAGCAGTTTAGAAAGCAGTTGATGATTCTCCAAGCATTAAAATGTAAATATTATCAGTCCTACAACATTTAAATGTTTAGTCTGCAAGCTGCAAATAAAGCAGCTTTAATTTTCTAAATGTAAGTGGACCTTCATTATTAATTCACTTGCTATATGTTTAATTGAGATAAATGAATACAAAACTAAATTCAGCTGTGTATTTTGATATGCTTTTCTTTGCAGTCTGGACATGTATAATGCATCCTTATTTTAACTGTCCCACCAGCAAATAATTCTGCATGTACTTATTTTCTAAGTTCTTTAACACTTTTCTATATTGTGGGATTTCAATTGTTTCTGTTCCTTTCTTGGTAAATAGTTGAGGAGTAAGCACATTTTCAAGAGCTGTAGGGAGGCTAAGATGCCAGTTGCATTTTAACGATATGGTGCTTTATCATTCTTACTGTAGCCAATTCTCTTTTAAATCATTGCAGTTTCTGCTTTAGCCTCCAGCTATAGAATTCTTTTCAAACGACAGTGAACTTGGCAGATTGCCAAGAGAAAAATAAAGGTGTTTTGGTCCACCGAAGTATTTTGAGTGCTTCTTAGTGATACAGTTTTCTTCTCTACATCTGCAAAACATTTTTTTTTTCTGAAGTGAATTTTCATGTGAAAAGCCTCCTTAATAATCACCAGTATTGTTTGTTTCAATGCAGTTATTTAACTGCACCCCTGGGTGCTTACAAAATAAACAAGAGAGTCTTCTAAAGAGTTTTAAAAGTGGCAGGTGCTTAGTCTATGCCCTATTCACTTGGTTTGCAATGACATTTTTGTGTTAATCTATAGACAAACAAGAGACAGGTGACACACAGCATCAAGTACAATGTGCTAAGTCGACAAACTTTGGTGTAGATAAGATGTTTGTGCTGCATATGCCTACACTGGCAGCATGGATTTATGCTGTTTATATTTAAGTTATGTTCCTCAACACTGGTAATATCAAAAACTTAAATGTTTATAAATTGACAGTGAATGAAGTATTTTAGGGGTTAGAGACTTCAAAGAATCTAGCGCCTCAAAAAAAAAAAAAACACCAAAACGAAAACCAAACAACAAAAAACAAACCAACTAAAACCACTCAAAAAACAAAAAAAAAAAGAAAGCTAATTCTGTAAGCACAGCATAGTTTGCATTTTTAACATTGTTGAAATGTAAAACAGATTGTTAAATGTTGCTGAAATACAGAAATGGTATTTTTGAGACTCTGGCTGTGAATACAGTTCATTCATTATAAAATACTATATCCATGGCATTCTCAGGCTAGCAGTATTTTAGACTCTAAAGGGTATAGATATTACTAAATGTTGTATTATAAAGTATGGCCAAGAGAGTAATACTAAGTGAATTAAGCAGCAAATGGAGGCAGGATATTCATCATCCCTCCCCTGTTTTATGGTCTAATTCACTGAGATGCCACATGAACAACAGACTCAAGGGTTTTTAATGATCCTGCTTGTAAGGAGGAGCTCTGTTTAGAGATTATGAGATTGGAGGACTGAGGGGAAATGACACAGGAGATCAGAAGTTTGACCACTTTATTTACTGAGGTAGTTTTTAGCAAGCCCTCCACGGGTAGATGGTAAAGAAGGGCAGCAAATGTATGTGCAGGGCAGTTTGATGGCTATGTGAGCCATGCTATTTAAAAATGTCTCTAATCCAGGCAGATCTCCTACTTTAAGGCCTGTATTGCCTGTAACAGTGTAGGAGGCTCTCTATTCCATATTCTCATTCCTGTGTTCAGTTCCATTTGTGCACTACTCATTTCAGCCACAGAAGAGACAGAGCAGCCTATTCCATTATCAGTGTCACTGCTTTTGCATGTGAGGCCACGTTTGGGATTGCTTTCCCTTGCAGAGCAAGAGGGGAGCTGCAGTGAGCACACGCAGCTGGGCAGCCTTTGTGGTGCCTTGCATTCCTCCCTGGCATTCCCAGTGGGTGTTAGTGACAGAAGGGAATGGGCAGGGGGCTTGTTGCTGCAATGGAAGAGAATGGCAGAGCTTTTTCCTGCTGGTTCATCCAAACCCAACAAATGGGGCCAGTTTGGGGAACCAAAGGTTGGTTCTCTGTAGATGGTGCAACTTGGTGCACAGCATGAGCAAAAAGTATCATCATGACCAAAAAGTATCATCATTTCACAGCAGAATATTGTCCTTGGGCCAAGGTCAGTTGTCCTTGGGGAATTTATACATATGGTCCCAGCTATCCATTGCATGTTTGTCTGCTAAAAATATTTCTATCTCCAAGTGAAGTTCAGAGAAAAAGGAAAAGTGAGGTTAATAAAAAAAAAAAAAGGAAATTGGAAAAGAATCTATTTTATTAATGATTGAATTGGTTGTTGTGGCATGTTTGTTTTCTTTTCTTTCCCAGACTGAAATCTGGCTTGGACTTTGAGAAGTGAAGAGGAAAATTTTATTATATTTAGCCAAAACCCAGGCTAGGGTGTGATGCAGCCCTTGATGCAATTCTTGATCAGCAGGTATGTAATTATCACCAATTTATTGGCATTATTTCTTGAAATGTGTTGTTTTTCATTATGAAAGAGCATAACTTAAATATGAAGCCCTGCATTGCTTAAAAGCATTGATAAAATCACATTTACTGAATAGAATGAGAGAGGCTGCTCTTGAAGATAAATGATAATCTGGACAATAGAGAGGCAGTAGATCAAATTTTCTGGATTTCAGTAAACCACTTGATAAACTACCCCTTGGGAAATGGTTAGTTAACCTGGAGAAGATTGGGATTAGTAGAAGAAATAAATGGTGAGCAAGGAAGGGACAACAGCATGGAATTTTTCATGGTAGGGAGTCACTTTTGGAGTATTTGTCAATTTAGCCACGTTTGTTTATTTTGTACTTTTGGTAGTGATTTTTTCTGGGATGGTGGTAGGGAAAAAAGGCTTGATAATGAGATTTATAGATGAGGCACACCTGAGAAAACATCATCAGCATCAAATTTCAGGCAGTTGGAATAAGATGATGATGAACTGCAGCAGAAAGGTCTGAGACCTGAACAGCACAAGCGTCTTTCAAGGTGCTGTATGTGAAGTGCTCCTTTTCTGCAGATGAAAGCAGTGGAGAAAGACCATACATGTTATCTGACCCCAAGGGGACTCCAAAATACAGAACTGAGGCAGTGAAATATTGGGCTGGGCTGAGCAGAAGGTTAATATTGTACACGGTATAATATTGGTTATTGCATTTACATATGGGTCAGCTATTTGAGCAGGAGGGGAGAAATAGCAGTGCAATCAAACCTGTGAATGAAGGCTTCCATCATCCCTCCAGAGGCCAGCAGCACTGAATGGGCACAGACACCCACATTGGCCCTGAGCTTATCCACACCAAGAGGGCAGTTGGGTTCCATGGGCCTGGGACAAGCGTAGAGGTAAGAACATTATTAAGTTCTTAGCTGAGAACCAAGTGGACACAAAGCAGATTAATGGCAGAACCTGGGAGCTGGTGTCTATAAATCTCTTGCAAATATAAGTCAGCTGGTTTAGTTCTATTTTTTTCCTCTGAGTTGCGTGTCATCTTCTGTTTATGACAGTGAGGCTACTGTTGTCACTTATGTGCAAAAGCAATTAAAATAATTTCTGTTGTTCTGACAATTGACGTTGGTTCCCCTTGCTCTGTTTTACAAATGAGCTGCATTATTTTCTATAGCACTGACCATCCTTCAAGTATCCTATCATGTAAATAGTTCGTATAAATAATTAAAAGCTGGGGTTCACGGTGGTGTCTGCAACAATGGGCTTGTTTTTTTGCAACTTGATAGGAAAGATTTGATTTACATCTGCTCTGGGTATTTTATTCCCTATCTTATTAAAGCTAACAACTTAGATATACCATAGTTTTTTTATGGGGAACCTTGCCAAACATTTTCAGATGAAGAGAAATTTTCTCCAATTAAGAGATAGTATCAGTGGAATAGAGCGTTGTCACAGGATAATGGTCTCCTGCTGCTTTGTTAAATGCCAAGGTAAACCTGAGGCATTTATCAGAAATTAATGTCAAAGCAAAGTCGAGAGGTTTATCTTGAAAGCTGGAAACAGTGAGCCTGTGCAAATGTCTGTTGGAAAATAGTCCAGGTTTCCTTGTGCATCCTTCCTCCCCCCTATTACACTTGGAAGGAAGAAAAATTTCTTTCTTGCACCAAATGCTGCCACCAAAACAAGGTACCAGCTTCTTTTTAGATGAATAAAAAGGCTGCTGAATCTCTAATTTTAAGCTGAAGATGAGTAGTTTGTGTGTATGTTTGAGGTTTACCTTTCCATCCCTTAACACTAAGCTGACCTTAACTTAGGCTTCACACAGCCCCGATTCAAAGGATGTTGAAAAGGGGAGTTTGAATGTTTAAATCAAAGCAAATACATAAATCTGCTGGCCTTGCTCTGTTACCAGGATGGAGCCTGATGGAAGGGGTGGAGTGAGGGAAAAGGAGGGACAGAAGATAAAAATATATCTCAGTCACTTGGAAAGATGCAAGGAAATGTTTTATGGCACAGAAATAGGCTGCAGTGCTATGTTCCTGTTTGTTCCTCACAGACATTGAGCAAAGTTTGTCAACTTGTGAACAGAAGAACCTGTTTATCTGTAAGATCCAAGGCAAATCTTAGAGAAGTAAATCTCTTTAAGTATTCTTGCTCTCAGTAGCAATGCAGCACTTCTGCTGGTGTCACAAGGTGTCTGCTGCCTTTTAAACCCTAAATTAACCATGTCAAATCAGCTTTAATAGCTACTTAGTTACGTATTTGATTATTCCAGAAATATGCATGAATTTTAACAATTTTCTCCAATTTCCTCCTTCAGTTAGATTACTTTGTGTTGCTTGTAAACCATATATTGCTTTACTGAAAACCCAAAGTTGGAAATCACTGTACATAGAAATGAAGCTCATTTGATTGCTTCCTATTGTCCTAGTCTTGGAGATTGGAGGTCTAAGAAATCAGTTCAGTTCTTAACACTGCTTTTTGTTTGCCTAACTGATTCAGAGTAAATATTTTTAATTTGAGGAATTTGTGTCTCTTTAAAAATTAAGATGACCCTGGGCTTCACTCGAAACGTGAATTCTCCCAAAACATTAGGAGTAGTCCAGCAGGTTTGTCCCAGCTGAAAACAAAACTAACAAAGACAACAAACCCCAACCCTTCCTCCCCCCAACAACAAATAAAGCACACACAAAAAAGTCCTTTATCTCACTGTTCCCCCCAAACACACACTCATATACACACAAAGACACAGCTTTCTAGTCCATACCAGCACCATATTCTACATTTTAGATGATGGTTTGCCATTTGGGGGGTCCTGGTAGTTATTAGTCAAATTTGCTGAGAAGCTGAAAAGAGGCCAGTAAGGAGAAACAAGTGTGCTGGTTTTCCCCCTCTCTTTCAGAGTGGAGAGATTTGTTTCAGGAGAGTAGATATTGGGTTGTACTGCAGCATACAGTGTTTCATCAGTCATGCTGCATTATGTCACATCAGGTGTTTCTATGAATTAATTTTAGTTTCTGAGATTTACTGAGGTGTGAAAAAGTCATTCCATGAAAGTGCCAGTGGCAGGCAATCCTCTGCCACCAAAGAGGGAGGAGCCTTTTAATTTAAGACTGAAAAGGTTTGGGAGGAAAAGCAGAGATAAAATGATGAGGCAGTCCTAACAAATTAGCACATCATACTAAAACCTTGTGTTCAGCAAAAATGTCCATGGCCCCGCAATGTTCCTGGATGTGGCAGGATTTCCAGCCCAGTGCTCAGTTCAGCTGCTGCTCTGGTGTGTGTGGGACAGGGGTTGTGGTTTGGCTGTTCCAGGGGGGCACAGGTAATTCCAGGTAGCTGGAGAACCAAAGGCCATGGAGCAGCCTGCAGGGGGAGGCAGAGGAGGGTGGGTACCCATTTGTCTGTCTGCAAATAATTGGGCCATTTTCTCAAAAGTGATCTGCAGGGCCAGAGAGGCATTAGTAAAACATGCATTAGTACTCATTGAACATTCATTGTGAATATTTTCTGAGAACAGACAGACTTGTTACCTTGGAGGAACAAGAGAATAGCATTAAAAGGGATGTGCTTTTATATCATGTGTGCTGATTTTTCAGCAGCTTTTGGAACCTTTAGAGGGATGTTGGAAAGGGATGGAATGGGATCCCCTTTCCAAGGGATGTTCAAGGTCCTGTCAAAACAGGCAGAGCAGAACCTTGCTGTAGGATACCTCTATTTTGGCTTTAGGTCACTGGCAAACCCAGCTTCAAATCCCAGAGAAATAAGAGAATCAGCAACTTGAAAACCAAATTTTCTATACCCCAATGAAGACTCCAGATTCAGGGCAGGCCTGCATCCCAACAAACCTTTCACTGCTCTGTATTAAGGGTATGCTTTATGTACAAGTGTTTTTCTAGATACTATGCCCCTGAACCTGTCTGGCTGAAACTGGTGAGAGCTTTGCTATTGATTTCTGCAGGGCTGTGATCTGTGCTTTTGGGTCTGGTTGGTTTGATTTGGAATATGTAATCCAACGGGATTCAAGAAAAGAATTTATAAAATGGATTTTTTTTTATTCTAAAAAGAAGTGCATAACTTTTTAGATTACTTGTCCAAGTCAGAAATAATTGTGTAACCAGCATCTATGAGCTAAATCCACTATGGATGCAATAATGTGAACAGCATGTCATTCATAATCTACAAGGAGTAAGAATAGTGTGGCTGTAAAAATTTACTATGAAATACTGACACTGTTAAATCTCCAATTATAAAGACATAGAAGAGGAAAGAGCTGTAACCCATTACACTTCTGGTGATCCCCAATTCACAGTAAGGCTGAATACTGACTAACTACAGTAATTTCTAGTGGCTTCAGCGGTTTGTGACAGAGAGATGAATATCAGAAGCCCAAATAATAGACTTTCTTGCCTAGGTTTCTATTTGTAATGAAATTCTGTTCAGATTAGTAGAAAACATTACAGTCAAAGAAGAAAGGGAGTGAAGACTAAATAGAATTGCCACAGGATTTATTTTAGCTGTAACTTGTAGATGATGATTAAAAATGTGTATTGATTTGCAGTTTACCCTGATACTTGAAACTGATAAAAGCGTAAACCACTACTTTGGTTTAACAGCTTTATTAGAGCTGAGGCTGGGCAGAGTTATGTGGGGTCACTTTTTGCCTGGGGTTGCCTATCAGTTTTCAGTAGAAGAAAAGAATTGGAATGAAGCATTGACAGATCCCATCTGGGCTCCCTGAGACAGCTGGCTTCAATACAGTCTGTCTAATGCTAGAATTGTGCCTTCAGTTGCTTTTGTTGGCATATCACAATAGTTTGGTGTTTTGAGATAAGACCTACAGAATGGACTGAGTCCACAGTGTGTTAGTTGCAACATTTCTCATGAGCTACAGAAACACTGGATTTCTGTGTGCTGATTCAGCCCCACAGAGTTGGTGTGTGTGTTATATAAAACAGCCATAATTCTAGGAATATACAGATTAAGATGAAACTATGACTGATTTTAAGGTTTCTTTGGTTTCATTTGTTTCTTTAACTAGGAGATCAGTATTTTTTTTAATTTTAGCATTTCAATATTGTATATTGATGCTTAATTCAGCTTGGCTTACAAACATGCTGTGTAGGTCATAACCTTATTTAAATAGCAGATTTTAAAATCCTTGAGTGTCAAATGGAAGCAGAAACACCTGGACAAAGATATTGGAATCTGGTATGACAATTTGCTGTAATCACATATTTGTATTTAATTTGGCTTTTGGTCTTGTGTGAAGTGACATTGATGATATCTAATATTGTCATTATTATTTAACTAATTATTGTAGCTATTTAAAAGAAATTTCAAACTTCCCTGGCTGAAAGGAAGACTAGTACCTGCTCTATAGAGTACAGAAACTGAATAAAACAGCTCAACCAGCAACAAAAACATTGGGATAGAGCTCATTTTGGGAGAACTGAAATTGGAGCCTAATGTGGGGGGAAAAATAGCAAAGCAGGAAATGGCCATATTTTCTCAAGCAACTTCAATGCAGCAATTAAAAAAAAAATATGAAATTTCTAATGTACATACAAATGCATACATCACTATTGGTCCCTGAATCCTGTTGAGCTGAAATCTTACTTTGCAAAAATTAAATTGTCTTCTGCCAGGAAAAAATTGCTGTTTGTCATTTATTCCAAAAGGCTGCCTTGTTTTGTGTGATGTGCAATGTAGAAACAACATATTTCCATTAATGCAGATGTTCACTTTCATCTCCATAAGACTCCTGAAGCACACTACTCTAAATTTAGACATGCCTGCTGTTTCTCCTGCCCCCACTTCTTCAATTTCTTTTTTCAATGATGTAGTTATATAGCTAAGATTGAGTCTATAATCAAGCCCAGCCTGTAAGATGACACTCATTGGTGAACGGAGAGCTTATCCACCTCCTATCCTAACATTCAGATGTACAGCAGAGAACAAAAATTCTTTTGGCCTCTTCTTTGAGCCCCCATTATTTTTTGGAAAGGTGGTTACCTCAATGTTATACAGGGGATACAAATTATTCCCAGAAAAGTATCTGTCTCTCATTGTCTGATTCTGCTTGAAGGGGAGCTATTTCATCCTGCACAAATAAAATAAAACCACAAATAAAATTACAACTTCTTTGTAGGGATCACTAGTGGAAAGCTTTGCAACAAATGCAAGATACTCCACTTTTTGTTTTTTCCTGAGGTATTGCATCATGACAGTAAAATATGTTCAGTGTTTTACTTATCTGGATAATCTGAAGGGTTTTTGTGTGTTTGTTCCTGATATGCTTATAAACCATGAACTTGCACCTTGGTTCTTCAATTGCAATGCAGTTTAGGGAAATGGAGATCGAGAGGTGGTAATCTGTGTTTAGTGAACACATACAAATGCCAATGTGATTTAACAGGGCTCTGGAAGCAATGAGAGAAGTCTAAGATGAGGATTAAAAGAGGGTAAGAATAGGACAGGTTAGGTTTTTCTTTTTGGAGAGAGACATCACTGAAGAGTTAACTTTGATTTGAAAAACTTTGGTAATTTTGCCTTTATGTTTCATTTTTTTCAGTATTATTTAAATGGTATTAAATTGAACTGATTGATCTGAAAGTAGGCTAAAAAGGAATGGGGAGATGTCAGATGAAATATGTGCAACATACATTCTCTTATATTTGTGGCACAGTGTTTTGTTCTGGGCATTTTATGGTATGTTCCAGAGCCTGTTGGAGTGGAAAACGATGCCACATGTAACTAACTCCCATGTCTTTGTGTTAAATCACCCTTTATTTCCCAGGTCTCCAAGCAACAGTATCTTAAAGATGAAATATTCATTTCTGAAACCTAATTTAATTTCAGAGTTGCCTGAGCTGCAGAGCTTATCAGTTCATGGAACTCACAAAATTCGATGAATTAACAACTCTTTTCCATAGATGGAAGGTTGTTTTAATTTTTTTTTTTTCAGGATCTCATTAAAATGCGTCTTCTGATTTTTAACCTTGGTTTGGCTGGTTATGATTTACTCATTTTACTCATGATACAGCAGATAAGGAAAAAGACTAGAAGCAATAATCTTCCCATCAATAAATGGGAGGCATTGTAGCTTTATAACAGCTATTAGCAACTCTGAGCAGTGCAGAGCAGTAAATAAACGAAGATTAAAGATGTTTTGTATTTCCCAGGTTTGGTTCAAATTTTGTTTTTAAACACAGTTGGTCCGGAGCCTTAAGATAATCTAACAGATCACTAGTGGCATATTTTAACTAGTTAAGTCAGTAACAAATGAAACTAGACATAAAACATTATGGAAATAATGAAGGAGCTCATGAGCTAAGAAAGGCTCAGCTTTGTAAATGCTACTATAAAATAAGGTGAGCTCACCAAGAGCATCTGAGGATGCCTCCTTTATTCCTGTGAGCTTCCAATGACTGGCAGCTGGATGTCTGTGCTTCTGATGTTTACATAATTTTGCAAATTAGATACTTCTGAAAATTCTGATAATTAATGTTTAGACATCATTGTCTCCTTTTCCTTTTCTACTAAATAAGCAGTAATGGTTGGAGAATGGAATACCTGAATACATTTTGGAGGTCTTTAGCTGAAGATAGGATTAATCATTAGTGCATGTGAGTCATAGCACTGATTATTTATCCACTTTTACAGACGGGGCCATTGTTCATTGTGACTGGGTCCTCCTGGAAACACAGAGCAGAGCAGCAGGGCTGGGGATTCAAGGCCCAGACAGCCCCTCCTGCCCCCCTGTCCTTGTCCCCTGTGCCACTTCTAGTCTGGCCTTGTGCTCCCTGGGCCAGCAGGTGTAGAGGTGCCAGGATCTCTACTGGAGAAACTCTGGAGTCACTCTCTGTGGAACATCCCCTCCTTGCATGTCTGCTGCTGCTAGGTCTCATGAAGGAGATCCAGTAAAATCCATTACTGGGAATCTCCAGGAGGAAAGCTGAAAAATATGGCGGTGGGCTTGAAATGAGTCGTCATTCTTCTGCTGCTCTGCTCTACAGTATGGCTTCCTCTGAGGTTATTTGGATTTACAGCAGCCATATGGGCAGTGTTTCCTCCAAGGAAAGAATACTCTGGAGAGTTGCTTTATTGTATCTTAGGTGCATTATGGAGCAGGTGTATGCAGACAAGACTTGTGCATCACCAGCTCCAGCTCAAACACAAATAACATCTGCTGCTGCATGTGGTATGATAAAGATCAGAATTAATGAATAAAACCTGAATCTTCTACCTGATGAAAGAGATTTACTTAGCTGTAATTGGGCACTCACATTCCAAGAAATTCACATGATTACATAATGATTTATATCCTTCTGTAAAAAGCAAAGTATGTGTGTGGTTGTTTGTTTGTTTGCTTTAGTTTTTTGTTTGTTTTATCAGTTGCTTTGTGGGCTTTTCCAAGCAGGAATAAAAATGTTGCCTAGGTGAGAATCTGTAGATATTTAAAAACATTTTCACAGGAAAAGTATCAGGAGTTCTCAGAGTTAATTTACATTTCAGGGCAAATTTTCAGTGTTTACTATGGTTCATAAATGTCAATGACACAACCACATTTTTCAGCAGGAGAAATTACAAGCCTTAATTCAAGCATGCCTCATCACTTTACTAGCTATGCTTCTTTTGCAGACAACTGGGTAGAACAAACTGGTGTGTGCAAGAAAGGTGTAAGCAGAAAGTGCTGTAAAAATACATATTTTCTGCAAGGTTTATAGAAAACTCCTATGGTGTCTACATTTTTTTCTTTTTATAATATAAAGATGCTTTGTCTGCTTATGCATTTTGTTAAAATATCAGCAAATGAATACATTTTCCAAGACTGTGGTGATTTACAACTAAATAGAAATCACAGAGCAAAATAATGACAACACATTTTTGCAAGTTAACTACTCTTCTTGGCTCACGTGCTGAAGAAAAGGCAGATAAAATAGATGAGTGCTGCAAAGCTTTGTGAGGGGCAGTAATCAGGGCTGCTGCTTTGACAGCCTTGCAAAGGCAGGACAAAATTATCACCCCTTTGGTTTTTTGAATTATATTAGTTCTAGTATTTCTTGCCATTACTTGTGCTGGGATTTTACAAAGTTGGAGCCTTAGAACTTTAAGGTTAAACAGCTCTAAAAAGGTACAATTAAAATGTAATAATCTATCTGGAATAAAATGTAGAACCATCTCCTAGAGAGGTCTTCTCTTAAACAGAACAAATCTGTGAGAAGCTGTGGTTCTGAAAGAAAAGCTTACTTCTGGAGGGCATGACCAGTTTTGGATTATTTTGGATACTGTTGAGGAAGGCAATTCTTTAGGCTGCTTCTCAGCCTCTTGGCTAAGGTCAAGTGTAGTGTGTCTCTCACATAAGTGTGATTTTATGTGTAAACCTCATGGTGGGGAGACAAAATACTCCCTATGTTAAGGCAAACTGCAACCATGAACCGCTTGTGGAAAGACAGAGCTGCTGCTGTTTGGGGAAGGATAAAATTGATCTTGGTGTCACTGCTGATCAGCACATAATGCCCAAGACAGACCTGAAGAGGATAAAAATAGTAAACTAACCAAACTAAGTCCCCAAGAGACACAAACAAAGAAATCATGGAATTGGGTTTTTTATCCTGTGCAATTATATGTGCATACATTATTCCAGTGTGATGCAATATCCTTTAATGGGCTGTAAACAAGACTTCTGGATTACAAAAACACTCAACTGTTGGGTGATCCATATTTTTGAAGACAGATTGGCCAGTGGGAATTCCCCCTTTAGGTGTTGTGATTGGTATGATAAAATGGTTTGGAACAACTGTTTCCATGAGGATATTCTCAATTTTCAGAGATGTGTGCCAGTTCAGTGGAGAAAGCATATTTCCAAATTTCTCCTTTCTGCTGAAGGCATGTCTCATACTGAGCAGCACAATCTAGATCCTGATAATGGGTAGTAAAGACTATGACAAAGCTTAGATGATGCATGCTATGATTTTTGAGAAAAATGCACAGCACAGAAAAAGTGTATGCCCTGCAGAATAAATTTTTTGCTGGTATGTAGCATATGAAAGCAAGAATCTAAGAACAAATCATAGAGAAAGCTAAAGTAATTACTGCTATGGCCATTTGCCTTCTTACTGTCTCACCTTCAACTTATCAAGGTGTTTGCTGATCATACGTAAACAGACTGTTGCTAGGAAGGAGAAATATTTGAGAACATATTCTCATTCACATTAATAATGAAAAGTAACATTTGATTCCCTGGGCACTTTTTCAGCTCAGGCTCTGAAACTGAACCTAATTACCAATGTTGCATTACAAAGTGGAGCCTTTTCTGCTCAGGGAACAGAACAGACATTAATGAGAGCTTCTATTTACCTTTTTTTAAAAAAGATTTCCTGCACATTAATTTTAGTTTATTCAACATGCCACTCCTTGTCTTAAAGTAGCTGACCAACAAACACCAACCTCTGCACCCTGTCATTGCCTTTTAGTTTATGTGCTTGATTTGCTTTATTTCCAGAGAGAAAATAAAACATTTTAATTTGACTTTACTGTCATATGGTTAGTTACCAACCTGAGATTTCAGTGAAATGTCCTTTGTTGAAGATTTAGAAAAACAATCAGTGTGCAGCAAATATTGATATGACTCTTAATGGCAATTTAGCTGATTAATATCCTTTCATGCTGCAAAGCAGCGTGAAACGCAGTGTCTTAATGAACACCAGCAACAAAGAGTGTACCAGGTGTGTTACTAAGAAACAATCTCTAGTGTGATTTAATTAATCAGAGCATTGCATGGAGCAATTATGAGCAACCTTGTGTAAGTGACTGCAGTACAAGATCCTTGATTTCAAATTGGTTTTAAAGAAAGACATCATGGCTTAATAACTATGCTCTACTAGTCATAGAACAAACATTCTCTTAATCTGGCATTTGCTTTTTGGTGGGTTGGTGGTCTTTTTCTGCTTTTGGGGTTTGGTTGTTTGTTTGGGTTTTTTTAAGTGGATGGAGAAAAGCAACACTAATTATTTTGAGTGTTGGTTAGCTAGATGGCTGAAAAATCACTAATCTATTGAATATGTCACTGAATCATATTCTTTCAGTTCTTTTCATCCTGCACTTCTCCCAAATCTGCTGAATGTATTTTTAAAATAACTTTCTGAGAGCCTGAAGATGCTCCTGCTGAGAGAACATTCCTGTCCAACCTCAGGTGACAGCCAGACATGTGTATGTGACACTGAAGCCAAATGGCCTGAGCTGTGCTCTGCCAGGTTAGCAGTGCTGCTCTGTGGGAGATTTAGGTGGAGAGGAAGTGGTTTCAGCTTGCAGTCACAAGATGTAGAAGGAATTTAATAATTCCCAAATGAGCATCTGCCCATTCCATTCCAAACCAGCTGAAAATCACTGTAGTCCCCAGTGCTTAACTGGAAACCTGAAGCTTTTTTTATTAAGTAGATGATTGGAATGCAAACCTGTTCACAGAATTAGGAAGGTTTCCTGAACTCTGTTCATTGGAGGAAAAATTATTGTGACTGACTTACCTTCCCGATAAAAATAGGTGAGTTTTATCTCCTGCCCTCTGGCTCTCTTAGTGAGTTTATGGTTGAAATACGTTACCATATTGTAGCTAATTCCTCTGCTATAAATAGTTCTCTTTAAACATTGAAGTAGTAAAGAACTCTGTTTGGGTTGTAGCATAAACTATTGATGTATGGACTTTACCCAGTCCAAATTCCAAGCTCCAAGAGAAACTTACTGTATGCACTTACACTACTGGTAAGGTCATTCAGACTCTTTCCTTCTTGCAGAAATTGTGGGACAGTAGTATGGGCATGAGCTGTTACACAGATGCACAATTATTTCCCTCTTAAAATTCTGTATTGGACACTTGTAGATGAATTTCAATCCTTCTCTAAGCTGGAGACAATCGAAGTCAAACAAAACTTCAAACATTAGCCCTGCAACATTAGCATATGTAAAAACCACAGAGAGTAAAAACCAATATCTGGACTAAACAATAATGGATGAAGAAAATTTTATGTAAGATGAAAAATTCTGCTACTACTCAGCATTTAGATTTCTGTTCAGGAACTTTTGAGAGCTTGTCAAATTTGTGTCATTGTGGTTTAAGATTTCACAGTGGGAAACACACAAGTGAATATGCAATCTGTGGCACAGCTTTTGCTAATCTTATAATGGAGAAATAGAGAAGGACCTAAAGCTTTCATTCTTAAATATCTGCAGAAACTTGGTGTGCAAAGGCAATGGTACATGAAGACTTTTCAGTTCCTATCAGGGCCATGTCTGAGGGCTTCTGTGATACCATCTGCAACTATGTACAGGCACAGAGAAAAATACGTGTGCACTTATGAACATTGGTTAAACATAACCTTAATTTTTCTTTAAATTCTGGACTGAAGCTCTTACCTGAACTGCTTAATGTTGTTTCTGAAAGCAATGTGCTAAGGACATGCAGGAAATTCTTTTAAAAATTGCTCTTGGTGTTTATTCAACTTCCTTCTAAGTTGTGTGGAAAGCTTTTTGCAGTAAACTTGGATATTTTTTACGGAATAAAAAGAAGGAGGTTTTTCAGTTTGCTAGTAAAGCTTGGAAAGAGAAGTTGAGCTCAAGAAGAGGTGGACTGGAGGACCTCAAGTGCTCCCTTCTGACCCTCTCCATTCTGTGATCCCTGACTTTGTTCTTGCATAGAATCAGAGAGACCTGAGTTGGAAGGGGCCCTTGGCTGATAGTCATTATTTTAGGACTGGGTTGTTTTTTTTTTGTCTGTAGCGTTTCTTGAGTTGTAAAGGCTGCACTTATCACTAACATTATTTACTTATTTTCATCTTATGTTCCTGCCTGCATTTTGTTTTAAAGAACTTTGGTATTTAAAGGATATGCATAACAGAGTTAAGATGACCAGAGCATAAAGTCAAACTTTGGGTTATGTATTGTCTTTGAGCATAACTTTTTTTTTATATACTACATGGGCTGAGGAAAAATAACAGTAGAGAATGTTCTGGGTTACATTTATGTGGGTCTGTCTTCAGTTCCCCTAAAAGAAATAGAGCTTGAAGTTTAGCCTGAAAGTCAACCTATTCTGCTTTTTTATTTTAACACATAAAACTTGCAGGTTTTAAGATCAATCATGCAGAGGCCCAGAGGATATCGCAGCAATAAAATATCTCCCTTGGCTGTTAATTTTCTTGTTAAGGCAGGCCTTTAACTATGTACATTGCAAATCAGACCACTGTAATACCTCTAAAGTGGAACTTCATCACGTGTTGAAATTTTATGTTAAACACAAGCTTAAATCCTTCATTTTCCATCAGAGTCCTTAAAGAATGGTGGATGAGGTTCACTTGACTCCAAGAACTGCAACTTTAAAGCAAACAGTTTGGGCATCTTCTCAATGTGATAAAAATCCTTAAAGATCCTTACTGAGGAGAAAGAGCTCCAAGATTTCTTCATTTCCCTTCCTATATCCACAATGCACAACCATTTGAGAGGAGAGTTTTTACTTCTTTCTACAGCTGTTCTTTAAACCTGCTGCTGACAGAGGCAGCAGTTACTGCTTCTGGCTTTGGTGGCTGCTTTGGATTCCTCTTTACCCTCTTTGTTTAGCTGACCTGGGAGCCCACATTGGCTCAAACCAGCACTGTCAGCAAAATATGCCAGCCTAAAGTCTCCCGATTCCACACTCTAAAGAAAAAAAAATAAAAAATGAGTCCATAGAACAGGGAAGTTCTTAGACAACATTTCCTTCTAGCAGGCATGTGTAGAATTCCACATGCAAGACTTTTTCCCCTTGGATTCTGGGATAGAGGGACTTAGATATGCTATAGATATAGCATATGTAGATATGGAAAAAAGGTACATCTGATAGATGGACAGAAATCATGCTGTGCCTCACAGAGGAAGAAACTGTTCTTAATTTTTGTCATTGTTTTGGTGTTGATGGTAATTTGACTACATCTGAATGTGGTGAACATAAAGCAGGTGTTTTAGATCCTTGTTTCTTCCCATTTCAAAGCTGTCTCCTCTGAGCTTTGAACTGTCTGATAAACCTACTTAAAAAGTAAAATAAATACAACCAACCTCAACAACAACAAAAAGACATCAACACCATCCACCTTTAATATTTAAATCCTCAGTAAATTCTCTGCTTTGGTGCTTTTGAGCTATGATTTGCCTATAGGCTTGATGATTATAGGCAACACGCAGTGAAACTTCTCCTCTATCACACTGTTGCCAAATGTGACTCATTCCCTAGTCCCACAGTCCTGCAGGGAGATAAACTGTGCCAGACCTTTTCACAGCTTATCTCTGTCTCTGTGCTGGATCAGCTGTGCTGGCTGACAAGTTCTATCATTATCAAATTGAGGAATTCATGAGTCATGATGCAAGAGTTGTGAAATTAACTTTCCAATCAAGGAGCTTATTCACACATAGAAATGCACATGTATCCATATCCTCACGTGGACCAAGATAATACAATACATAATTCCATGTATAAGGCTATTGTATTTCTTTTGACCTCTTATTTAAACCTTTAAGCTTTACAATTCACAGTGTTTTCTTTGCATGCTTGAAAGCTAGGAGCAGTTGTTTTATCTTAAACAAAAAAAACCCCACTCATTTTCTTGTTTCACTGAAGAGCTCTGGAAAATAGTTTTTCAAAGAAAAGAGGAAAAGAAGTTAAGAGCTGAGCAATGTTGTTTTGGTGGATCACAGTCAAGGTTGAAATACAAATACATTTTCCGTCTGTCAGAAACAGTTTTCTTTTTTCTTCAGTCTTGTATGACCAACCCTCTTGAAGGAGTAGACCCTGCCAAAGGATTTGCAGCAAGGTATTTAAGGCTATACCTTTGTATATGTAAGATCCTACATTTCCATGCTGCACTTGTGAGGCAGGAACATAGGCAGGTGTACAGTTTGTGATTGGAATGGGCTAAAATGTGGCTATATGACAGAAGTGTATACTTCTACAGTGTATAAAGACATGCTTCTGGTTTAGATTGCAGGAGCATAGGTTATAGACTAAGGCTTCAAAATTGTCAGTGCTTTCTGAATTTCTACAGGGAAGTAGTTCATGCATTATATATGGTTTGCATGCATTATGTTGTTTTTATCCAGTTTTCTCCCCATTCCTCTGTTTTCTGCTTTAACACAATGTAGCTATATAGATAGTGCTGTGCTCTGCAGAACTTGCAGTTGTCTGCTATTGCTCTTCAAGGATTGAAAAGGAGTTCTGTCTCCCTCTTCTTTCCTTTTATCTATGGGCCCTGATTTAGTTTTAAGAGAAATAAAAAGGGAGGAATGTCAAATGTTAAACAGAGTGAAAACTACAAACATTTTTATTTTATTTATTGGTTCAGATAGCTAAATTTCTGGAACAGAGCTAGTATCTGAGAATGGCAGATGAAACTCTATGGAAGAATTTGCCCAGTGAAGGGAGTTTTCCTGATGGCAACCATAGCTTGGGTAAAAAGCTGTGGATCTATTCATGGTGCTTTGTAACATGTAGATTGCCACTGATCTCCATTTCCCCTGGGAAAAACAGCAATAAGTTAAACCTGGATATGGTAAGATTTTGGTTAGATATAAGGAGAATCTTTCTAATGGCAAAAATGGGCATGGATAAGGGTATTAGGCCTTTTCATTGCATTAGCTTGCTTCCTTCTGACCTGAATTCATTGTGAAACCAGAGCCTACATCAGAGGTGTTGCTTACATAGTTAATGCACCTGCCCCTAAATTTTAAAGGCAAACACGTGAATTAAATCCTTCTGTACTGGCCCTCTGCAAATACCTGTAGCATGTGAGTGGTTCTACACTGAGTGTGCTCAAGTTCTGTATCTAGAACTTGTGTACTGTGTAAAAAAGCTGAAATATTGCAGATACTTAAGATGCAGCTGTATGTGTTGCAGAATGTTTCTCTGGTTTTTGAAGTCTTATGTTTGATAATTTGATAAGCATATGAAATTTTATAAAGTCTAATTAGCATTGTATAATACAGTGTACAAAATGCTGTTTATATATCTCTCACTGATAAACAGGGCATTTCATGTCATAATGTCTGAACAGTTAGCTGCATGCATGCTAAATGCTGCTTTTAATTAAACAATAAAGAAGGTAACAACCTTTATTGCATTGTTGTAAATTTTGACATGGTACAACAATTTGATTCCTTAGAAATTAATTGCCTGGGAGTGTGTTTAAGTAATATTGATTATGTTGGTGCTTTGTGTTGATCTGTGATACTTAACCCAGCATTTAAAATATCTTTTTTCCATTTTACATTTGTGATGCAAGAATAAAAGCAAAGTACAAAACAAATAGGCACTTGAATTCTAATAGCAATAAGCAATAAATGTCAGGCATCTGGAAATTATGGTTGCAATTTCATCAGAGTACACTTTGTTCTATTATGCCTGCATGAATTTTGCTACAGGCAAAATCTATTACAGATAACAGTTAAGAACCTTTCTAATCTACACAGATAGTCATGGAAAAATGCTAGAAAACGAAGTGTTGGAAAATGTAATATTGCCAAGTAAAACTGACACTCGGAAAATAATGTGATCAAATTTAGAACTGCAGGGATAATTTCTGTAAGATTATGTTGAAACAGAAATTTCTGGGCTGTTTGGTCCTGCTGAAGGGCGTATAACTAAAAACATGCAGTGTATCATTAAATGTGTTTGTGTACTCCAGATAGATAGATGTTTATCTCTATACTGCAGGCTAGTTAATTTGTTTGTTTAATGATTGTTACCTGAAATAGCAGTTACCAAGTTGGGACTATACATTAGAAGCCAGTATTTTTCCATTGCTAATGACTGGATTTGAACAGCAGCAATTTCTGCTCCGGGTCATCTCTATTGCCTGCAAAAGTGTTCATGTCATACGTTTTATCATGCATTATGATGCTTTACAACTCTTTAATTGACTCTGCAAAGATTTACAGCCTGTTGATCAATTAGAACTCTGTCAAGTTCCAAAAGTAGATTGTTCATTTTACATAGCATCTTGGTGCCAAAGTGCCATGACAGCTTAAATTTATCCCGAGTTACACTGGAGCAACATAAAGCTTAGACACCAGTAAGAATGACACTTGCACTGCAGAGACTTGTAATATTTTGTATTTATACTTTTGCTCTGGGATATGATATAGGATTGAAAAGATAACTTGTTTTGTACTCTTGAAATGAACCCTTGAAAGTAGGTATACTGGATTCTACCCATCATTGCCTTTTTAATAAGAAAGTTTAATTTTTTCTTTCAGTGTAAATATCAGTCCTAGACGTTTTTATACTTGCTAAGGAAGATGTCTTATGCAATGATAAATGTGCAAATATATGATTTCCATTGGCAGTTTGCTTTCTTCACTAATTAGGCATTCTTTTCAATAATCACTAAGAGGAAGATAAGCTCAAAATTTGGTTCCTGCAGAAAGCAGCACAATAATGCAAGTGTTAAAACTTGTAATTGTACAGTGATTGCAGTTAGGGTTGTTTTGCTTTTTTTTTTAACTAATAGGTGTCTTGGTGAAACGTCATGAAATATTATTATAATAAGCTTAGTGAATGAATCATATCCTGCTTTGAAAGTGTAGTTTCTGTCCTGATGAGTCAAATAGTCATAAGGGAAAGTCTTTGTGCACAAAATGTTTAGGGGATGTAATTGTGGAAGAATTTTAAGGAATGAGAATTGTTTTTACCTTTTGATGTGTGACTCAACATCAGTGAAACTGGAGAGCTGTGAATCTCTAGAATTCTTGTCCTACTTTTATTTAGAATAAAAAGGAGCTTTAAAAAAGTAGATGCAAGATTGCCTCTTTACTAGTAGAACGAAACTTAAAATGCATCTTTTACTTAGTGGTCTGCTATTTGGACATCCTTTAGGTTTTGGTTTTTTTGTGAAATGTAGAAAGCAATCTTTGATCAATGTGAAATACTTCATGACTTGAAACAGAATCTGTTTCCAGTTTTGATTATTTTGGAGATCAGAAAATATAATGCCTTCTCTTTATAATTTCTTTTTCTTTTGGAAAAAAAACTCTTTGGCCATGAAAATGTTTCTTAGTGCTCTTTAAAAATGAGTAAAAGATCCTTATATTTTAAATTTCTTTATGTTTAACTGATAGGTTTGCAATCATGTAAGTGCTTGGTAGCTTGCACTATTTGTATTTAGAAATGTTTTTTGTTGAACAAAGAGATAGAATTTGGCTTCAGAAGGGCAAAACAAATCAGTCAAAAATCCCATGAGCGATGTGGTTGATTGGTTTGGGAGAAATGTAAGCACTTGTGTTGATTTCATCCAAGATATGTAGATTTTCTGGGTCATGAAGAAGAGCCTATGCCAATTGTCCATGTAACTTGGCTAAAGAGGAGATTGTCTTCCCTCTCAGGCAGATGGATTATGTTCAGAAGTTGATGGCTCTGTCTGTAAGATTCAAGAGTTAAACTGGCCATGGCAATCTAAGAATCTTTCCTGTTTCTTTCCTGCTCCCTTGCCCCATTTCTGGTGATGAACATGTTAGCATCACAACCACCTGATAATGTTGGCAGCTGTGCTTACAAAGGTTTTAACAGCCCATATCTATCCTCCCCAATTATATGAGCTAAACAATCCTGAAGGTGAAAATGAATCTTTATATTAATTGTAATCTCTTACAGTACTTGTGATGTCTTCTCATGGGTGTTCTTGTTCTGAAATATATGATCAGTCTGACTGAAGAAATATAAAACTACTTTCATATTTAATATCAGAACGAAAAAAGCATATTAATGCCTTTGATGCCACAAGGGTTGCAAACCCTAGGGCTAGAATTTGTCTTGATTGTGCATATCTATGAATTTTTAAAGAAAAGAGGACAGATTCTGACTTAAATGAGAGTACATGTGTGAGGACGGTTCATATTTCAGTAGTTGTAAGATCACAATCAGACTTTAGTCTTTTGGCACTGTTTTTACAAGGAGATAGAATATGCAACCATGGGAAAAAATGGAACTCTTTCTAAAGATGTGTGCTGTATTAAGCACTAAGTTAATATTCAGTTTGCAGCTGGTTATACATAGTAACTTTTATATTCAGCTCAAACACTTATTTGAATAGAATTTATTCCAAATGGTGTTCAAAGATCGTCTCCCTGTATACTTAGTGGAATGTCATTTTGAATGAAAATGGTTCATCTGAATAAATTTGTTCATAATTTTGCTGATTATGGGAAGAAGTCTTGTATTTTCATGTAAATTTTTGGTCCTGTAAGCTTTCTATCTCTGTTTGTTGAAGTTTTATATTTGAGTAATTTAAAAATTCTTGTTAATACACTAAAATGTACAAAGCATCTAGAAATCTATTCCTTCATTAACCTGAGAGTTTCAATTCAATTACCTGATATATGTTGAGTTCTTGAAATGATAGTTTATTCATTTTAAAGCCCTTTAATTCTAGTGATCACAGAGCCACAGAATATGCTGAGCTGAAAGGGACCCACAAGGATCATCGAGTCCAGCTCACAGCCCTGCACAGCACCATCCCCAAGAGACACTCTCTGCCTGAGAGCATTGTCCAAACCCTTCCTGAGCTCTGTCAGGCTGGGGCTGTGCCCACTGCCCGGGGGAGCCTGCTCAGTGCCCAGCCACCCTCTGGATGAAGAACCATTTCCCGATATCCAATCTAAACCTCCCCAAGACAGTTTCATTTCCCTTGGGTCCTGTCTCTGTCACACGGAGCAGAGATCAGTGCCTGCCCCTCCTGTTCCTCTCTCGAGGAAGCTGTACCTGCACTGAGGTCTCCCCTCAGCCTCCTCTGCTCCAGGCTGAACAGACAAAGCACCCTCAGCTGTTCCTCACACAGCTTCTCCTCAAGGCCCTTCACCATCCTCGTGGCCCCCATTGGACATTCTGTCATAGCATTGGATCTTTCCTGTACTGTGGTGCCCCAAACTGCCCCCAGCACTCAAGGTGAGGCTGTTCCAGCCCAGAGCAGAGTGGGACAATCCCCTTCCTTGCCCAGCTGACGATGCTGTGCTTGCTGCCCACAGGACATGGATGTCCCTCCTGGCTGCCAGGGCACTGCTGACGCATATTCTCCTGGCCATCAACCAGTACCCCCAGGTCCCTTTGCATGGCACTGCTTTCCAATATCTCCTTCCCCAGTCTGTCCATAGATCCAGGTTTGCCCCATCCCAGGCGCAGAATCCATCACTTTCCCTTGTTGGACCTCATGCAGTTGGTGATTGCTCAGTGCTCTAATCTGTCAAGGTCTCTCTGTAGGGCCTTCATGCATTGGAGAGAGTCAGCAGCAGAACCCCAATAGTGACAGGTCACCATCACCCCATGTGATGGTGATGGTAACATCTTGTGCTTGACCCAGTGTGCACCCATCCCATGGTGTGTTTGTCCAGCCTTGTGGTGGGCATTCCGTATGCTTGTAAGAGATGGTTCAAGTCTAAGTCTCATTTGAATTACCTTCACCTTGGCTTTCTACCCTTCACATATTGGTTCTCTTTATGGTCCCAGAAAAAACAGGTCTTACAAGCTGTGCTTGGCACCTGGGTCAGCTTGCCAAAGATTGTCACTGAAGGTCTCTGAACAGGACAAATTATTGTAACAAAAACTTCATCCTTTCTTATTGGTAACATAAGTTTCACACACCTTCTTATGAAAACCATGGCATGTCTATATCCGAATTTGAGTCAGGACAGTAACAATTTCAGGCACTTCTGGCTCTCAGATAAATTATTTTTGCCTTTCTTCTCCTGAGTCCTTCCCCCAAAATGCTTCTTAAACATTTAATTACTTCCAGTTTACTTAGTCCAAACTTTGTGGCTAGAGGCTTAAATGTGCAGCTATCCTATCCTGTAGTTACACAAACCTAACTTGCAAAGTGTCTCATTTATTTTATGAACAAAAGCTGAAACTATAACATGAGCTGCAGATATTTATTATTACCATAAGTCATTGATTTGAGTGTGAACATAAGTATTTGCCTTTATAGAACACAGAGATGCTGGGAGAGATGCTTTCTGGTGGGTTCAGCTGTGCTTTATGTTGACTGCACCATTAGAAAATGCTGTTCGGTTCTGTAATCTGATGTGCTCTTTATCAGTTGCAAATCTCACAGTCTGTGTGATAAAAGCAAGAAAGACCAAGTGCATGAAAAGCACAGTGTGGAGCAGGAATTTGATGAGTGCAGAGATAGCATGGGGCAACATCGACCACAGTCAATTTGGGAACTCACACAATTGAGTTCTAGGCTTTCTATAGATCTTTAAAGAAATGTATCCTGTCTGCACCTCTCTGTAAAGTGAGAATGGTGATTCCTTTGTGAAGCTCTATGCAAGACCAAGGAAATGTTACAAATTGTTATCTAAGTAATCTCTGCTACTCACACAGAACTGATGTCAGGTAAGAGTAGGAGATCAGATTTTTGTCCTTTGTAAGTACAATGTAATACAATCATATGAATGAAGTAATTCTGGATATTTTTTTCTGTATCCTTCCAAATCAGTCTATTTCTTTTTCTTTTTCCTCAACTGTGTCACCCCTCTTCCCCATCTCTTGGAAGAAAAAAATAATGTAATAATTTGTGGAGTGTTGCCACCCTGATTTTCATTTACAGCCATGGGAAAAGCCATGGAACATTTATTATTCATTTCTAGCTATTTCATTCCATTTGTTTGTTAGATTGTTCTTGTGGAGTGACAGAGACTTGGTGACTTTAGAAAGGTTTGCAGTCAGTGCACCACAGGTAGGAAAATACAGTTTTAGATTGGGAACTTGCTCAGTGATACATTTTTCTCTTGAGTTGAATGGATTGAAGATTATCTGCAGTGGAAGCTGTGACCTACTTAACACAAAAGAGATTGCTTAATGGCTACTGATTGGTTGTCAGAGAGTTTTCTTTAAATATACATGTCCATCATTAGCCACTTTGTAATAATGAATGTCTCCTGTGTTATCCCATTTGTCTGTTTATATCACAAAGTAATGTGTCATACTGTAAAATGCAAATGTGTTCATTGAGATAAGTTTGCTTTATCCTGATGTTGAGTGGTGTAGCTACATTACATGACATACAAGGTGTCAACTAATTAGGTATTAACATATCTCTTATGTGATTGAATTTCAGAAATAATTTCTTTGAAGTGAATAGTTGTCTGAAGTGCTAGGGAAGAGCTACCAAAATGCCAGTGCATAAGAAATTCTGCAGAGATATTCTGTGGAAGGGATTTGTATTCTGGGGCATGATAGGATGGCCAAGGCACAGACAACATGAGAGATAGCTGGCACCTTGTGATATTTTTGTTTCTGATTGTGTGCCTTGTTCATCAAATGTAATGGCAGAGTTTTGCTTTAGTGAAAAGTATATTTCTACTGCTGTTAAAATATAAGAGGGCATAATCTGAAAGTTCTGATGTTTTCTCCCTACCAAATCATTATGAAACAGATGGCTATTTATTTCTAATATACAGAATTGTTGTTGTATATTTCATATTTACCACTGGAGTTGTCAGGAACATCTAGCTAATAGTTTCATAAATGACATAGCTGACTTTATTTAGGTTATGCACTATTAGGGAAAATGAGGAAAGAGAACACAAAAATTAGGAACCAATTATATTCAAAACAAATCATTTAAAGGTGTTGTGTTTTGTTTTCGGTTTCAAAGGAGTCATTACTGGAATCCTAATGGAGTAAAATTAGTCTGCTTTAATTAAATTCATCAAGAATAAAGCCAGTTCAGCAAGAAGTGTTTTGAAAGTGATGATGTGTTGTTGATGTCTATGAATGTTGGGTAAATCTGAAAATTTAGAGTTATGATTTATTTTTCAGATGTATCCAGGCATTAGCTAAATTTCCAAAAATGCTTCCACTCTAATAAAATGTGGTCTTTCAGTTTAAAACATTGTGCTCTTCTTCAGAAACTTAATTGAAATGAAGAGGTCTGGACACATCCCCTTCACAGCTCAGACTGGGGCTCTCAGTGGGATCAATCAGTGTTTACAAACCTCACTTCAAAATCTACAGCCAGGATATTTCTTCTCCACTGTGAATGCACTGATTGCCTTCCCAAACTGCAAATTTTTGGGCAGGGAAAAAAAAAAAAGTAATCTGTGTGGCCTGTGTTCTTTCACTGCAAATCATTTGGACTTTCTCTGAGTTGTGCAGATGTAGTTGCTGGGGTGCAGATGGAAACAATAAGGACTGGTTTAGTCATGTTACAAATACATTTCTCTACATCCACAAGGGCTGAGCCCAACTGATTCATCACTTCTGTCTATATTTAACCTTATGGCAAGTTTGTGGGTTTATTGTGTATTAGTTCCCAAATTCATTGCACTGAAAAGTCATCTGTTTGAAAGTCAGCAAATACCAATTAGGAAGATGTGCCTCCCCAGCCAATTAGAATGTACAGGTGCAATAACCTTGCTATAAACAGCTTTGGTGTTTATCTAGGAAGTTTTATATCAAGAAATATTTTCAAATAACATTGGGAAATGAGCCCATTAGAAAAATGTTCTTACTGCTTGATGCTAAAAAGATGACTTAGGAGTAGGATTCAATACTGACTGGCTGTGTTGATACAAATTAACCCCTACTATTCAAGTGACCAGGGAAAGAATCACTCTGGATGAAGAGGAAATAAGAGGTAAAAAGCCCATGTTAACTTCTCTTTAATTATCCATGAGGACTTGGAATATAAGAGAGGGCAATCCTTGCAGATAATTAGGTTTATGTAGTTATTGTGTAGGGAGCAATTTTGCTTCTGTAGCTTGGCTATCCTTTGCATAGAGCAATAGTTCTTTACCCTGGAGCCAGTGGGAATGCAATGGAGCCCTGTAATGACAGTGACAATAAAGCAAGCAGCTCTTTTAGAAAAAGAAACATAATAAACTGGGCAAAGTATTTGAAGTGAAATATGTAGTGCTCCCTGGATTCTGATAAACCTTTTCCTAGGAACACACAAGTACTGGCTATTAAAAAGAGGGAGGCTAAACCCAGAATCAAGAGGGCTGCAGGAGCCTGTATTAGCTAAACTGGCAGTGTGTGCTATTACTAATAATAACTATTTAGGTAGGTTTCAGTTTGCTGCAGCCATGCTACACAGCACTTGACAAGTGTTGCACAGTTCTGCTTATTTCCAGCATGAAGGCTGAGAGCTTTATTTCTCCTTACCTTGCTCATTACTTTTCTTTATTCAGGTTTCAGCAAGATCTTTAAAGGCTTATTTAACAGGTGCAGTTTCTCTAAAGTAAGCCATGATTCATCCTTGCACAAAGCTGTAAGATAAGATACAGTATCCTAAAAGAAGGTCTTAGATTACTCTTCAAACATTGGGAAACACAAAAGCATAATCTCTTGAAAGTAGTTCATAGTTGATTTTTTTCTGTTTTTTTCTTGAGGGGGGTGGGGGGAGAGGCTGCTTTTTAAAATTCTGTTTTGTTCTTTTGCTGTCAAAAATCCTGATTACCACTTCATAAAAAATACCCCAAACCAGACCCTATGTCAGGTGGGTGACAGGGATCTGGCTAAGTCAAGTTTGATGCAAGTGTCGTGGGGACGGGTTGGTGAAGTAAGGGCTCTAAAGGACCTTTACCTGTTCCTCCTGCTGGAGCTCTCTTTCAGATTCCACAAGTCTGTCCTGGTCTGTTTCAGTGTTTTCCCACGGACTGTGCTCTCCTTCATTCTGGGATCTTACTATTTGCACTCAGAAGTTTTGGCTTGGGCAGCACCCAGCTGGAGTCATGCCCTACTTTTTGACAGTGGTGTGATTGTTTCTTCTCAGGCAGATGTATTTATTTCAGTCTTTCTACTGTTCCTCCCAACAGTAACTTCATAGTCACGTGAATAGGTGGCATTTTGCTATTGTTACCATCCACCTTCAATTTTTCAAATAAAGACAGTTCATAGGGAAGAAAATAATCCACATTCTTCCTTGTTGGATTACTCCCTGCTGCAGGTGTAGGACTTGCATGACAAAACTCTTTGTCCTGAATGACCTTGGGGAATTGTGTGCTGATATTTGATGGAGATAATCTGTGTGGATAATCTGGTGAGCTCAGGCAAACCAGACTGGGACCTGGCTGCAGAATGCCCCTCTGCATGTGGTGGCAGCCCCTTAACAAACTCATATAAGAACAAAAAGCACATATATGAGCCAACAAGATTGTCATGTCACTTAACTGCTAAAAAAGAAAAAGAAAGGAGAGCTAGTTTCTCCTCCCTTTACTAACTTAATGTACTTGGTTAGTTTATAACTCAGGGCTACTCTTCCTCCTGTGTGCAAGGGGAAGATGAGCAGTGTAGTAAAAATTTATTTCCCACCTCCCACTATTTACTCATGGACCTACACAACTGCCTACAGCAGCTACTTCAGAGAAAGTGTGTGACTTCCTTTACAGGGGTGGAGGAGATGACTTCCTCTAGTTACTCCAATTTACACATTAGCACTTGCTTGAGGTGTTCCAGGAGCTCAAGCTGGTCCTTTTCCTTGCCATATATGTGTATCTTTATGGAATAGATGCCTTAGCACAAAGGCAGCTCTCATAAACCTGTCTTCCAAGGAATAAAGAATGGAAATTGTAATATATACTCTGTGTAAATGAAAGCTAAAGGAAGAAAAAAAAGACCCAACACAAAATCCAACTTACATCTTCAACTCAGTTGGCTTTTGGTGAGAATGGGGCTAGGTACGTCATAACAAATGACTTAGTGGGATTAATTGCACTGGTATTTGTAAAACCTCCAGTTGCTTTCACAGGGCTGATACTAAAGAAATCTTTCAGTTGACAGCAAAGTGATTGGTTAATGGCAGACATGGGGAATAATTGACAACTCAGGCAAAACATCTGGGGATGAAATATATTTTGTCAAAGAGCTAAAACCCTTGTGTTGAGAAAATGCATTTTTTCCCTCTGATCCATTCTGTCAACAAAATGCTTTTCATCAGAAACATCAAAGCCGTCTCATCTGAAAATTTCATTTTTGAATCCCTTTATCTATTCTGTTGACAAAAATTTCTGTCAACTGACTCAAACCATTGTATTAACAAATTTCTTTTTGTCAATCATGATTTATTATTTTGGCAAATACATTCTATAATACTCTGCTTCATTCTGTGCAGAGAATACATAAGTCAGACTCCCATCCTAATTTTTTAGGAAGTGAAATTAAAAGTAAATGTAGTGTCACAAATGCTTATCTGCTGAATCTATACACTGGTTAGGCTTATTTTAAATATATCCACTTGAATTAAAGTTCTTCTGAATAACACACAAGTTGAAGAAAGGAAATTGTAGGTGCAATAAAGTCACATTTCTCAATGTTTTCTTTGCAGAATCTCTCTGCTAATCACAGCTTTCAGGCTCACAATAGAAAGATGATCTCTAGTGAGGTGTACTTTAACTGGTTTCTAGATGTTGATGAACTGGAGGTTTATTGTAACATCACTACTTAGAAGGAACAACCGAAACAGTAAAAAATTTTGCAGGCCCCCCTAATGTATTCTGTGCTAATTTAGAATTACCAATATAGTATACAAATTAACTACTAGTTTGTTCCTCAAACAAAGAATATATCAGTTTAAAGATAAAGATACATGAATCATGATGATAAGAAAATTATAAGTATAAGCTATAAGTGTAAAATACCTGTAATGTACATAATAACAATTTAGTCTTTTAGCTATTCCTTGTACAAATGGAAAAAAAACCAGATCAATCAAACGCTGGGATGTGCATAGGCCAGCTGACCATTCCAAAATCAAGTGTCCCCAAAATAGTCATTACATTGATGTTTCTTAATTAATTTTTGCAAATGTAAATTGAAAAATCTTTTAAACTTGGTCAATCCCTATTTTCCTTGAAACTAAATATTACTTTTTGTTGTTGTTCGTTTGGTTTGGGTTTTTTTTTTTTTAATATTTGCTTGGATTTTTTTCCTTTCTGTGTGCTTCCTTCATTCTGGATCTTTTCTCCTGGATTAATTTTGCACTTTAATGTTAATTTTATCTCTGGAGTTTCTGCCCTTTATCCACTGAGGGGCTACAAAGCAGTCACTTTCTATAAAGGCTGCAGTATGCAATCAAGCTGACAGGTCATCATTTGTTAGCATCTTTCATTAGAATGTTGGGAATTTGGCATGTCTTTTTACTGAAAATATTGTATGATGGATTGATTGATTGACACTAACCAAAATTTGTTTCTTCATCTACTATTGAGTAGATGAAGAAATATTCCAAATACTGAGACTAATTAGTTTCATGTAATGTCAGTAATTCCTAGAAAAATATGGAGCAGCCAGTCAAGGGAGTGTTTTGCTCAACAATATTTCAGATACTTTAAGAAGACAATCCTAAATTCTTGTAGAATAAGACTTATTTAGGCTGAATTTTGCTTCCAGAAATGTTAGCCCTTGTCAGAATACAAAAGCTACAAGGGAAAAAGGTAAATATTTTTCTCCTGTGTAATAAGTCAGAGAAATCCAGGACAACAACTGTACATCTGAAAATTACAGCTTCATGAGAAATATTGTTTTGAGAAAGACATAAGCAATGTAGGTATCCTTGACTCATTTAGCACTAAAGGAATTTTAAAGAAAAAAACAAACTCTTTTTACTCCAGGGAGTGCACTTGCTTTTAGTGGAGGCTGAACCTTGCTGGAGTTGTTCTAGACCAGCTCCACATCAGGTTTGTGTGCATAAAGAGGAGGGAAGTGTGAGGGGTTGGGCTGTACACACACCAGCCTGACTCTGAACGTGTGTGCGACCTCAGAAATGAAGAGAACTATAGAAGAACCTTTTCCCTGATGGGGGCCAAGTTAATTAAGAGGAATGAAAAGAATAAATCTGTTCTATGGATTTTTCCAGTGGTTGTTCAGTGGAGGCTGGTTTCACTAGGAGCTGATGACATTTTAACGTGTTACCGCAAAACATGGACAATGCTGTATAGAGATTTTTTTTACATAGAAACTAAAAGAGCAAAATTTGATATTTTATGGCTTTCTCTAAAGGTCATTAATATTTTACTGTTTTGCTTAATGAAGGAAATAATCACCTATGTCTTCTACACACCCAAAGTTTCTTTTCCCTCACCTCCCTTTTTTTCTTTCCCATTGACATGAAACGAGAGAGGAGCATGTGAAAAGGTGTACAATAACTATGTTGCTGAAGGATGAAGGCTGTGCTCTAGAGCATTTTTTTAATTTACTAAGGTCCAAACGTCTTATTGAGGTTGGTGGGATTCAGTCACTGATCCTATAAGAAGAAAAAGAAAAAGTGGCTTGGAATAAGAATATGCTCCAGGAGCAGTTTTCAGTGAGTCTTTTGGAGATGTGTGTGTCTTCTTCTTGGAAACATAATTTTCACGTTATTTTTATTAATATAAAATTGCTTTCCTCCCCCACTGTCCCTGCATAAAACAGTAGTCCTGGGAGGTGGAACTAGTGTTCCTCCAATTCACTTTGCCTGGGGAGGAAGAATGAAATAAATACTGCAATTTCCTCATAACATGAGTGTGCAGAAGTAAAGATTGGTGCCTAGCTTGGAATAGCCAAATGAGTAGCTGCACTTGATGCAGCCATCCAGCTGGGCTGGAGTTAGAAATTAATTTTTCTCATGAAAAGCATTTTCAGTTTTATCACGGCAAAATAGAGGGAACGTGGTGGAGAGGGCTGGGCACTGTAGACTTGGATTTGCCAGTTTCCTTGAGAAAGTATTTTATTTTGTTTCCTTGTTTGTAGTAAAAATAGAGATATTTGCTGTCCCTTATGAAGTGCTGGCATACACATAGTATCACAGAATAATACTCTGTTACAGAAACCACTCATCATAAGAGTTAAATCATGACAATGGAAACTTGTCTTAAGTTTATATTTATTTTAGTTTCTCCTGTAGACAGAGTGAACTGTGTTCTGTATTCCCAATATATTAATTTATTTTGTTCTGCTGATTCAGTTTGGCCATAGTACAGCTGCAGGAGAAGATTCTTCCCTGTTTGTTAATACTATACATTTTGAATTATGTTTGTTTTTGAAGATTTTAGCTTTTTGCTGCAGCATTAACAGTAGGATAAAGATGTGCCACAATATTTTTGCTATTTTTCCCTGCAATGACCCTGATTTTACTTTAAACTTTAAAATCCACTGAGAGAATAACTCTATCTGCATCAATTCTCATGATTCCCTAAAATCAGCCAGATAGAAAATACAGCCTGCAATACCTGTGAATACATGCATCATTTTGTCCTTCATGATATATTAGTGGTGTCAAGTGCTGATGAGATCATAGTTGATAGTGGTTGATGATATAGGCTGAATGGATGGTGAGTTAAAGCTTTTTTAAATCCATCTGTTCCAGAATTCACTCAGCTGGATTCAACCCCTCTTCCATCTTTTGACAGCTGATGTAAAATCAGGAACATCTCTACTGAAGGCAAGTCAGTTATGCTGTGTCGAAGTGAAGGTAGGAAAATATGATTAATTCCTACTCTAGTCTTGTTTGATTAAAGCAAGCTCTGTCACAGAAACCCATGGAGTTTCGTCTGCTGAAAACTCTCAGAAGCAATTGCACACTGACCAGTTGCTATAAAACATTATGGATTTTGTTTTTAACTGAGGCTATTGTATACACTTTCCTGAAACTCCTGCTGTTCCTCTTTCTTGGAAATATTGCCTTTTAATATGAGTAAAAGCAGGGTTTGCTTCTATTCTTGAATTGTGTTGGTTTGTTTGTCAGCCATCCAGCAATACATTGCATTTGGATCAGGTGTAGCCCAATCATAAATTCATAGAGTATCTCAGCTGGGAAGGGACCCATAAGGATCATTGCTATAGGTCTCTAAACAATTTGAACATGGCTAGTTGACTTAATTATTTATTTCTTCATTAGAGCAAATATTAAAATCTGCAAACTGCTAGGTAAGCATTGAGTGCTGCCAGAATTTCCTTGTATAGGAAGGATTTTCAATTTTCTCATATTTTATGCATATTTATATAGTCTGGTTGGTTCCTGTGGTGCTGATGTGGGGATCTCAGGCTATTTCCTTTGATTGTGATGCTGGGATGAAACAATATCAGTGGAAATGAGGTGATTATTTAGAAGGAGCTCTATATCTCTTCATATTCATTCTAACTTGTTTTGGGCCCTAGAATTTTGCACTGTGACTTTTATTCTTGCTTTGGCATTTAAATCTCCTTGATCAATAGCATGTTACATTGTCATTTTCTTCTTGTTGTGACAGTTTTCTCTACTCAGTCTGTCTCTCCAACACACAGCATATGTGCACACATACTCCTAAGAAAGAATCATCATTCATCCCTCTCCATAGCGTGCACATTGCCCAATTTTGTACAGACAGAGCTGGCATTCTAGGGATTCTCAGTTAAGTTTTGGATAAAACTGATGGCTGTGTCATTTGAACTAATTGCATAAATAAGGTCAGCACTAGGACTTAAACTGCCTTAAAATGTAAGCATATTATAGACTTTGCTAGTTGAAATCAATGTGAAATGTGCTGTAAATTGGTTTATTTAGATACCACCTTTGTGCTTATATTTGTGGTCATACTAGGTGCTTTACTCGTGGGATTAGCAACTTGCTGTCCACATTCCAGGCAGCCATAGAGGGTTTGCATGAAAAAATAAGAATACGACTGAGTGAATCATATATTGCATAGCCCAAGCTGAAATACTGTGCTTTCTGTTACTTTATTTGCATATTTACACAACATTAGTGTTTCAACATTGCTCATCTTCAGTTTAAATAAAATTCTCTTCCTGAAGATGAAAAATGAGAGCAAAAGCTCTCCTTTATGTACAGTGGACTTTATGGCTAAAGCAAGGAACAGATCACTTTCAAATCACAGCTGCATCAGAAATTTGTTTTACAGTGTAAGGTATGAAAGAGACAAATTCCATTCTCTGACTTGCTGACACTGCCAGGTTGTCCCAGTTTGCTCAGGACATAGAATGGATAAAAGGCATTTGGGAGTTATGAAGCTGCATTAGTCATTGCATCATGGGAACATCTTCATTGTATGCAACACAGGACTTCGGGGCAGGATCTTTTGATCTGCTAAATTCCTTTTGCCTTTGTCCTTATGCACCTTTCCAAGTTCTGCTGCTTTGCATTCTTTTTCCCCAACTGTCTCTCTGTGTTGGCTTAGTTTGTGCTTGGATGAGATTTGAGCATTCCAGTGAGTCTGATTGTTTCACTTCTGTGAACCTATTTCTGTTCTATTATGTTAGTATCCTGCTTTTGCTGAGCAAAGCAGCACAGCAGGTTCAGCAGCTGCCAATGGTAGAGAATATGCCAGACCAAACCAAGAGCAGCTGTTTCTCTTTTTCCTAGATTTGAAATGGGTTCAGTGTCAATTTTTTATGTCTTGGTATTTTTCCTTCCTAACCAAGAATATCTGTGAGACATAATAAATAACTGAGACTTAAAAGTGACACCTGTCAGTGGACAATCATGTTTTTACTGTCTTCTGGGGAGGATGAAGGGAACATATTGAATCAGGCCAAACTCCCTATTGGAGCATGCCACACAATGTTTTGTTCTGCTGATGTAATACTGTAGATCAACCAAACCAAGGTGGCAGACAGACTTGAGCTAACATGGGCAAACCAGGCACCTTCCCCCTTTATGCCCCTTGTCCTCTTGTAGGTTGTGAAATCCTGTGTTTCCTCCTGCTGACAAGTGTGTGAGCTCCTGTCTGATTTTGGTGTTTGTGATAGAAATGCTGAAAGTGGAGAGCAAAGTTGCCTCAAACTTTCCAGATTTTCTGACTTTGAGCATTAGGCTCTCCTTTGGTGCATTTAAAGAGAGATTGATGACCTTTTTACTTACTGGAGTATTCTAATTGCTTTAAATGAGCTCCATTTAATTGGTTTAAATTATTTTAAGTGTCTAATTTTACTATTCAGTGTCTTAAGATGCCTGTCATAATAGCTGCTATAAATATACATATTGACTTTCAATAAATACTTTCCTGTTCTAGCTCATAATCTAAGTGTTGCCTAATACTGGATGGGGAATGTGTCTGTTGACTTGAGGCTTCCTCTTGAGGTCAGTGAGTCTGTTAGCTGGGAAAACTCGATCAGGATCACAAGAATTTGGTGGCAAGAGTTGTCCTGTAGAATGTGAACTCCAGTACAGTCTTTCATTTTTTAGATGAATATGTGCTAATACTCTACTGAGCATTTCCTCTTTGCATTCCACTATCAGCCTGTGCAGAGTAAGTGACAGGAGAACATGTGGGTGATACCAAGGCACGCAAGGCTTGGCTGGTGCCTGTGGGGATGGGCCCATCTCTTCTCTTGAGCCTTGAGAGGATCTGTTTGTTCTCAGTGGCTCTGTGGGCTAAGTGGGGATGGATTTACTCCTATTTCTCTGGAGTTAGCAAGACTTGTTCTTTGGGTGACAGAGGGGACTTTGTACACCAGCTTATTTTGACTTCAACCTTGCAGCAATTCTCCCATTTTGAATGCTTTTTAAGTTGCCATCTGTTTTCTGTTTGTTTATTTTAAAGCTCTCACATTTTTCCCCCTGCGTTCCCTTCTGGGTAAGTGGGCTAAAATGAGTTTGTGCGCTGCAATCTCCTCTCTTCAAGCCAAATACCCAATTGCCACTAGTGACACACAAAGACAACGTGTGAGGGTGAGGAATTCTACAGAAATATCATAGAGCTGCTGTTAAGAACAAGCCAGTAAAGCTCTGGAGTCAGAAGTGACTTTTCCACAAACTGGAGAGCTCCCTCCCCACAGTTCTAGCTGCTCCTAACTGGCAAATACTCAGGTACACTTCTTATGTCCAGAGGTACTGCAGGCTTCTTAAGTGGGAATTTTTAATTATTTTTTTATGTTGTACTTGCATAGTAATATTGCTATTGCCAATTATCTCTATTATTACAGTATATCTCCCTTGTGGATGTTTATTTTTAACTTAAGTCACCTCTAACCCATTACTAGCTAAGTGAGAATGAGACCCTTTTGTATTGAATAGGGATAGTTACAATTAAAGAGTTAGCTTCATTTCTTTACAGAGTATTTTTATATTGTTTCTTCAACTTTCATACAGCTTCCCTATGTGAACAAGGCATTAGGAAAATCTGTCACATTTGTTATATTTCCAAAATGACATCCATAGGCTTATAGCCATAATCTAGCTGAAAATATATGTTGCTTAGTGTAAGAACAGGAACAGTATTTTACAAGTAAATGTCAGCATTTTGTTTTCTTTTGTCTGTCTTTGCCTACCATGTTAATGTGAAGCTGAATCTGGAGCTGAAAAGCAAAATAAAGTATTGCTCAGCTGAGGTTTCCCTGAGGTGACATGACCTGGAGATTAGGTTGAGATAAAGTCACATTTTGCTTGATGAAAGTATTCTGCATTACACAGGGATGTTTGTCTGCAGGGATATGAGTTACACTAAATTACTATTACTGTTCATGGACAAAAGAATTTTTTTCCATTATCATCTATTTTATCTCCCCAAGTCTTACACTTTAGCACTAAAATAGCTGCTGCTGAATTTCTTGGTATTTGTGAAAATTCATAGCTGATGGATCACTCCAGTGACTTTGGACAAACCACAGCATTGCTATTTTACCATCTGACTTGCTGTGTCCTTCTTGCAATTTCCAGCATGCCTTGACAAATTTATATTCTGTACTTGCATGATCAGGGTCATTGAGGCTTCAGTGTAGCTGGTACAGTTTCACGTGGACATTCAAATTTAGTTCAATGTTAAAAAAAAAAAAAAAGAATGCAAAAGCTTTCCAGGAAAAGCATTTTCCCCCATCTTGAGAGATTTCTTAAACCTGTTTTTTTTCAGGTTATGTGACTGTTCACTTATTATACTTCTACTTTTAAATTTAAATTGAAAAAAAAATTATTATTTACATTATTTAGAAAAATAATTAAGCAATCTGCTGTCAATACAAGACAATAGAATGAAAGAAATTTGCATCCTAAATGGAGACTGCTACTATAAAAAGACACACTGTATATGACAGTGATCATTCATATGACAAGGATGGACAATAACAACAATAGCTAAATTACTTCAACATGAGGATTTTGGAAAAGATTCTCATTGGACAATGAAAAAAAAAAAAAACCATAAAACCACAAACAAAACAAGCAAGAACCAACCCCAAAAGTAAACTAAACCTGTCCCTTCCGGTCAAAACTATTAACTTCTGTGTGGTAAAGATAGGGCAAAACTAAACAATTCAAAAAACTCTGATGAAGGGATATCTGCATCTGATTTGGTATCTTCTCCAGAAACTAGAATATGCACTGCTCCAGTATTTAATTTTTTTTTCCATTCTCTGATTACATCATGCCCCCAGGGTTGTTGATATTCCCTCACAATTATTTATAAAAAGGTCTATACTTTATACTATACTTATACCTGATTATCTTATCGTTATATGAGATAGTAACAGGGGAATTAGTACTCCAAATTAATATCTTTTAAGCCCTTGATTTGTATGATTTTCTAAATGGTGCCTTCAACTCAGAAGCTACAAAAACCCCAGTTTGGTTTTGTGGTGTGTTTTTATGTTTTGTTTTTTTAAATTATATTCAAATAGTTAACAGAACTTAATTTAAAATATATTTATATCCTCAGTGGTCATTTTGCTCCTGCAATTCTACATGTAGACATTCTATTGGTGAAATGATAAATGATTACCAGCCTTGAAAGGAATACTCATTGTTTTCTCACATCTGATTTCACTCTGGGTATTCTGGAGCACAATACATAATCAAATGTTATTTTCTAAGAACATTTCCTGGTTTTACTGACCAATGAACAGTAAATCTTTTTCAGAAGGGTTAATAGTATATTATTTTTTCAGTTTCTAGATTAGATCTGATTTCAGATACAATCCAACATAAATATCTGAGAGTACAGGGAAGTGCAGTTTACCATAAATCTGGTAAACCTATTCCTCCCATTTTCTTCAAGGCCTACCGTGATTTATTTTTGTTCCTGGTTCATTCCAATTTCATATGGATCTTGAAATATATTTACCTATTCACTTTCTTGTCCTTAGATGATTCTTGTTGAAGATGCTCATAGAATAAAGATATTATAAGACTTGTTGATGTAAATGAAAATGCTTTTACTCCAGCCAGTACTTGCAGTAGGACCTGGCTTGAGGGGAGAAATGTGATTCTGCACTAAAGCACAGAGTGATGGAGGTCAGGGGGAGGTTTAGAGATTGCAGCATCATGAAATCATCTTGCAGGGCTGGCTGGGGATGCAGTTCTCTAGTTCACCAAAAGGAGTGAGATGTCTCCAGGAATCACAGCACACTGGGTTGTGTGGTGTTCTGTGAAATGTCTCAAGGCCCAGTCCCCCTCTCTGCCCCTCACATGGGACTGGCTTGAAACTGCAGTAAAAAAAAAATAGGAGTGCCTCCTAAGATTTGCTTTCATATCTCTTGATGGAAATAGTCTCTTCCACAATGCACTGGTGACAGGAGGGGATGGGAATTGTCTGCTCCATAGGTAACTGTAGCCAAAGGAAATTGAACAGATATGCAGAATATTCCAGTCTGGCAATTTAGCTTCATTCTACTTTTTCCTCATTAAAATGTCATTCACTCTACCCATTCTACCTACTCCTTAGAATGGTCTCGGTTTGAAAAGGGCAGATTAAAGTTCATAAAGATGGCAATTTTAAAATATACTTTTAAGATCATTCAGTTGTCTTTTTCTGTAAAGCATTGCATTTCCATTGAATTTGATTTGTGAGATCATTCTTTCCTGGCTGTTGCTAGGACAACAAAAGCAGCATTGTACTTCGGTACAAATAGTACATTGTATCTATTAGCCTTCAGAAATACTGCTAACATAATCAATATCAAATATATTGAATATGTTAGATTTTTAAATTACATTTACAATGGAAAGCAATTTTATTTTCAGTGTACTTTAGCATCTGTGTGGCTCTGTATTGATTTTCATTTCAACTCTTATGTTCTGGTGTCTGGCTTGGACATTGTATTGGTATTCCCTCTGGAAATCCAGCTTTTCTATGTGAGAGGAGTCATGCTAAATGGACATAACTTATGACTTAGAAGAACAGTTACTATTTCACTGCATTTGGAAATCCAAATGATTTGGAAAAATTTCTACTGTAGCTATTTAAACCTTCTCCAAGATGTGCTTTGAATGAAATTATTCTAGTCCTGAGAAAATGGCTGCAAGTGAATCTGCCAGGGGCCAGGAGCTTCCCGTGGCAAGCCCTGCAAAAACAGGTTCTGCTGATCTCACTTGGAGCTTGAGATCACCCAGCATCCAGCTGGATGGGAGGGAATTACAGAGAGGCTCATTTGAGAGTCTGAGCTCTTTCAGATACGGTAAATAAAGAAAGCTCTTCAAAACACATGAACAGTATTGAAATTAAGGTGCTGCTCAGGTTAGGCAACGTAGCATTAATTCTGTTTTTGCAGTATTATTGTATCATAACCATCATATCATCATGGTTGAGTTAACATCTAGACTGAGTGGCAGGTGGTCGTTTCATGTCCCTTAATTGTATCTTCTAGGATTTAAAAACAATTGACAGATATATATGACAGAATGCTAGTCCATGTGAAAATAAAATTCCTCCAGACCCCATTTTTATTTTTTTGGGATGGTAAATAACCATGCCACTTCTGCATAGCTTGAGCGTAGAATCCTACTGTACCATAGGCAGCATTGTTATCCTACTGCTCTCATAGCTAATAAATACCTTATATAGAGATCCCTGGCTCTCATGGAGAGAAAATTTTAAACACCTACTAAGAACTATGACATGCACTTACTCAGGGTTAAATATATGAACATGGAAAAAACATTTAATCAAGCACCTCCTCATTTCTAGAGGCACAACCAAATCCTAAGCCCTCTAAGACAGTTCCTACCTCAAAGTTTTCCAGCTGAAGGGCACATTACTAATTTTTCTAAAAGATATGGTTCAAGAGGAATCAAATATTTTTCATTGTAGACATTAAATTTCACATGCTTCCCACCACCCATATGTGATATCATACATTGCTTCATGTATGGGCAGTTAATGACAATATTTTAATTTTTGGCTTGTGCAGTATTTGATAACCTCTCAAAGTACAATTGTTATTGTTTGGGGATTTTTTTTGTTTGTTTTTTCATTTGGGGTTTTGGGTTTTGTTTGGTTGGGGGTTTTTGTTTTGTTTCTTTTTTTGGGGGGGGGGGGGTAGGGTTACTTCTGGGATTTTGTTTTAAATCCATGACAAAGGAAACAGAAGTTTTATAGTTTGGTGTTTTCTCAATCAGGTGTTTAGAGATGCTGATTGCTCTCAACTTTTACTAAATGCAGTGGGAATTGTCTCAGTGCATATCAAGATCAAGCCATGAAACCATTATGTAAAATACTTTAATTGAAAGTGTTGTCTTGGCTTCTCAAAGGAACCTAAATGATATTAAAATTCAGGGGAATGTGGGCATCTAGATTCTTTTCACTCTGTTCAAGATCTCGGCCAATGTTCTCTAAATAAATTAGAATTTTACTTGTTTCTGACCAAAATAATAATTTTTCCATTTCTCAATGGTTATATAATAGTAATTTCTCTGCTTTTGTGTGCTAGTGTGCCCAGGCCTATAATGGATTCTTTGATGCAGCTGTCTTGAATTCCATTTACTGTTTTTGGCTGTAGCTTCAGTTCTTTGTAGAACACAGTGTAGGGAACCTATCTTAAATTTTTATTTTGATAATATATATTATTTTTATACAGAAGAGACACCTTTTTTATTTGCACATAGTTTGGCATTCATTTTAATCCCTGATTTTTCAGTAAGACTGATGATAAGAATTTTTTTTTTTCCTGGTGTTGTATTGTCACTTACAGAAGAGCTACTGAGAACATTGTGTTCTGTTTGACATAAAAAACCCAGCAAACAAAAAACCCCCTGTCAGGTTCATAGAAGCTCATAATGACTCATAAGAATCCTTGTGGAAAACAACCAGGTAGATTTTTATGAAGATATCCAGTGGGATTTTATTTTTCTGGAGGCTTCATGTCTGCAGTGTGTGTGTGAAATGTGTTTAAAATAGACTCATAACTATGTTTGCTTCATCACTTATGAAACCCAGGGTTTTTCTCATGATAGACTAGCACAGGTTGAAATAAGGACTCTATGTGTGAGTAAATGTAACTTTGTATTACAATGCTAGTTAATTTAAATATAAATCTAAACATGAATTGTTCTCTTTTCTGCGGAATGAAATTTCTTCCCCTATAGTATTGCAATTTATTGTTATTTCAATCTTATTGAACCTTTTGAGCTCTTTTCATGTTTTAAAGCCAGGAGAAATTCATGAACCTTTTTTCTTTGCATAGTTATTATTTCATATTACTTGTGCAGTCAGTTCATTTTTTCTCTGATGTCCTTGTTTATGAAAGACATGTGTAAGCATCATCTCTATATAAAGCTGGATTGGCAGGAAGAAGGAAGAAGAAATTAGATTCTCTCATTGATCTTTTTTTTCCACATATTCTCTCTGTTTCCATTCTGTTTGCTCTCTAATGCATTTTGCCTCCTGGTCCTTCCTTTGAGTTGATATTTTCTTGCATTCTGCTCTTCTTTAAAAAGTTTTGAATTCTAAAGAGCAGTTTCTGAATCTACAGTTTAAATGGGTTTTGTCTAGTGCATTTACAGGGCTTCAGGAACATGCAAACACTGTCAAATGCTGAAGCATTTGTGTCTAAGCACAGGAGCCACTGACAGATTTTTCTGGTTGCAGCAAGTGGAACTAAGACGCAGCAAGGCTCCAGCCACCTGATTTGTTTCATGCCTACAGTCTGAGTGGCTTGGTGAAGTAGAACAGTTTTAAATACTTCAGGAGCTAGGACTGCAGGCATTAAAAAATCTAGCATTGTACTATAGTAACATAATGTGCTGTTTCTTTCCTGGAGAGCACAGAAATAGTGGCTGTTGTGTTGTTCAGTTCAGCATTTTATTGGGTGTAAGTCCTCAACTGGCATAAACCATCTTTGTTCCAAGTTTTCACCAGACTCAGGAAAGGAACCAAATATAACATGGTTATTATTATTCCACATTCCTGCTGTGGGGGCGGTGGTGTAAATCAGTACGATTCTGCAGCTGGTTTCATGGAACCAATTTGCACCATTTTTTATGGTAGCAGATATAAAACCAGGGAAGTTTTGGAATAAATCTGATCAAGCCAGATGACAATCTAACTGTTGAGAAAGGGTGGCTTTTTAGCCAAGTCTTTGAGTTTGATTTGTTTTTCTGTAAAGGTGTATCCTTAACTGTACACCTGAAAATGTTTCCAGTAGCCATTGGGACAATAGTAGCTATACGTTGATTTTTACAGTCAGAACACCTCTACTTGCTCTGCATTATAGAGCATAAAAAGATTTGTAACAATGAGTGGTGTTATTTGAGCATTTCTTGTGAAATCATTTGAGCTGGTCTTCCATTGATAGAGTCAAATCTGGCATGAAATTAAATCCAATTCAAGAACCTCATGAATAGCAAGGGAATGTCTGGCCACTAAAGTCCTCGCAATTACCTTGTGGTCTTTATAGGATGGGTGTCCTGAAAACCAAAGTGACAAATCTGTCTGTGTTTGAGTGGTCATCTATGCCTCAGTAAGCAGACTTTAAAGACAGGTTCTAAAAGCCAGAGGCACTCAGATAGACTCCATTAGAAAACCATTCCATTTCCCTTCATGGTCGGAAGATTTACTATCTTAGGGGCTTTTGCTCCCTAGTCAATAGTAGTGTTTGATAAAGGGGAGGGAGAAGAAAAAAAAAGGGGGGGGGGGATGCAGCTTGGATTCCTAGTACAAAGACTCTGTATGTAATATATTTAACTGTCAAGAACCTTTTCTTGTGAGTAATGTGCAAGCTTGCAAGTAAGAGAACTGAAGTTGTCAAGAGTTCTTGTAGTGAGGGCGTTACAAGAGATGCATCTGTGACAGGTGGTATTGTCAGGGTCTCCAAACTACATTTTCCTTGAATTTGTGTGAGTGTTGGTTTATTTGTATTTCATTTTTGTGCTACTTTTATTTTGTTTTCTGGGTTTTTGAAACACAAGAACAGAATAACCTATTCCAAGACCTGGACAAAATGTAATGTTCCTGTGGACAGATGGCAGAATCCCACAGAAATCTGGGGACCACCAGTGGAAATATGATATTCATGTATATAGATGCAAGGTGAAAGGAGTGAGGATCCTCACACTGTACTGTCACAAAATCCCCCAGATGCATCAGTCAATGTACTGGCCAAATTCAATCCCCTTTTTCCTCATTTTGTGTTCATTCCCCAAATGTAGAACATAACACTGCTGAAGTCCTCTGGCCTGTCATTTTCACAGTGAGATTGGAATTTGGCAGATAAAATATAACAAGCAAACTTCATCCTACTATGCGCATTTTCTCCAAAAGCTGGGCTGGGCACGTAGCAAACCCTTTCTGTATAGGGAGTTTCTTCTTTAATCCTCTATACCCACATCACTCTCCAGACCTCTGAGAGCCTGAAGGCTGCTGTTTGGGGCTATCCTTTTTGGTAATGCAGCAATATAAATGCTTCTAATACCTGAGATAAATGCATCACTCCAAATTTCAATATCTCAAAAAGAGCATGGTATTCTGTATGTGGACACTCACAGCTGAACTCTGACATTGGATGTTGAGCTCTGCACTGTGGATAATGCAGACAAAATAGTCTCCAGGTGCTTTGCTGGCTTTGCTCAGATTCAGCCTATGGAGCTGTGTTTCAGTCTTGATGCAAACTGCATTATAAACACTCTGTGCTTCTGCTGACAGCAGAGAAACCACTCTGGGATAAACGCCGGCATTAGCGCAAAATGTCTCTAAAGAATTCAAGTATTTCATCAAAAGATTTATCTTTTGGTTTCTGTGGTTGTTTAAGGCTGTGCAATGACCCATAGGCAGAAGCTATGTGATGGATAGTCCATCAGTATTTCATATCACCCCAGCAGCCACCCTCTAGAAAGGGAAACTGGAATTAAAAGTTTAATATTTGTTAAAAGCTGACACTTTTGTAGCCTCAGAGTTCCAGCTCCTGAGGGAAAAGAAAAAAGTTGATTTACAGGATATATTTTAGAGTTGTGACTTGAAAAGCATATTTTATTTGCTTTGTTTCCTTTCTGAAAAATCTCAGTCCAGGAGAGAGTTGGTGCTACTCTAAGCCAGGCAGGTTCCATTGAAGTCAAGGCAATATTTTAACTCTTCAGCTGCAAGCCACTCCCTTAGTCTTTAATTAGTTAATGACTGAGATTAGACAGACTGGTCAATGATTGCAAAGGAGGTGGAAGCACAGTTTATATTTGTATTTCAGTCAATGTCTGCATTAATGTGTTAATTTATTGCTGCTGGCACTACAGATAAACCTGTGTATGAACTTATATAAGCACTGAAATTGCCTGAGAGAAACTGAAACCAGAAAATGATCCCTAACCAGGTAATAACTCCCACTCTTCAAATCTTCTCATGAAGGACTGAATCTTCACACTTCCCAAACAGTTAAACAGGGTCCTTCTGCAACACAGAGAAAAAAAATTCCCAGCCAGCCTAACTCTATTGAAATCAATGAAATACTAGCAGCAGAATAATTTGCTCTATTTTAAAATTATGCTTTGTATTCCAGACCCCTTTTTCATTTGATATAGTGAAAAGGGCAAGATAATTCCTTCAGCTGATTAAAGCATGAGTCTACTATTGCTTCTTGTTCTTAAATCCTTGGTAGCTTTTGTTCAGCCTAATAGAATTATTCTTTACACTCTATTGATGCTTAATATTTATTAGCAACTGCATTTTATAATATGAACATCAATCTTGAACTTATTTATAAATCAAAACCTATAAAAGAAAATATCATTATAGCAATATCAAGATTAGAATCACACCCTGCATGTGTTAGTAATGTTTCATTAGAGACCAGAGGTTGTAAGTAGTATTTTTCAGTGGCAACTGGTGTGACACAGTGGGATTATATTTTCAAGAATTCTTATCAGGGCCTTTGGATAGAATGATATGAAAATGTTTCGTTATTATGTTACTGCTTAAGACTGCTGCACAATATTTAGAATTCTCAAATAAATTTATGTCATATTTTAGTATTGGCAAATTTATTGCAGTATTACACTGACTTTTCTGTTATATATAAAACATAAAAATTTAATCATGCTTGACTAATTAAATATGTGTTAAAACAGAAGTATGGGATTATGTTATTTAAAAATACAAATGATTATACAGTACACTTATTTCTAAGAAAATATACCCCATGGACAATAGAAAATGGTGGAAAAATGCTTGTTATAGGTGTTGTTAAATCAAACAATTTAGCAGAGATGGACTGGGTTCTGCAACCTTTTTTCCAAATCCTTTTTTTATTACTCCTTGACTAACCCCACTGATTTCAATAAAGATCACTTAGAAGTTAAGTTTGATAGTGTAAAAAAGGGTACCAGAACCTTTGTCAGGGGGAAGTGGTAACTACTCTTACAAGAAGTAATTCTACATTTCATGAGATTTACTACATATTATTGTACTTTATTTCTTCCTATTCATACTCTCCTTCTTTCCAGTAGAAAGGTCACTGTCTCTCATTTTGATTTGATTCCAGAGAAGTTGAGAGAATTGTCAGTCATGTTAAGTGGCCAGGAAAAACACAACATTTCTAGGGTGTCTCAAAAGAAAATACCCAATCACATCTCTCACACAAGCTGCAGGTGGTATCATGAACACCAACATTATCATCACAGTAGAACTGATAGCAGCCAAAGCTCACCCTAGAATCATAACTGCTTTTCATCTCACCTGGGCTGGTACTCTCTTAAAAATGTAAGTTTTATCTTAAATTACTTCTTTGTCAGAGGGAAGATAAATGGAGGAAGAAAATGGAAAGAATTTGGCAAAAAATATTGGGGCTGAAAAGTTCCTGGAGTTTGACTGTGAGGTCTCCCGGTTGTTGAGGATGAGGCTTTCTGTGGGCACTGCTGGTCTCTCCAGAGGAGCCAGGTCCCCATGAATGCAGAGCTTCACATCACCTCTCTGCAGAGGCTGTGTCCTGGCTGGTGACATGGCAGAGGCACAGATCCAAGCTCTGTCATTCTGCATTTTATTTGGAGCAGCATTTCATTGCTCTCTGGTACTCAGTATGGGTGAGGAGTGGAGCAAAACCAAGCAACACAACAACACAACCCAAAATATTTCAAGGTTCAGCCATAGTCCTTCTTACAAAAAAGTTCAAAACCAAAAAGTGGCTCTGAGGATGCTTACAGGCATTTTCTTTGCCTATTACTTTAGGCTCAAAGTTAATCTCCTCACAATAATCTTGCAGATAAGATTTTCACAAATGTCTTCTAATTTTTTGGCATTTCAATTTATATGGCCACAATGAAATTCAGGTTTTCACTTCTTTAGTGCAATTTCCATATTTTTATATAATCTGTAATATTAGATCATCATCTGTCAGCTGAGTTGCAGTACACTGAGTGAAAAGAAGATCCATAGTCATTAGCAATTTAACTGTAACCCATGGATCTTAAAATAAAATTCCTGGAAAGTGTTAAGGGTTGTCTGCTGTCTCCTGACAAAGATTTGAAATGAATGACACATCCTCTTATTATTTTCTTTGGCTAAGAAAAACAAGGGAAAAGATAGTGGAATGGGTAAAAATGGGATAACTTACTGCCCTTTTTGGAGGGGACAGGCTGGATCCAGTGTTTTCTGTTACACTAATGATTTGTTTGCCAAGGAAAAGGCACAAAGTGGGTTGGGACAGGACCTGCTTTCTGGGTAGGTGGGAGAGCCCCAGCAGGCACCTACTCCACCCAGACCTTGCTGGCATGGCTGAAATCCTAGTGGGTAAAATAGGATCATGCCAGAGTGTGAGCCTCATTGGAGGTGATACTTCAGCAATAATAATGAGACAGTCCCCAGAAATTGTAATTAAAAAATGGGATGTATTTTGAATTGTAGAAGATTTAAGAGAAAGAAGTTACAGAGAGTGGAATATTGTCCCTGAGAGACAAGAGAAAAATGCAGATTTTACTTCATAAAATTCTCTGAACTTAAGCTCAGGCATAGAGTCCTATAAAGTCCAGTGGGAATAATTTTCTTCTTTGCACTTGTCTGATATTTTTCTTTCAAAGTTTTTTTTTTTTTTCAAATTTCTTTCAGAGACATTGCAGAACCAACTCATGTCTCTATACCTCTGTGTGACATTGATTTTCTTCCTTAATGAATTACATGGGATTTCTAGCTGATTCATTCCTGTACTACCATTGTCCCTGGGTTTCTTCTTGAAATTTTTCAAGGGAAAGGCACAATCCACAGCCTGATTACAACTGGGGTTAATGCTAGAGACCCGTCACACGTATTTTAATTAGGAGCAAACACAAATTAATTTCCAGGATAAAATACTGATATATCTTACCATAGGTCTTTAGGGGGTCAATAGTTTCATGCTTTCCCAGAAATGAGTCCTGCTAATGTTAACATTGATTAAAACACTAAAGATAATACTTTTCAGATTATGGTATATGTCATAGTCTTTCTTCTGGCAAGATGATGCATTTAGTTGCTGGCTGCAGAGATAATTACCTTATGGATATTACCTTATGGGTATTATGGAGAGAAACTGATTTCTACCATGGGGATGTGTATCTGTGCACATGGAGCACTGTATATCTTGTTGGTACAAAGAAATAGGAATTTTTGTGTGTGCCCATAGATATATATGTGGAAAGAGAGAGGCAGATTGATTCTTCCATCAGAAAACATTTAGCTATTGACAGAAGCATGTTGCTTTTACACCAACTGACCTAGATGAATGAAACCAGTGCCAAAGGGTCCAAACCAACAGGCATGAAGGTGAAAATGAAGATGTCTAATTGGGGCATGTGCAGCAGAGGATATGGTATCTAGTAAAAGCTGGGAGTAATATTAAATCAGTTGTCCTTGAGACATGCTCTGAGAGCTTACAAAATACAGTAGGATAATTTTGTTGTAACATATGAATATTTAGCACCTAGCAAAGCTAGATATTTTTATCATCTTTGATCTCTGCTATTATTTTGTTAATCTGTGTTTGATTCTAGGTTAACTATGAGCTGTTGATTCTAATACTAGTTTCAGCTTGAAATTTATACTTTTTGGAGGGTTTACTGTGGTGAAAGGCTTGTGCACACAAATGTTTCTTCACTTTTTTCAAAGATATTGTCTCTCCCTATATCTTTTATTTGGTTGTCTTATTCTCAAAGCAGCCTGTCTATCAGAAAGTACAATAAAATATAGGTGGCAATCGATTCCAGGCAAGACAAAGTCTTCTGTTGGTTCCCCTTACCACACAGTCTCTTTTCCTCTTCTTGGTCCCGGATCAGTTCCCACCAAGGAGAGGGAACTCCAGGGATCTCTCATCAGCTCCAGCAGGATCCCTGAGACACGGCCCGGCTGCAAAAGAGAGGGAGAGGGGAAGTGACCTCCCCCTCCAAACCAGACCAGAGCCTTGCTTGGGGATTAGAACAAAGGGAAGTGCAGAAGGGCAGTGACCTCTGGAACACCCCATGGTTGTGAAGATAGATAGGGGATTGAGTGATAATTCTTCCTTGCTGGGTTTTTATAGAGAAAATTTCATTTGTTGAGCACTTATTTAGGGGGTTTGGAGAATTGGCAGATAACTACAGACCTTCAGTGTCAGAGAACCTCCAAAGCAATTAGTGTAAAGCACATCTGTCTCAATTATCTCCTGAGATCATGTGGTATCACATGGGCATATGGGCAAGAAATAATTCTTTCAGGGTTCCTATAAAACATGAGTAGTATTAAGAAAGGACATTCGTTTGACCTAAGAAGGAAATTCTTCTGTAGGTGATGTGAGAGGTTATGCTCATAGGTAATGCTTGCAGCATGGCAATCACAGGTGCTTAGGAGCTAATTTATTGAAACGAGTGGAAAAGGGGTCACTTCATTAATCTTACAATGAAAAAATAATTTAGGGGAAGAGCTGATGAAATTTTCAAATCACGTTTTTTATATTTTACTTAATAAAAAATTTGTTGCACTTTTGAGACCATGGGGGTGCAGTGGGAGCCAGCTCCTCCCTGGGGACCTGGAGCTATGGGGACCTTGGGGGTGGCATGAGCTGTCCTGCTGCCCTAGCAATGGAGCAGCACAGGCTGGGGGTGGGGGCAGGCACCCCTGGGAATGGCACAAGGCCAGGTCAGGGTCAGGCCCAGTGAGGGTAAGAAGGGTCAGACAGAGGCCCAGGTGAGGCAGGTCATGGCTAGGTAGTGCAGAAAATAATATCATGGTGTTGTGCTTGCAATGATTTGTCAATATTTTTAGCCATTCTAAAAGCTACTCAAGTAGCTTAATAATATCCCATCAGATTCATTATGAAATATATCTTTTCTTTATTACAGCTTCTTCCTGCTGGTACGCTGGGTATTTGATAACACCCTATGTTATATATATATATATATTTATATATATTTGATCTACTGATCTTCTGATTTCTTTTTACTATTCAAATTCGCTGGTGGTAACATCAAGTGAAGAAAAACTGTCTCATTGCTTACTGATCCTCTTCAGCACACACACAAGGGGAGTAAAGAAAGGTTCATTACAGTTCTGCAAGTTTATGAAGCTGAGAGGCAGCACAGTTTATGGATTGATCACAGTTGCAGGTGTAGTGTCTCAGTGATCAATACTCAAACATGTTTCTGGAGGCAGAAATTTGCTGTGCATTTAAACCAAACATACCTCACTGTATCTTCTGATCTCCAGTAAGAGTTTAGAAAGATATGAACCTTGGAATTATTGCTGAAATGGTCACAGCAGTGCAGAGAGAAAAAAAACAACTGTATTAGGGCATGCATCTGTTGTCAGATACATTTTTCAAATGGAGATTAAAGGATCAGAAGTTCAAATTTCAAAATTTCAGAATCTCCCTAGTTTAATATCAATATATTTTTAAAACACGTTCCTGTTTATAGCTCTGTGGGGGAAAGGGTTTGGAGGCAAGTTTCTCTTTCTGTAGGCACAATATTTTGTTAACAGCTCATATGAATTATTTTGATCCATTAAAAACTGCACTGTTTATCTCACACAAATTGCAGAGGACTGAAGAAAAATAATTGTAAAGCAGTTGTGAAACTTGCCTCATGTGAAGAAAGGAGAGAAAATTCAGGTTTCCATGTCTGTGGGCTGCCCTGAGTGTACAGTGATTCATCAGGTTATTATCAGACCAGCAGAGACTGTGCTCTATTAGAACCAGTGCCTTACCATAGCATTTACAGTTGCCCTTTGCTCAGAGATTCTTTCATAGTAGATCACAGAGTCCTTCTCAAGCAGAAATAATGGCAAGGGAAGAGTTCCCTTTTGTTTAGCAGTTACATTCAATAGCTCTGGGCCCAAGTGATGCTGTTTAGTAATCAAAGGAAATGCAGCAGAATGTCTTTACTCTGCTCCCATGGAACTTCAAACAACTCCCTGCAAAGGGCTGACTGTGGATAGGAGTAGAAAATAATTTTACTGTTTGTAGTTTGAAGAGTTGAGCTATTAGATACAACATGATTAATTGGTTTTTTACAAGGAATGATAAATATTTTTTTGCCTTGGCCACTAGTGATCCAAATAGTTATCCCAATCAAATCCATTCTGTTTCTATTTTTCATTTCACAGCAAGCACAAATACTGATTTACATGTCTCAAACAGCTCTTGATGTGTCAGCCTGAGTCTTTGGCTTCCTTAAAAATACAGCAATTTATAATTAGGCTTGATTTATGAAGTAAGTGAGAGCCAGTAAAGATACAAGATAGGTAAGCTGCAAAAGTTGCCTGTTGGTGTTTGTTTTGTGTTTGTTTTCCCCACTTAATGTGACGTTCTTTCATGCTAATTTGTAGAACAATATTAGACTTTTAGTCATTTCTTGCCTAAATCAAGATTCTTGGCTTAGATGTAGATTCCTTCAGGCTATAATTGTAGGACATTTCATGCAGGTGTGTGATTATTCAGCTCACCCAAAGTGCTTTATAAAACCCAGTGTCTATGGCAAATTAAAGGGGGGGAATTTAGGTTTTTTCCTAAGTACTAGAATGAGATGAAATGTTGTTATGTTGTTGAATTGTTATGAAATCACAGATAGAAGAATTTATTGGAAGTAGCTATTTTGAGAGTCTAGAAGAGAGTAAAGAAGTTTTGGAAGTGACTGAAAAATCTATACTCTGCAGACATGAAAGTCACTCACTGAGAATACGTCTTTTGAGAGGGTGAAAATATTTTTGTGTCTTATGCCATTTAGTTATTTTTCTTTCTAATGTGAAATATACTTGAATTTGTTTCATATAAGTGTAGTATTTACTTACAGAGCAATTGATAAAATTTGTCAATGAAAAATAGTATCAGGAAAATGTTTCATTTCCAAAGGATCTATAGGACAGTTTGGAAATCAGGGAAATACACGTGTTGCAGTGAAAAAAAGTGAAATTACATCAGTCTGGGTATCCAGTAAGGGTTTCTGCTACCAAAACTGGCACATTCAAGAGAAATGTTTCCTGGAGAGAGAATTTTTGTATGTTTGTTTGTTTTTAATGAAAGAGTGAGCCTCAGAAGTGGAGCTGTTGGAAGTGGCATTGGTTAAAGCTCCTGTGGTAGATGAGGTCAGGATGTAGGGCTACCTGAACTGAATCCAGTACAGATAATGAAGCTCCTGCATACTGTCTGATCCACAGACTCCATTATTTAAGCAAGTAAAATGTCTAGCAAAAAGGGGAAAATTTAGAGAAGGATTTATGCCTGTGCTACACTTGACCAAGAAAAAATAAATTTCTTATCTATCATTACACTGACAATGAGAGTTATTCCCTATGTTTTCAACATAAATTTCCAATTCTTTTGATTTGTGCTGGCTTATGCTTCATGTTTACTCTGGATTTAATATATCATGTTTATAATGTATCTTGAAAAACAGTTAAGTGGTTTAAAATCAGCCGGTTTGGGGAGTCTGGTGAAAAGCAAATTTTCAAGTTTTATTCATTCTAAAATGACTGGTCCAGCCATAGAACTAATGAGCACAATTTTTCATAAATGAGATGTGTAATGTATTGGTGGTTTTGAACCATTCATTGAATGACTGCATTGAACAGTTTGCCTTAAAAGTTATTGGATAACAGGGGTGATTTTAATTCTATGTATTCTATGCTCAATTGACAATTATGAAGCTGCAGATTTTGTTTTCACTTATCACTGAGACACTATTTCAATTTTGAAATGAAATTATTCTTTAGGTAACTTGGTTCATATTGTAATTTATTCATAACCACTAGAAATCAACATCTCTAAATGATGCTGAATCCATAATCCAAAATATGTTACAGCAGGAGATTGTCAGTCTTTAGTTGCTGACTTGATTGCATAGGACTTTGACAAGCAGATGTTACTAGGGAGACATTAGCATCTTAGGTGTTTTTTCAAAAAATTTATGGGTAAACATTCTTCTCTTCATTTCTGAAATATAATCTTATTAAATAAAAACCCATTTCCCCCCCTTTTTTCCCCCTATGTTCCCATTATCTGTTTTTGTACAAAAGTGGGTTGTATTTATTTTTGCTGTTATGCAAGATTTGAAGCAAATCTCTGTGTGGTGGTAATACATTCTTCTTTGATCAGATAAATTCTTTTTAGGCTTTATAATAACATATCCACAGTGAAGTCAGGTTCTTTTTCAAATTAAAATACTATGAAAGGATTTTGACAGCTACAGAAGCGAATGCTATCTACACATAGTAACTAGGACACACAAACCTTTTGCTGTCCAGATAATCTTACAGAATAATTTCATTACAAAATGTCACATCAGCAATAGCATTTAGTTTTTTGCATGCTTCTTGTTACCTTCATAGAGCAAATATATTTGCATTTTCCCAGCTTTCTTCATAATGAGAGATTTTTCATAGAGAACATTGTATTTGTGCTGCGGTCTGATTCACTTATCAAGCACTTGCTGTGTTCCAGATAATTTTAACAAGTGTGATAGTGTGTAGCAGCTAGAGAGGAGTATGGCTGCACAATTCCTTCAGTCCATTTGCTGGGTCCCAGTGATAGCATACACTCTGAGTGTGGAATGAAAACCATATTGCAATTTGCACCTGCTATTAGAGTTTCTTTTAATACAGCTTCCTCAGATGAATGACAAATGGAAGTGATTTTTTTTAGTTTCACCCTCCTTGCTTTGCTGCAGAAATGATGTTGGGGCAGGTTTAACATCCATTTTTAGAATCTTAGTAATCTACATCTTAATTTTATTCTTCAGCTTGTATAGCAGTCTTTACTTCTGTCGAAACTCTCTCAAAATGCATTTAATGTTATTCAAGATTTATGTAGGCTAAGTAGATACTTGAAATTTATTTCAAAACATTCTTCCTCAGTAGTTTTATATGACCTGCTCAGATACCTACCTTCTATACTGACACTGAAAATGGGCTCCTGAAGTCCATCCTACCACGGGTGATGATGGTTTTTCTGTAGTTTATTTGTGGGTTTTGTTGGTTTTGGTTTTTTTTTTCCTCTAGAAATTCCTGTACACAGTGACCATCTTTGCTATGGAGTTAGCAGAACAAATGCTAGACCCAAATTTGAATTCAAGGTTCCCAGTACTTTTGTAGGAGTGTACTATGCCTGACTCTATCATCTGCCCAAATCCAAGAGTAGATGAAATGACAGATCTACTTTGAACATTATCAAACCTGGAATCCAGTGGTTTTTTGTGTTTTTTTGATTGAGCCTTTTCACTTAGTGGCAGTCCTGTAACAGCAGCTATGCTCTGAAAGCTGTTGTAAAGAATAATGGCAAACCAAAGTAATTATAGTTCAAATATTTTCCATATTCCATACTGTATAATCTTTTTCTTATATTAATATGATATTTCTGTTTTCATTGGACAGGGTACAACGAGTTGAATACTTTTTTATTAAATTCCATTTTTAATAATTAGAAAGAATTCCATTCTTTTCTCTGTAGTACATGCTTTAGTATATTGCTTACCTTTATTTTGCAGAGGAAATGCTGGGTGAATACTTTACTGCTCAAATGAACAGGAAATAAAAGGTCCTTTTTTTAATTTGATGCATGACATGGTGTCCTGAATAGGAAGAGTCTGAGTATTATGAAAGGAGTGGCATCCTTGGTCACCTTACAGCTGCCTATGTTTCTTCCTCATAATTATCTAATGTAATGTCTAAATGTAACTACTAGATTCACACCACTGAGTTCCCACAGTTATCCTGTAGTATAAACAGGTCCTTCCAAGCTGAAATCTTTCCTTATCCTTTTATTTTTCTAGACTGGAATTTAAAAAAAAAGAAATATTTAAATATTTATGCTGGAGATGAGAGGAATTATTGTGTTATTGTGGAGAAGGATTATCTGATTTTCTTGTGTTTGTTGTTCTGAAACAAAACTGTGCTGCAGTCATCTAGTCCAGAGGAAATAATATAGTGAAACAATAATTGCACAGCCCTGGATGAAATCCTGGATCAGTAAAAGTCAATGGAAAAGCTCTCACAGATGGCAGTGAGACCTAAATTCTGCCCATTGGTTTCATTGCCATTGGAAAATTCATGCTGAAGACATGACAGCTCTCCTGTGTGCTGACTGCCTTGTCCAGCAATAAAGTCGGAATGAGAATGTACAGGCTTCATCTGGTTTACAAGTGTTTCTTTCCCCATGCTTGATATTTAAGCTAAAATCAGAATAAAGTGTAGATTTTAAATTAGTTACTCAGAAATTTATGGTTATGCTTTACCAACTTTATTTACAGAAACTTGTATAGCTCAGGTGGACTAAAACTGCGAAGTTGCCCATATGTACATACATATGTTATACACACACATAGAGATCCTACACTTGTATTCTACCAGCTTTATTTATCTAAGTTTTTATGGCTCAGGTGGCCTAACTAGAAAGTGTTAAGCCACACATTACGCCTTTATGTTATGACATTCCTTTTAGAAACGAATAGATCCTTCAAAATAACATTCTTAGATTACAAGTTCTTTTTTTGTTGTAGTTTGAATTTCCAAATCCTGTTAGTATCCACCCAGATAAAATACTTCTTGTCGGACCTGTTAAACAAATTTGAGCTTTGTTGTTGATTTTAAGGACATGTTGTATCTCCTGGCAAGGGTTATAACCCTACATAGGTCCTCAGTGTCTTACTCAATGCAGTTTGGTGTTCTGTACTACATATTAAACACCATAGCCCCAGCAGCTGAAATATGCCTAATTATTATTAGATAAGGAACATAAAACTGGCTGAAGAACTTCAAATCACTTATCCACAGCAGGAAAATCCTACTTCCAGCTATGCTAGACTAATAAAATTAGCCGATAATCTAGTAATAAATGCATGATTTGTGAGAAAAAATTATGAACTTTGAGTTAATAGTGCAATTTCAGACTATTTGAAAAGTGTTTTCAGCTTCATTTTCAGTTATAATTGACCCACTGATGAAGCAAGATCATCACACTATGCAAAGCTGCTGTAGCTTCATTGACATCAAAAGGCGAATTTAGAGAGGACACAAATCCAGCTTGTAGAGTCTAAAAACACGTAATAAAAGTCACTGCCAGACCAAATAATTTCAAAATTGAAAAGAGAGGACTGCTCAAAGTAATGTCAACCATCTGGAAGAGAGACAGCATAGAAAGAAAAAAAAAATGTCTCTGTCCAAGTTTTCAACTTTTTCAAAACACAAGAACATTGGCAGGAGTTCAAACAAGAAGGCTGTGAAATGAACTGATAACTAGTCAATGCCACACACACTGTGGCAAAGAAATACAGTAAGATACTGCTACCAGTAATAAATGGACAGAGTTGTAGGCAGATGGTCAAGAATATGGGAAAGGAGAAAACTGGTAAAGATATTTGCCTGATAAACCGAGTAGTTATAAGCAAAATCAGTCTTTTTGTTTACAGTAGTCACTACTGGCTTGTGAGTTTTGCTTGTGGATTAACTGTAGCTGAGAAAGCATTTGTGGAAGCTCAGTATAGGGAAAAAAAAGAATAAAAATAAAACCAGTTTTGTCTGTCTTCAGGATGCCTCCCAATTCATAGACATTTACAGCTTCAGGAGTGATCACCTGCTCTAGGAGATGGATCACAACCTGATTAAGTGCCTGGTTAGAAATTAGACTTTTGCCCTCTTCTGCCTGTTGTCAGGTTCTGTGTTTGGAAAGGCTGTGGGTTGTGGGGAGATGGTTTAAAAGGACTGGAAAGGAGCCACAAGGTTACCAGGCTGTGACTATGCCCAGGTGGCTGGCTCTGTGACTCTGAGGAAACAACTCTTTTCCTTGAAGGTAGTCACTGAAGGGGCTGTTGCCAATCATAACTATGATCATTTGGGGCATTTTAATGCAGGTCAAGGTAAATAAAGAAATTATTTAACTATAGATGGATTACTGCTGTAGCACTTTGCCAAAATGCAGCAGGTCTTTCTCATGCTTGCACGTGCTCTCTCACTCACACAGAATGTTCGGTCTCAAGAGGACAGTCCTGGACTGCCTTCACTCTGAGCCAGCCAACATTTGGGATACCCTTTGGCTAAAGTAAGGTGAAACAACGCCAAATGATCAATTTGAAAGTTTTATTTGTGACATTTAAACCTTAAATTTTCTAATAGGTTGAATGGCCCTCTATAGCAACAATTTTAACATCTCTGATAGCCCATGGCAGCACAGAATTAAACGTTCAATGAGAGGAAGAAAGGAATAAGGAAAGCTAGGAAAACAGAGATAGAGATCTGGATCACCACCCAGGGTTCCAGCAGTGTCTCTGTTCTGGATTCTTTGGATGGTGGGTGCATGCCCTGCCCTCTCAACTGCAGTATTTATTGACTAGCCCTCCTTCAGGCACATTTTTTAATTCTCAGACTTCTCAGAAAGGGGTTATGGAGGGGTCTTGTGGTCTCAGCCTCCCTCCCTCTTGTCAGAAACACAAGTGCAATGCTGCCTCAAACTTGGTTTTGGAGATAGTTACCCAAGATAGGGAAGCTGGTCCCTGAAAAGCTCTATCCTGCCTCCACAAGATCCTCTTTTCTCACTGCACCTTATCTCGTTGGCATGGTAACATTTCTCTTCTTGTCTGCCAAGTGTTTGAGACATTAACTCTTTCAGGTTTTCAGTCTCTCACACCATCCCATGGCTCAGTCACTCTAGTCTGATTCCTGTAGAGCTCATCTTTTCCTAGATCGGTGGTCCCTACAAACAGATGGGAAAGAAGCTGAAGAGTGTGGGCAATTAGTCATTAGCAATTGTGCTGCTGACAAGCCAATCATCAGAATAAATCCACTCAATAACTTAAACCAAATATTCACCAACCCCATTGCCCATGCTGTGAATCTCAATGTCTCAGCAAGTTGAACTTCTGAAATGGAATAAGGAGATATAGTATAAAACATACAGTATTTAATTACTAAATCACTTTGTGTGGCCCAGCCAATAAACTTTACACTTGAACAGTAATTTGTTCTACCCTTTATTAGATTTTAATCTATCAAGGGTGATCCATTGGATCAATTGCATTAGGGAGTCCTGCATCTGAATATCCACCTCAAGCTCCTTAACAGAATTTCTCTTTTGTGCTTTACACCATTCCTGCAGTGAACGGTGCTCCCACAGGATTGATCATGTTGCCACCAGTTGACTGGGAGCAGAAAATGATTTGGTGCGGGTGATTTGGCAATCTGCAGTCTCTGCTAAGTTTTCCATTTGGCAGCAAGCTGATTGGAAGGGCTCTCTGTCCCATTCCCTAGTTATTACTGTAAAGCCTGAACTAATTCTTGCAAGGACTTAATAATTTTGCTTTCTGCTTGTTGTTCACATGCCTGTTGTGCTGGGTAGTGACTAAGGCAGCCCCTAGTACCACTTAGGCTGATTCTTTTCCTTTTCATGTGTTGATTTTCATCTCAGTATGGGTGTGGGGGATTGTTGTTAATTAAATGCTCTGGTTTGAAGCAAACAAGGCCATACTGGCTGTTTGGGCATTATTTACAATTTCTATAATGGAACTTCTTTTGCTATGTAGCACTCAAAGGAGTGCAAATCCTGAAATGGCTTTGTTGCAGCACATAAGGCGTGCAGTGTTACTTTTGGAATGCTCATCACATGGCAGTAATTAGCTTCTGTTAATTGTAGAAATATTGCTTGACTTAGCTCTGTGATGTCTTTCACAGCCTATAAGCAACATTTCTTCTTCAAGAGACATTTCTAAAACGTGAAGAAGCTCAAGAATTGACAGAAAATGCAGTGAGTCACTCATGACTGTTACTCATAAATTATGTGACCGACATCTAAAGTAAAATTCTGCATAAAATTTTCTGTCTGAAATAATATGTCTAGAAGTGACATTTGCCCTTTAGATATAGAGATACAAATAAAGGGTAAATTAATCATAGTGAATGAGTCATTTTAAAGATTACAAGCTTCCACAGTATTGTTATTATGAAAGTTTTGTTCCCTGAAGATGCTCTATACCTGATAAGGTTTTAGAAATTTAATTGAAAAAGTTTAATAAAGAATTAAAATTATCATGTGCCCTTTTGCAGAAATACAAATGAACTAAGAGATTCTTTGTAAAAGAAGCTGAGGTGAACAGTATGTTAGTACTCCTTTGAATGCCATATCAAGTTCTTGCTATTGTTAATAAAATTATAGTTGGTTTACTGGATGGAATGATTTTAAAATAAATAGCTTTTGCAGATATTACAAAGTTTTCAGTATCACTGTTTCACAGTGTTGAGATAATGGGAAAGAAGATACACTTAAAGGTCATTGTTTATGCTGCAGTTATATGCCTTGCAATACCTGAATGATGATTTTAAAACAGTAACTGAATACTTATAACTTTCAGGATTAATAGTCTTTCAGATGCTGACAAACATACATCTAGGTAGATAATAGAAATTATTCTTTTTTTTCTTTTAATGTGTTTTTTCATATAAATACAACATATAGTGCATTCAGCTGTGGCTCATGAATAAATCTTGAAGATGCACAAGAAATCAGAGCATTCAAATCTGATTTTCAACTGAAGGGCAGAAAATTTGAGTTGAATTTCTTTAGTCCATTGGGAAGAGGTAGTTTCATTTAACCCCTTCTCTGTTAGAAATACTTGCCCAAGCTATCAGTGCAGAGAATGTGGGGAGATATTGTCATAGGCACCCAAGAGAGCTAGCATTTAACTCTCACACCTAAACATGGAATAAAACCTATTGACTTGCTAACAGAACTTCCTTGGTCTTAGAGAGGCAGCAGAGCTGTGTTCCACATCCTTCAGTGGCCTTTGGCTCCTTTATCTATTCCACTGTTTTTGTGTGAAAATGTCAAGAGATTTAGTCTCCTGTTACACTCCAACACCACAACACTTCCACAATATACCTTTATAATTTCATTGCATTTCACCTTTGTATTCTTAGCAATGATCCAATCTGTTTCTTCTTGATAATTTACCCAACTTTGCTCAGGTGAGTTTCTCTGTGCTTTTTATAGTAAATTCTTGTGTTTTTCTATAATATTCTTCCACATCTCAAAGACATAGTGTGAAAGCGAAGATTTTAGTCTCCTTATAGGTGTGATAGGTCTGCAAGAGGTTTTTGGTCTTTTTTGTTTCTTGTAGTGCGATGAGGATTTCAAAGGTATATGAAATTAGTGTAAGATTTCCCTTCTGAGATCAGGAACAGCTCATAGGCATTATTACATCTTTAACACACCTTTTCCCTCTGAGGGGAAGTTATTTTCTGAACTTTCACATGGACAAACCACTCCTTTTTTTAGGATTGAGTCTTGGGTGGTTGCCAGTTGCAGCATAGAAGAAATAAGTGTATTGTGGCCTTAATTTTACGGTTAACTTTCCTATGGTTAATTTTCAATGAAATTAAGCATTGGATACAGGCTTCAAGTGCTTATGTATAAGTTGAAATAATGCACTTGGGGACTCTGAGGGTGAGTATATGTAAAAATAGACTTTTGCATACGATTAATTGGGACAAGTAGATTAAATATAAAAAGAAAAAGGGAAAATTCGAAAGGTGAGACAATATATACAGGATGACTCCTCATTAACTTATCAGCAGGAAGACATGGATACCTTCCCTCCCCAACCCTGATGTTCTCCCAGGATGCAGGGCTGAGGTTGCAGAGTCATCTCCAAGCAGTGAGCAGTTTGTAATGGGTGTTATTGTCTGCCCTTTACAGGCTTCTGGGTCTTGATACAACCTAAAAGGTACAAGGTGCCATGTCAAATGGCAGAGTTTGCATAAAAATCCTTTTAACCTTAAGGAGCTCTGGACTTCTGCCAGCTCTCTCTAGAAGAGGCCCTTTCAGCCAACAGGGGGCACAGACACAATCAACTAATGGATACATCTATATTACATCTTAATATTAAAATACTATTTTTAATCATTTTAAGTCTCTCTAGGTTTTTTAGTCTTTCAATAAAAGAAGGGGGGAAAACCTATATCAACAGCAGATTGTTCCAATTTTGAAATAAATATTCCCTCATGACCTGAAATGGGAAGTCAGCTATTCCCAGGCACTGTAGGACCACAAAGGCAGTGTAGAAAGATAGATATGGATATTTCAGAGTACTGTTAAACAATATTGATAGAGCCTGTTCAATCTTCTTGATTTACTGGGATTTGTAACCAGGCTTAACCTTTCCTAATGTATGTTAATTTATAGGTGCAAGAGGATTAGCTCAAATATTTAAGCTTCCCATTTTCTTCTTCTGTATCAGTCCTGATTTGGCCAACAAACATTGAGTAGTGCAACATTTAACAGTTAGCTTTGATAACACCTTCATACTTGTTCTTTTTTGGTATGCTACAGAATTCTAAAGTGCATTGAATCTGTCTGCCTGTCTATAGGCAGATTACTGATATTAAATGTTCTAAATCCTATTCTAGTAAAATTGTTTCAGCCTGCTGAGTATTTATCTATATTACTTTTTTTTAACCTAGAGAATGAGATGGTCATGCAACACAACAATGACTTGTTATAATTTAAGTCAGCACATGCTTTGGTAGAGTGTTTAAGGGACGGAGCATAGCAAAATAAAAATAGATTTTTTAAAATTAATCTGATTAGTCATGTTTCAGTACATGCAATAAATGCAATGACATCACATTCTAGAACCTAATTGGTATTTTTCATCATGTATAGAATATTTTTTGCAGAGTAGTTGAAAGCTCTTTAGCTATGACATTTAACAACAATATAATGGCTTTATTTAAAAAAGAAAACACGTTTTTATCTTCCTGCTAGAATGGTTGTCTGGGTCCTTTGCTCATTTACAAAATATTCTTCTTATTAAGGTGTACAGTGAAATTTCTGTGTTGTCACTTTGTCAAGGTGTAGGAAAGGGGGAAAATTTCCTAACCCTATATTACTTGTAATGGGATTTACTTAGTAATTTATATGTTTTCAGATGAGGAAATTGAAATGAACCAGAAAATGTGAACCTCTAAGTTTACAGTTACTGATTTTCTTTAAAATAGTTCTGAGACTCTTCCAAGCATTTTTTATTCTTAGCTACTGAAAATCACAACTAAGTCATCAGAGGGTCATGTGTGAGCAACATATGTAAAAATGACTGTAGTGTACATCTAAATGTGCCATTCATATGCCCAGATATGGCTCAGAAGTCTATGTCTGCTTATTTATAATGAATACATGCTCAGGCAGTAAAGATTAAAAACTGATTATGCACATGCTGTCAGTACTAATATTTGTACTTAATTTGATTTACAGTACACCAAATAATAAACCTGACTAAAATTATAAAAAAGTTATATGTACAACTATTAATATGCTCTTTTTAATAAACTCTATTCATTTTTAAAAAGCATACTGAGTTTTAATGTTGGTAAAACAGGTGAAAGGCATGTAAAGCTAAAATACAATGCAGTGAATACTCTCATTTAGCAGTAATATAGATTGCTTTTACAGTCCTTTGTTTGAGCCCATTGTGATATTATGTATCTCAAGAGATGAAAAGAAGTCTAGGCACAATTCTGTGAACTGAAAGCATCAATTAACAAGTATCCAGTCCTTGGTAATGGAAATCAGTGATGGGAAAGCAGTGAAAAGAGGTTGGAATATTCGTTATCCTGTGATGTCAGCCCCTCCTCACAGCTGGGAGGAGCCTGTGCTGTAGGTGTGGCATGGGGGTGCCATCAGGTGTCACATGCAGTGTCACACCTGGGTTTAGCTGAGCAGTTTCAGATGATGCCAGCAGGGTGCTGGCAGGGCTCCCCTCGGGGTGAGTGTCCCTGGGGCTCACACTGAGTCATCCAGGGCTTTCCCAGCACAGCTGGGCCCTGCTGGGCCAGCTGTGCTGCCATGGCCAGGCTCTGCCACTGCTGGCACCAAAACCTCTTTCTTTAGGCTCTTTTTGTTTCTCTGCATATCAGCTCCAGCTCATGGCACCTGCACTGTGAAAATCAGCGTGTTTGGCACACAGTGAACATAAAAGGAAGGGCCAGTCTGGGGGAGTGGAGCTCAGCTCCCCAAAACTGGGGTCACAGGTGCTGCCATGTGAAAAGCAAGGTGGGCATTTTCCTGCCCTCACCCAAAACCCCTGTGCACCCCTCCTGTCCCAGAGGCTGTGGGGAGGGACTTGGCTTTGCAGAGCAAGGGTATTTACATCCATCTCACAGTCTAATCCACTCCCTACAAATTTAAAATAGCTACAAAAAGCACCTTGGAGATCCTGACAGAAGCTCCCAGTACAGTAGTAAATCTCCTTGGGCAGAATGCTCAACAAAGAGAATGAGAAAATAAATTTATCATTTCAATATCCATTAGTGGCTATCTGTGCTGCTGTACACACATTAATAACAAAAAATTGTTAGGCTTATAAAATAAGGCATCTGCACATTTCTGAAATATATTCATTCTGTTATCAGTACCCAAACTTTATGATAGATCATCATGTAATTTCCTGAGTATGCTGTTCCTTAGCTGGAGCACATACATACATCTGCCATTAACAGGAAATAAATATGTGCCATTTTGGCATTAAGATTCATGTCCCAACATGATATCAGATATTTTTTAATTTTTTAACTGATACCTTCAGTAAACCAGAATGCCTAAGGACTTGGATGATCAGATAACTGTTAGAAGCACATGGAATGAAAATGCTTTTCCTTTCAGTGTCTCACCACCATCTGGTACATTCTTTGGAGTGGCATTATTTCTGCAGACTATTAATAGGAGCTACACACCATCTTGAGCTGTTTCTAAATAATTAACTCCAAAAGTCATATTCTTGGCTATATATTTGATACTTTTTTTTCCTCCTCAGACTGAAACTGTTCTATCTTTATTTTTTTTTTCTTATCTTTTCTTATCTATATAATAGCACTTCAAGCTGTTTTGTTGGAGTTTCTGAAAAACCAAAACAAAAACCCCAAAACTCAGTCCCCAACAGAACAAACAAATACTTGTCCTTATTGTTTAAGGAGTAATATAGTTTATAAATGACAATGAGTTTTCCTTGTTTTTATTCAAATTATTGGACTGTGTGTGATTCTTTTCTTACTACTATGAAATATGTTTACTTTTTCAGTAGTTTGCTTTTCTTTATCAGTCAATTCCTTTAGGATTTCCTAAGAGTATTTCCCCAAATTTCAACTTTATATGTCTATATATGCACACACTTTGCAATGCCTTGCAGAAGGAATTTTTGAGGATGTAAAAACAGAATAAAATAAGGATTTCATTGTTGGTTTTGTCTTTTTTTACATACATGGATAAAAAGGAAAGATCTGTCGCACATTTGTTCAAGGTACTCAATGTGGTTTTATTCTTCATATTTTGTGCCCTTTCCCTGAATTATTTAGTGGCTTAGTCATGTGGTGGGAGATTGTTTTATTGCAAAGGAGGCAGCTCCCCCTGAGACAGATTTGAAGAAATTTTATTTCCTTTTTTTATTCCTGTCCTTATCTGCTTGTCTCAATTGAAAATGTGTGCCTCAAATTGTATACGTGAATTTATTTTCAGTTCCTCAAAGATTGATTTTATGAAGCTAGAAAATAATATTATAGATTATAAACATTTTATAAACATCTGTCCAGTATTCTGCTGTAAAATACTGATAGGTTCAAAGGTGCATTGTAGGCCTTTGTGAAATAAATTCTAAATATGTAGGCCCCTTTATTTTTAGGGCATTAGTGGCCACATAATCTGAGTACTCTAATGCATCTTTGAAGTGATTCTATCTCTGTTAAGGTTTAATAATTCATAGTCTTTACTACCCTTGCCTAATAAATAAAAAGTATGATTGCTATTATTAAAAAATAATAAACTAGAAATTCATAACAGCAGCAAAATGATCATAAATTAACCAATAAAAAACACTTTATTTTCTTATAGGAAAGTTATTTTTTAATCATCTTTGCACATTACTGTCAGTGTGCCCATTGACATCAAGTATTACACTCCAGAGTAATGATCTGAGTCCTCTATTACTCATTTAAAAAAAATCAGTGTCCAAGCTGTTGAAACAATTATCCCACTACAGAAGCTTCCTATGTTCCCAGAGAATCTTGTAAGAGATGGTTGTTAGGAAAGCAAACAAAGACAGTTTCACATGCTCGTGGAATACCATAGAATTGGCAGGGATATTAACAGCTCAGCATGATTCATTTGTCCTTCTTGAGTGCTCCAAATCCATCACTCCACATGACAAAATTCACATTTTTATTGGATTCTTGCTTCTTGTAGAAAAGGTACATTTCCATTTTTAATAGGTTTTCAGTTTTTGGAATAAAACTTAATTTTTTCCTTATTGCTAATCATGTAGCAGTTCTGCACAAGCGGTGTAAATCTTATTAGTTTGTTTTTGTAACAGTATATGCACATGAATGCAGGTTGCTGAGCAAAAGGAAAGAGGTCTAATTAACCAGACAGTTAATTGCTAGGACAACACCACTCTTTTGTTTGAAGCAATAACATTTACATAATACAGCAGTTCCAATTTTTGATCTGAAAGAAATAGTGTGAGCTCTTATTAAATGGTGGAGCTGCAGGAGCCCATCCTAAGCTCATTCTCATCAAGGTAAATAGAAGTTTTCTAAATATTTGAGTAAAATCTGAATCACACAGGAGCACTTATGGTTACTATTGGGATGTACTTACCAGGTAGACAGAGCTCTATTGCTAAAGCTGTCCAAAGCAGTCTAATAAATATGTAGTTTTGGCAGTGTAATAAAATTTTCTTTTCTTTTTACTGATTCCAAACAGAGATTGTTAGTCTTTAAACTCACAGACAGAACTAATTAAAACAGTAAAATCTATAATTTAGACTGTTTTCATCCAGTAGAACTCAGCCCTGAAGAATGCCTAAATAATGCAAGGGGTATTTTCCACAGAAAGTTATTGACTTTTAATTTGGCTTCTCTTTTGTCTGGAAGGAGATGCAGGAAAGAATCATCTTCAGCTGTCTGAATTGAGGTGTATAGTCCAGGGTCCTGCCATAATCAATATAGAGTGGGTGGTGCATTACTAAAGCAAATGCCACCATGAATAAGTGGGAGTGAAATGCAGTCACAGATTATCCTTGCTTAGAACAATTTGCATTATTTTTTCCATCTCTTGAATGCAAAGATTTTTGAGACAGTTTGGACAACTAATCAGGAGTAGTTACCTGGATTACCTCTTTGGAGTGAACTGAGGTCATTTAGGAGCAACAGGTTGTTATTGACACCCAAAAGCCCAAGCAATTGAGTTTGGTGGAAGGGCTACAATTCCCACAGTTGTCTTCCTCCTGCTCTGCTGACCCAGAGGATCACTCAGACAGTAACTGCTCACTCCTGCTGGGCTGCACAAACAGCATCATGAGCCATTCCTTGAGCCTCAGGTGAAGAGGAAGAAAAATTTGCATTTAGGATCGTGACTATTAAATGGATTTGGTACCCTTGTTCTTAAGGTATTAGCTCATACTTAGAACTTCCATTGAAATTGAAAGAAATGTACCCAAGTGCCAGTGTCCTTTACAGGCTCACAAACCATTTGTGTTTGGTTTTTCCACTTTGACCAGACCTTAGCTGGCATGTGAAATTTTGATTCCTATCCCAGATCCCATAGCCCCCACTGAGGCTGGCTCAGGTAGTCTGGTTTGCATCCTTCTCCAGTAGGAGTTACACATTATTTCTATTCACCATTAGGTAGCCTTTATGCAAATTCTTGTGGGCACAGGGGCCAGCTGAAGCTGCTCATGCTAAACATGCTGTTGTCCCTGTTTTACAAGACACTCCTGACTCTAGGAAGGTTTGATTCCATATATTTCTAACTTCATTTACATCTCAATAGTATCACCCCCGTGTGTTTGCACATTTCTATTCTTAAGGCTTGTCATCTGAATGCTACCTTTTCTCCCACTCCAAGCTCTTACGTAGCAATACTTGTTGGCATCTCGTGATCTACTGAGCATTTAATATTCTGCAGGGCACTATGGGGGTTGTGCTTGGCTGAGCACGTTTTCACCTGAAAGCAGTTTTTTAATATAAACATTTGCTTAATATTCTGTACATTTAGAGAATTTTATCTGCATCGGTGCTTTACTGAAAGTAATTTAAATTCAATGGGAACTGATTATGCATAAAGAATCAAGCTCTTTCATAGTAGTTTTAATAATATACATATAGATTATAAAATGCATCTGCCCAATTGGAAGAATATTTTGTGTGGATAAATCCATGTCCAAGCATTTAATCTGTTTCTACATGAACACTGAATTGTGTATTTAAGGGACTCTTCTGCACAGCATTGTGATGTGCAGCTTTTTAAAGTTTAATTATGAGGCATCTGTTGCATAATAATTTTTTTATTATAATAGTAAGCTATTAAAATAAATAGTGTCTCTCATAAGAACTATTTAGCTGTTTGCTGGAATAAACAAGCACTTTGGAGAGAGGTATACCTCTTGCACAGTCTTAGAATTGTCTTGTTGTGATGGCAATCTGATCTCGCAGCTCTTTTGGAGCACACTTGCTCTTGCTGGTTTTGAATTGATTCTGGGTGCAAGGAACTGTTGTGGATGCCTGGCACATTTGGGCTGTATATCCTTCATGTCGTTTAGGCATGGCTGCTGTGAGGTGTTCATCTACTTTTCCTCCTTCTCTCTTAGGTTAGACACAGCTCTTTGGATAGAAACACCTAAACCAAAAATATCTTTCAGTTCCTGTTGACTACAGATAGATCCTGAAAAAAATAAACTGAGCACCTAAAGCATCTGTAGGGCTGAAATTAAGCATCATGAATCACAAATCAGTACTTTGCTTACCTTGTATGGTCCTGAGCTGCTGTCCTAAACCTGGAGTACTACTGGGTATTAAATAAATAGCCTGATCTTCAGATAGGGTGAGACCTCTAGAACCTCTAAATTACAAATTATATTTTTTATTCATATAGCTTTTGAAAATAATGTAAAGCTAATACAGGATTTAGTTCCTAAATTTAAGTATTTGAAGTTTGAAATTTGAGGTTTTCTTTGTCATACTGCCCGTGAAGTAGAGTTAATAAATACTTAACTACTTTAGACAGAGGTGTATTATTAATGTTCATTTATAATTAATGTTTACACAATTTTTTAAGATTTAAAGTGACATACAACTGTTAAATATCACAATTGTGGCAGCTATACTAATCAAAAAGGATTACTTGAACATTAGAAGAGGCCTATATTTATCCTTTCATTGTATAGTTTCATCACTGTAAATTTTAGGAAGTTTGTTTTAATGGTGCCCCAGTTGTTTAATGTGTTAGACTATAGTGGTTAATTTCCTTGTATTCTGAGCGTGTCTTTAGTTAGAAATGAACTGACTCATAAGTGATATCAAACCCAGGAAAAGGAAATTTTATTAATGTACCCAACTTTAAAATCAGTCTAGATTTGTTACCCATTGAAGGGAATCAGCTATGAGTCTTCATATCTTAATGTTAGTCCAAGTTCTTGTGGATAGTATTATTTTCTTTTTCCACCTTCTTCTTTAAAGGAAATAAGTTGACTGATAGTTATGTAAACTGAACTATATGTTTTGATTGAGTATCATATTTTCTTTAAAAATATATCCTAGTTTAGTTTTGGAATTCCTTTTTTCTTTGGCATATGGTTATCTTGTCATAAATAATTACCTTATTGTCTTGCCTAGAAAGAAAAACCCTGTTAAACTCTGGTGTACAATAGAAAATCTGTATTTTGTGTCCAGATGAACACTGAAGGTGCTTTTCTACACAGTTATCAGAGAACCTGTGATGAGGACAAGAGTTTCTCTTGCCCCACTACTTGTTGGTGGTGAGTTGCCAGAATGACAGGATTAAGCCAAGAAAGCAGTTTTAATTCTACATGTAAGTTTGAAAAGCAAGCAAATTCCAGGCTCTGTGCATGGGAGCTTTGAGCTGAACACCTCTGGACATTCTGCAGATTCATTTGCACTCTTCTTCATGCTGCGTTCAAGAGACTTTCTTCTCTCTGAACAAGAAACCAGAGGATGAAGTGAAAATGCATTTTCACAAGTCTGATCTAGAATTATATTAGAAATTTAGGGACTTTGCTCATCTTCTGAGATTCACCAGGTTCAGATATGCCCTTTATGTAGCAAAAGAGACTTTTCTTATTTATTTGCAGTCTAAGCCAAACCTGACATAAACCACTGACTAAAAGCTGTAGCTCAAAACGTTACGCAAATAGTGCCAAATAACTGCAAAAATGTGAAATTCCTCATCTCTGGGGAATAAAATAAACTAAACCCAAACCTCAGGTTTTTTGAGAACCTCCTATTGTGTCCTTTTTACTGTTATTTATTTTATAGCCATTAGCTCTTTTCCTTTCCTTTCTAGTGTTGGCTGAAAATGACTTTAATATTAGTCTTTATTGCACTGCAGGAAAATGACATCCTATTAAAAATGTGAGGAAACACACCAAATGTAAATATAACAAACATTTTATGCGGCAGGAAAGGGTGAAAGTAATTGTGCAAATGAATGACACTCAGTTTCTTGCCTGTAACATTGTCCCACACAGTTCAGATAGTCACATACATATTTGTCATTTTCTGGTTAGAAAAAAATACACAGAGCTATTCCAGGATTAACAAAATCATTTATGGAATCCATAGGTTCAGGCCTGGATAGAATTTTTTTAGATAAAGGTTTGTTTAATCAGGGTTGTAGACATTTCCGCTATGTCTGGAGGGAAGGAAACAACCTGTGGTGTGGGGCTTGGCTGGTGATGATGCTGGATCAGCTCAGACACTCACTGTGGGCTGCTCTGACCCTGGATCCTCTTCTGTCACATGCATCTTGCAGGCTGCAGTACATTTGATGGATGCACACCTACTCTAGTATTGATTGCAAAAACTATTTCAACTCACCAGTGTGTAGGAGAAGGCTATTTATTGAGGCTATTGGCCTTTTTGCACTAACTACTTGTTTTGCTAATTAATTTGCATAGCTTCCATCAATATTTCCATGAGAATTGCAAACCTAATTATTGCATTTCACCAAGATTAAATGTAGGGTCTGTTTCTTATGAAGTACCCTGTCTGGTTTTAAGGGAAGAGTTCAGTTCACTACAATCCAATTGTCTTCTCAGAACAATAACTTAAAAGTTTCTTAATGTCTATAGTTATATATATCAGGGCTAACTTAATACTGTTGCAAAAAAAAATCTCAGAACTAAGAACCACTTGATGGACTAACCTTTCTATTTAGGTCAAATATACTTTCTGTAGAGAAAATATTTAGCTATTTTCATTCCAAGAGGCTGCTAGATTCGTTTTCTAAATGAAATGCAGTTAAGCTTCATACTCAAGGTTTAAATCCACTTTTTAAGACAAGAAGCAAATTCCACTCTCAGTATGAATCCAGAGTAATATTACTGAAGACACAAATAATGACCACAAAATGTTGTTTTGTGAGAAAGCAAAACCTGGCCATCAAATATTAGGTAGCATGCAGTGTATGCCTGCATTTTGTGAATTTTTTTTCCATGTATGAGCAGGAAATTCATGGATGGGCAGTGCCAAATAGCTCATTAGTCATGTGTATGCACACATCAACTGCCTTGACCTCCAAGCACAGTTGTTTGCACAAACTTAATGCATGCTCACAGATGCTTGTGACCTGATTACTGAGCCCACGAGCACAATGCACTTAGAGCTGTCATGACTAGAGAAAGCTGTAAAGTCATTCCAGTAGTAAAAACTGCCTGATTTCTGCCTTTTTACAGGGAAACAACAGGGGTTTAATTCAATTTCAGCTTTCGTTACAACATAAGCTTTGCACAAGAAGGTGATGGGGTGGGCTTGTTTTTAGTAGTGTTGGTTTAGGCTCAGTGTACAAAATGTTGTTAGTTTGTTTAGGCTTAATGTACAAAATCTTGTTAGTTTGTTGTGGTGGTTTTAGGTTGGTTTGCTTCTGTTTGGGTTTTTTTTAGCAGAGTGGTTAATGGTTTTGAGTTAGGAGAAATAAGGTTTGTGGTTTTTTCAAACCCTCTACATACAGCACAATGAGAAGACTGACACCTAGAATTATATTTTAAAGGAGAAGTAGAAGGAAGAATAAAATATTCATGTGTAGAAGCATGAACAGGTTCCAGTGTAAAGAATAAAACTTTGATATTGTAATATATACCCAGAAACTTGAATATTCTTTTATGAAAATTATATAAATGCTGTGACCACAAAAGGCTGTTTTTCTTGCATTAGCAGAAAAAAGTACTTAATATTGCTTAATATCTTGTGCACATGTATAAGAATTTGATAAGATAAAACATTATATCATGTAAGTGTCTGTAAGACTATTGTATGTCTGCTACAGATAAACTAAAAGATGAATGCAAGCTTCATTCTAAAAATAATCTTTTTCTTGACAATCCTAAAATAATCAGATCATATATGCTGTTTTGGTATTTTGGGGACTTGTAAAATCAGTTTGCTTAGTAGCAAAACAGCTAGAGATAGGAATAAAAATGGTTGCATGAGGAAATCCCCCTGGAATACACCACAGAGGTAGCACTTGTTGAACCCAGAAAAGAAAAAAGATACCATGAATATTTAAAAACAAAATAGGGAACACCAGCTCTTACAAGAAGGAGGGAAATGAGGTAGAGGACCAAGGAAACTTTGTGGAGCCAATTTTTTACTGCTCAGGAGCATCACAAACCATTGCAGGAATTCAGAGGAGCATTTATGAAACCAAGTTCTAAAGAAAGAATATGGTTAAGAGCCAGATTCTGCCACTTTTTGAAACGTGACTTCTTTCTTGTGGCCCTGTATAACCCAGCAAAAGTGCAGCCAAGCACCATTAAACATGCAGTAATATCCAAGTGTCTGAGCTTAAGTTACTCATTTGCTATGGAAATTTCCTCTGGATCTATCAGTGTGAGTCAGGAACCTGCCCTGTGATGAAAAACAGCAAACCAGATTGGACAGGAAAGGAAAGACTGAAGTATTTGAGACAGCACTCAAGGCTTTGAGTATTCCCAGGCTCTTTATACATTTTTGTCTGGACTTAGTGCAGACAAATAATGGTCCTTTGTCCAGAGCTGTTGCTTCACACAGTTTGATGATGGGAGTGAAATCCACTTTTTCTTTCCTGTGCAGGTCTGTCCCATGCTGGTGGACTCAGAGAAATTTGTAAAGTTCTGTCAAATGGGAATTATTTACTAGATTTAATTTTTTAGTATTTTTAGGCTTGCTGGAAATGCTGAAGAAACCAAGCCTTGTAAAATCCATACCAGAGAGATGGAAGTAGCTTTTCAATGTGTAGCAGATACACCTTGTCAGGTAATGAAAGAAACAAACTTAAAAGGCAGAATCAAGTGTTGAGTGAGCTTTTGGGACTATCACTTATTTAGTGGACATAAAAGGAGGAAATAATGCAGTACATTTCCCAGCTCTTTGGGGATGTGTACTCCTTACTGTTAGTGTGATATCTGACATTAAATGTATTCCATTTTCTGTTGATAGAAAGAGAAGGTAATGCAAGTACATCAAAATAGTTTTTGTGCTGTGAGTAATTCTCATGGTACCCATAATGATGCAGGAAAGAAAGCAAGTATCATAGAATCACTGGGGTTGTAAAACACCTCTAAGGTCATTGATACACTTTTGAACACTTCCAGGGACAGCGATTCCAGCACTTCCCTGGGCAGCCTATTCCAATCACACCACCCTTTCAGTGAAGAAATTTTCCTAATATCTAATCTAAACCTGCTCTGGAGGAACTTGAGGCCATTTCCACTCGTCCTGTCATTTTTACCTGAGAAAAGAGTCCGACCCTCACCTGGCACCTCACGTTGCAGCTCTACTCTCTCTTTATTTCTGTTAATCTGTTAAACTCATAAACTAAGCCACTTTGGTTTCATTGCAGTCATAGATAGAAATGAAAGCAGACAAAGTTTTAGTAACCTTAAAATGAATAGGTTTTTGCCATTATTCTGAATTCTAAAAGAATGCAGGAACATTTTGTTGCTGCATTTTTTGAATAGTGGTAATTATTTTAAAATTAAATGTAAAAGGAAATTGTGACTTCACTTCTTGCTCTATTATTGTAGAATCATAGAATGGTTTGGGTTGGAAATGACTTTAAAAATCCTCTCATTCCAACCCCCTGCTGTGGGCAGGGACACCTTCCTCTACCTCACATTGCTCAGAGCCCCACCCAACCTGTCCTTGGACACTTCCAGGGATGGGGCAGCCACAGCTTTTATGGGCAACCTGTGCCAGGGCCTCACCACCCTCACAGGGAATCTAAACTATCTAATCTAAATCCACCCTTTTTCAATTTAAGTTATTAGCCCTTGTCCTTTTACTACATTCTCTATTCAGCCTACTCTTGGAATGCCATTAACATATTTATTTCCAATGAAATGTGAGCCAGTTCTGTTAGATGCCTCTCTAAGACCTAAAAAGACATGCTGCAGTGGATGCAAAATCTGTGTATACAAAACCTCCTCACTGATTTCTCTGAAAAAAATCTCTTTTTTTGCCCCTGGAATCCTCTTTGGTTTTCTCCAGATCACCACAAAGACTCTTAATGATGCTTCTAAGAATTAGAATGCTTTGGAATGTCTAGAAAAATCAATCAACCACTTCTTGAATTTGTCTTCTTGTGACTTTGTATCATCCCTAAATCTCTGTTTCAAATAGGGATTTGATGAGAGTGGTATTTTGTCTCTACTTGCCTATTTTAGGATGTTAGTGGTGGCATTTGGGGGGCCTTTAGAGTAAAAATATGTGCACAGTTTCAGAAATAATATTTATAATGCATGAAAGACCCTTTCTTTTCTATTTCTTTTCAAATGTCAAGTTCTGTGTAAAGTACAGTTTAATTGAATATATTTTTGTGAAGTTGCATTCCCACTGACCCAAAGGTTTGTGACTGCTGCAAAACTGAAGCTGGATAAGCTACTGCCTCACACCTTGCAGTGGTGGTTAATAGCAGCAAAAGAGGGTGTGAAATAGTGTTTGAATAACTCTTGTGCCCGTTTTACACTGGTACAAATGACAGTGAAATAAGGCTGAGAGCAGCAGAGAACCAGGCTGTGATTAAAATGTTCAGTAGTTTTACTGTTGTGAATGACCTTTCCCAAGTCCTGTTGTTCCATTTCACTGCTCCAAGGCATCTTTTCTATTCATCTTGTTGTGCTTTGTGCAGCTTCTCCTAAACTTTTGACCAGCTGCCAAACGTTTTTTATCCATTGCAAGACGTGAAAATATTTCACCCTTCCATTGAGATTCTTGCAGTATGGAACCTAGTTTAACTTTCAAAGTTTCTAAAAGGAGGAGAAAAAGTTTAACTGGGAGGTTTTCTAGATTCTAAATGCATTGTCTGGCTCTCTTTACATGCAAGATTTGAACATCATTATGCAACACAGTATGATTCCTCTATCACCTTCATTCTTTGCATTTTCAGAAGATTCAGTCCCAGAGGGTTTAATTTTGGGAGTTATTCAAGCAATCATGACTTTCTCTCTTCCTCCAAATCATGTAAGATGCTGTTTCCAGCTCAGAGCACAGGTTTCTTGTGCTCTAAATACGTATGAAGTAAATCATTCTTATTTCTTTAAAACAAACAAGAGCACCAAACCTCCACTCTTTACTACATTTGCCAAGTGGGTTCTTTGAGATGCTGACATGTTTTCATCCTCACTGAGATCAGTGGCACAATACGATGATACATGGGGTGGCACATGAGGATCCTCCAGAAGAGCTATGGGTGTGCTTTAGAGCTCTATGTTGCAGAATTGTATCCAGACCTAATCACTAATTAATTTTATATAAAATGCTAATATCTGAGCAGAGCTGTAACTCACCAATGTCACTTTTAAGAATTTATTTCTCCATTTTGTCCCCTGTGCCTGGAAATTGTAGCTATGGCATTTGTGTTCTGTAGACAGTTGCATTACTTCTATAAACTTCCTTTTCTTGAATTACCTTGCTATCTTTTCAAAGGCTCGCAAAAGATGTTCAGATCCCTAATTATATGCATTTAGATTTTCATAATTGAAGAAATGTAACCCTCCACCCTTTATGGTGGGGGCTTTTCTAATGTTTCCTAAAGTGTTCTGCACTTCTCTTACATTTCTTCTAGACCATTATAAAATGATTCTAGGTGTGATGGAGAATTTGGCAGTTTTGATTCTTGCTACTATTCTATTTGTTTTTTAAATCATTCACATTTGTGTGTACGTATCAGTTTCCCTTCAGGAGATTTAATTTACATATGTTCAAAGCCTTGTGAGTCTGGAATCTAGATAAAATTACTGAGATAAAGCTGAAATTTAATAATATTGTCAATCTTCCTTGTAAGCTCAGGACTTCTACTGACAGTGCTTTTAGTCTGATTTCATTCTTCTCTTCTAGGTTTATTTTTGATACAGTTGATACATTTCTGTTAGATTACAAGCAGTATGTCAGGAAGATTGTGACTTAAATATTCCTTCAAAAATGTGAACATGGTAAAAATCTGTCTTCATTGGTTTAATGTATTGATTGATAGCTAATATACTGTTCTTCTAATGTTCTTCTGTTCAATGGGGAATATATACAAACTGCATTGACAAAGTTTTACCTTCTCTTGAGTTTCTTATTTTTATCCAAAGTTTCTTGTTTATTTACTTTGAAAAATGTTTTGCATACTAAAATCTGGTGTAAAGCTGCATTTCTTCTTTTTTTTTGGACAGAAGTCAGCCATGTGATTCATCTTTCCATGCAGACTCAGGGCAGGGAACCTCAGCCTGTCTGTGTTCTCTAATCTTTGTATTCCAAAATGTCCAGCCCAGCTTTTTGAATATGACTTTGGAAATTAATTTACCAACTTAATTTTTGGAAAAGGACATTATTAAGATAATTATTCCTGCAATAGTAGCTTTAAAAAAAAAGTTTCCTAAAGTTTTCTAACAAATATAGTCTTGTTTCTTTGAAATTAATAACTTTCATCTCCATTCTACATCTTAATAGAATCTTTTCATCATATAATGAGCCATTAGTCTTTTAAAAAAATGTATGCAAATCTATCCTGAAGTGTTTAAACCCTCAGGAGACACTAAAAGGATTCCTGTTTTTTTAAACTAGACATGTGTGCACTGTTTCTCCAGGTGAAAATATATTAAATGCATCTAGGGTTTTGCCATCATCCAAGAGGTACATTTTTCTAGCTTAACTGCTTTTCTGACTCAGGGCATCTGTGATCTTGCAGAACTGAAGAACATGTCAGGAAGAGACACCAAGTCTGGGATAGGCTTTTCTGAGGTACTGGAAATATCCTAGGACTCTGTGGGATTCTGTCTATTCAGCCCCCAAATTCTACCTTCTTTTAGCCATTCCTGTAATTAGCAGAAAATTTTCCTATGAACATACTCACCTGTGCTTCATTGGTGCTTAGATTAGAGGTTGCTTGATGTGTTTATGGAAGGTCTGCTGAAGATCAGGTGAAGTTGTGAGCCTGATTTAGGTCAGGTGGTTCTTGTTGGAGTGGAACATCAGGTGAATGTAGTGCAGGGTCCTGGCTGTGTCAGCCACTGCAGCAGCTCTTGGTAGCAGCACCTCAGTCACTGTTTCCCCATCCAACTTCATTTTCTAAAGAAGAAGGAAGTTTGATGGATTCACAAAACTTCAAGCCTGCTGGTAAGTGCAAATAAGAAGGAAAATTTCTAAATCTTTGTGTGCACCTCACTACTAATTAATGTGGCACCATAGCCTGCCTTTTTGCCTGTTGTTATCTGAGGATAGAAAACTGCTCATGAAAAGAGAGGTTAGGTTGTAACCTTTTGAAAATTTGTCTCTGATATCTTTAGTTAATATCTTTAACCTCAAATTGGCAACTACACTTTTTTTATTAATTTTTTATTACTTTTCTTTGTTTAAATCCTTATTATGTTTAGGAAAATAGTATCCAGTAGATTGGGTAAAACTCAAGCAACTTGACAGTAATTAAAATGCAGATTTAGTTCTTCTGGAGTGTAATAGCTTTGAAGCATACCAAGGTCTGCTGAGGGAATCTGTTTTGTTTGTGTATCCTAATAGAACATAATGACTGCTTTCAAGCCATTATAGTTTATCATGTTAGTGACTCCATATGCTGGATATCCTTGTCAATGATACCTCCTCTGAGAAAATGTACTCTAGTGATCTGGTACTCTGTGTGTGTGTGTATATACCTATATATATTCTACTTGTAAAACCAAGAGTTGACTCACTTTTTAAATAGAGGTAATCTCTTTTATGGAACTTTGAATTTAGTTTGACTGTTGGTTTAATTTTCACTAAAAAGTGCAGCTTTGTGAAAACAAAGCTTTTCAATTATTTGAGAAATAAGTGAAAGTCAGCAAGAGCATAGGTGAGGTATAAGCCTCTCATAGGTCTTCGTTTTATATGAAAAACATCTTTTTTATGACCATACAATGAGGAAGCTGCCCCCAGCCCCAGGAGCTGCTTTTTGCTGTTCTCTTTAAAGACTTCTCTGATATGAATGCCAGCCCCAGGCTGCCCATGGGCAGCTGCAATATTGAGTATAAACCAGCAGTACAGACTTAAACATAATACAAGAAAAACATTGCACCTGATTAAGATGATTCCCAGCTCCTCATCAATACAAGCTAGTGATGCCACACTCCTTGATGAAGGAAGAAGCGACAGAGTGACTTTTCCTAGATGTATCAGAAAAAAGTCAAGCTAAAGAGCTCATACTGAGAGAGTAAGGCCATGTCTGGACTGTAGGGCAGGAAGGTTTTGCTCTGCTTCCCCATCTATCAGGACTGGGAGACAAGATAAAAGCTCCCCCTTTCTGCCCCACTTGCCTGTTACATTCCCATTGGAAACACTGAGTGGGAAAAGTAGGATTTATCTCATCTGAGTGTGGAGTCAGGACGTCACCCAGCCCTGGTGACATTCCAGGTTCCTGTGGTGTGACATTCTAAATGTCTGAAATGTACTGAGAGTATCTCCTCGTGGTGAAGGGAATAGGTGGCAGAGTGGAGTGTTCCTGGCCTGGGAATCCCCCTACTGAATTCAGTTCTGAATTGCAATGTCTTGGAAATACTCTGGGTTTATGATTAAAATGCTGACAGGCCCTTTAACTTCAGCTCTGGGACTGCTGTATTGCACAGACCCTGTAAATTAGAGATATAAAGTATGTGTAAGTAGAACCAATATGTGTCTAGATATTCTATTGTTTTTAAAGCCCTTTCTGTCCTGTTAATTTTGCTTTACGCTGTGACAGTGATGAATTGATGTCTACCATTTCCAACTGCCAGGTAGACTGTGTACACGTTTATTAAGATTAATTAAAAAGTAACAAATTGTAAAGTAATAACATTAACAACTACTGGAAAAAGTGTAGACGTTTTGACAGTCTTTTTGAATTTCATTAAAAGATGGTAGTGACAAAAACCCAAGAGACTATTTCTACTTTACTAAAGAAATAGGTCACAGATTCAATTACAGTCACTGAAGCATGGACTCAATCTATCATGGCAAATTAAGTACATTTTAGCAACCTACTTTCCTTTAAAAATTTTATAGACATTTTCACTGGAAGAAGAAAGACTATAGAAAAAGAAATTGCAAACTGAAGGGTTTTTTTTTTCCTCTATTGCTACTGAGTGCTTGGCTTATTTACCATAGGTGTAAGACACAGAAAAAATCATTATGGAACGTCAAGATACGTAATCATAATTTCTCTTCCCATTTTTTGTCTTTAATTAATGATATATCATTTGTTCTTTGACTGGAAAGCATGGCTCAGATTGAATCCACAGTGCACCAGTTAGAGGCTTTGTTCTCTCATTGAAATTGAAGGACTCATTTACTTAGAAAAATTCACTGCACAACCTTTATGCAATTTTGGCACAGATCTGTAGTGTTGGGCTGAAAATGTGTTGTAGTCCCAGTTCCAAATAAATAAATAAATGAAGACACATACAGCCCGTGGATATGGTTTAGCTGAGTGCAAATATTGGAAGATGAAGCACTCTTTTGCCCATAGCAGAATTGATTTCATGTTGACAACTGGAATTTATAAAGATCCTCTTTGAACAGAGTAGCAGTGGCCATATTTGCCGCATTACTACAGCTGCAACAAACCAGCAGCAAACACAAGAACTGATAAGAGAGATGCAATCTATTTCCTCTTTATACATAACCCCAGGTCTACTGTGGCACCCCTAGGAGATTTGTGCACTTTCATATATTAGAGATTCAGTGGGCCTTTAGATTGTAGAAGCATATTAGGGTTTTTAATTTATTTCTTTTTTTTCTAAATCTGTAACATTTGACCATGCAAAAAATCTGTCTGTTGTACAAATGAAACCAAGTGATGCTGATTAAGAGTAACACACTTTCCAAGGCAATGCTGATTAAATATGTGATCTTCTCAAAGTGCATTGGGGATGAAATGCTTTCCATTTCTAGACATGCCTCTCTCCAACAATGCTTTTTACTTACTGCTCAAGAGTTTTTGCTGGTTAAATATTCAGGGCCAGATTTACCATCACACTATCTCACCGTAACACCAGAAAAGAAAACAGCAAAAAAGGATAGAAAAAAGACCTGTGAATAAAGCTTTGGTTAAACTGATTTGCTCCAAACCAGAGACCACATAAGTGTCTCATATCCCTTAACAGTTACAGGCTGACCACAATCATAAGTTGAGAAGGATACTTCCAATGACAACATCAGCACAAGCTGCAGAAGGCTGAAAGACACCCACTGCTCCATTAGTCATCAAATTCTGCTGTGCTGCAGGTACCTCAGCAATCACAGGAATATTAGATGACAAAAAGCAGACCTGCTTTACTCTGTCAACCTCAATATACTTATTTTCTTGTCAAAATTATGTTTCCCTTTCAAATGATTCCACTTGATTTCTATATTTAGAATACAATATTTAAGTAACTCCTATAATGGGTTTTCAAGTATGCTTGCTGCAATCCATTATTCAGAGAGAAGTGGTTGTGTTGCCAGCTAATGCAATGAAAAATGCTTTGCAGAAGATCCAAACCTACACAAAATTCTCCTTCTTTTGGTAATGTTCTAGACTTTGGAGTCAAGCTCATTTTTCATTAACTTTCTTAATTTATTTTTTATGTAATGAGCATAATATTTGATTTTTAGCAGTATTACAAGAAAATCCTATAGGGAATGATTAATGATATTTTTAAAAGTTGAGCACATAAATTTTTGAAAACAGAGCAAAATAATAAAATAGCAAAAATGTTAGGAAATGTAAAAAGCAAGTGAGATATGAGAACTGCACTTCAGGAAGAGTCTGGAAGGAAGGAATAATGTTCAAGAGGAGATTGGAAAAGAATTGCTGACTTAATTTGGGTGCAATGTGCTCGTCCCCTTTGAGTTGGAGAATGGAGGTGGAGGTTCATCTCTGATAGTGACAAGGACACATTAGGGACTGGAGCTTAGTCATTGTACAAGTGAGAAGTAGAAAAAGGGAGCAGAAAGACCACATGAGAAAATTGCTTCATTTACATACCAGAGAGCTGTGTATGAATGAATACTAAAATAGTAGTTTGGAAATTCTTGCACCCAAAGAGTTATTTCTGCATTCAACCTATCCCAAAAGGGACCAAAATGTTTAACATTTTTCTAAAAAAATATTTTTAGTACGAAAGGGAAAGTTTTAAAGATCTTTATTGGCTTTGCATGCAGCTATCTTTCTGTTTAAATGACTGAACACGAATCACAGAATGTTCTTAGTGAAAAGGAACCCTCTAGGGTTATCCAGTTCCACTTCTTAAGTGATTGACCCATATGCGGATTGAGAATTAAGTTTGACTTAAAATATATCACAAATAAGTAAATGTTTATAAAGGTATTTTAGAGCTTGTTATCATTGGAGCTTGTTAATTAAATAGATATTTCTCATCAAGATGTGGAATTCTCTCTAGCTTTAATACACTGTGGGCGTTTCTGTGGCAGAGTGTTAGCAACTGTAAATTGAAAGAAGACATGAGCAGGATTCTTTCTCACTGCTCACTGTTGTAGCAGCATATTGAGGGAAGAAGTGAGTCTAGTAAAGCTCAAAACCGTTTTATGAGGATCAGGTGGCTGACAGACCTCCAGGCATGGTGTTCCAGGCAGGCAGTTTCTGACATGTTCCTGCTGGATGTGCAGGATGCAATGGAGGGCAACAGAGCTGACTGAGTACTGCTGTCTTCTTCACCCTTACTGGGGCTTTGGAGATGTTTCTGTGACATGAGGAACAACTCATGTGATTGGAAAGCTTTCCTTTTATCAGTAATGTGTGTAGGGATGTCAATATGAGTAAGATGGCAGCAGTATTGTGTGAATGTCAATGCTATTGAGAAGTGGTTTTGAATGCATTACTTTGTGCTTGGCAGATGTGAAAGTCTAAACCCAGGTATGCTTAAAGATGATGTCAAGTGAGGGAATCAGCTGAAGATAAAGTACAATATTTACCCCTTATGTCCTTGTCTGTTCATTGCCATCAGAACTTGCAACTGGTGTCATGGCTGAAATCTGCTCTTGTGTGTAGAGTTGCTGTAACAGGACGAAGCTTTTGCTGCTTGATCTGCCTGGAGAGCTGATATTTGCTTCTGCACCCTGTGCAAGAGGTGATGAAATGTTCTGCAGTGAATACATTTGGGAAGGAGTCTCTGTGAGCAGAGCTACAGATGTTCTGGGATATATACTGGCTTTTAATGACTAGAATGATTTAACTTTGCTTTCTGAAGACCTAAATATCTGCACCTGCCTGCTTGTTAAAAGCACTGCTCTCTTTGCGCAGTTCTGCAGGTGCTATTGGGGCACTTCAGCTTAAACTTGGAACTAATAGGAGCTGTTGATGTAGGGATGGAGCACTCTGAGCTCGAACTTCAGAATTAAAGCTGATTTGAGGATTTTCTGATCATGTTGCTGCTGGGAAGTTCAGGTTTTCAAGATCTGGCTCTTTAAACAGCCAATCTGGAAAGCTAGAAAGGAATCAGCTTTATCAAGGGTGCCAGTAAAGTCATTCTATTATTGTAGTCTATCCAGTTTTATTATTGTTAAAGGGTAACTAGGACTGGGATATAAGAAACTGTGATTCTTTTAAGTGGTGAAAAGTGAATAGATTTATTCATAGATTATGTAAAACGCCTCTAAAAATAGTCTTTTTTCTAAACTGTCTTCTCTTGCTGTTTTGCATCTCATTTAAATAAGCACCTTTACTGGAATATAGAAACATCCAAATGTACTGCTTTAAGTTTTCCTGTCCTTAAATGTTAGGCTTCGTTAGTTTTAACACTTAATTGTAAAGAATATGTAAGGTTTAGAAAAACAGCTTGACAAAACTATGGCTCCAGTCTTGACTGATGACAAATGAAACATGCAAATTTTTAGTCATAGTTAATAGCCTTGGGACTATTTACCTTCTTGTGCTGTGCCTGAATCATGAGAACTGAAAGAGGTCTGTCATTGTCACCTAGCACCAGTTGGCATTCAAACTTATTTTACACAAAAGTCCTTTACTGCCACCTCTGAGGAATTATTGAAATAGTAGAAAAGAGGGGGGAAAGCTACAACCCTCAGAAAATTACCAGTAAGAGGTGGAACCCATGACAGCAAAAATGGTTTTATAGTGTCTAATATATCAGAGGAGTCTATGGGTGCAGCCTTTTATTCTAACACCTCCACCTGTGCTGCAGTTTCATATTGGTGCACTAGGTTAAATTGCTAACACCTAAAAGACCCTCTGGCAAGTGGCTCACTGAAGCTGAAATTTGTAATATGAGTAAATTGCTGTTTCTATATTCCCAGTTAGAACAACCGAAGGAGGGGAACACATTAAATCATTAAGAGAACATCCTAAAGTCACTTGTGTGTAACAGTGATTGGTGCACTGAGAGGCCTGATTGAGGCCTGATGTAACATGCAAATACTATTCAATGATTGGAGAAAATCCCTTTTGTTGTTTTAAACCACATTTGGAAAGGAACATGGAATTACAGGACAGAGGGAGAACCTCCTTAAACAATCAAGGTTCACTTTAATCCCAGCCTGGCTCTGTGGAAAGAATTCCTCTGAATTGCTCCTCATCTGGAGCTAGCTCCCAGGGTGCTGGAAGTAATGCCCATCATTTGGTGTGGTTTCAGGGCTGTTGCACCAGGAATTTTAGAGCAGTCTGCACAGAGCATCCTGCCTTAGGCTTAGGTGAAAGAGGAGCTCCTGAAAAAGGGACTGCTCTGTATTGCAGCCATGTTTTTTAGCTGCTATCTATTGAGCATTTGGAGCACTTTTGCAGGAATTGGAATGGTGCCTTTCCCTAAAAGTCACAAGAATTTTCTTCATTCTTGTTTCCTGCTCTGTATATTTTTCAGGATTTTAGCAGTGGGTGAGCAAATTCTGGGTAGTGAGTTTTAGTAATGATTGCTTCTCTACATGAAACCCTAGTGCAGTGAGAGATGCAAGCATGTGGCACATCCCAGGGAACAGAAAGATTCCAAAATCCTGATACAAGTGCATAACCAGAGCTGCTGCTAGGATTGGGAATAAATACCTTGCCCTCTACTTGAGTGAACCAGAGACGCTTCCAAGTTTGATTCTTTTCAGTTCCTGATTTGTTTTTAATGCTAGGCTTGGGAAATGTTATTCCAAAGAGAAAACAAGGTTTAATGGATTACCAAGAATTTTTTTTTTTTTAATGAGTCAATATTGTAAGTAAATAACACATACATATGCTTAATCAATGAGCCCATAAATAAGGTTTTCATGTCAGACTGGAATAATTGACTCATTACTTGCTCCTGGAAGTCTGAGAATGAATTAGGTTCCAATAACATCAGTTTGCTGTCTCAGCTAAGTTAGCACTCTGAGCCATAAATAACTCCATGGTTTAGCATAAATTTATTTATTTTACAATTTATAAAATGCACTCATCACTAGGGTTCTTGGCATGTATACAAAGATAACAACAAAATAAGACATATTGACTAGTTTCAACTGAGCAAACTCCTCAACATGTCCTCAATAAAGGTATATAAATCATCACCAACATCTCCGAGAAAAGCATCAATAAGCATATGAGCCTTGGACATTGCCCTGAAAGCCAATGAACTGGGGAGTCTATCAGATCCTCAGGGAGCATTTTCCAGAGTTAAAATTCTCTGTCTGAGTCAGCCTCAGAATTGAAGCCCATCAGGTGATTCTTTAGCTGAGCCATTGGTGTTGTTCTGGTGTTCTCAGTGGCTGTGATGGAGCTCATGGGGACAGGCTGGGTGCAGCACAAGTGTGACCTGAGGCTGCAGAGCCCAGCCCACGCCGTGCCCACAAACACAGCAGAGCTTGGCAGAAGTTGCTGTGTGGGAGCGCACACTCTGCATTGCCTGGTGCTCTGAACTCGAGGGAAGTTCTAGAAGAAATAAAGACAGCATCTTGTCTGGGGTTTGGCTGCAAGAGTGAAGGGAAGAGCTAGTGGAGTCTACCTCCAAAAGACTGCAGGAACTTTCTTGGTTGAGGATGTGTGTGGTTTCTTCCTGAGTGCAAACAGAGCTGAGCCAAAGTCTGGGTGATATGTGGTAACTGAAGTTTGGAAGTGTCTTCAGAGTTTATGTAACAATTTCTCACTCAGCCTGCCTCTGAAAGGAAAACTTGGAGCTGATTTTTCACTGAAAGGCTTTCTAATGTTGAGAAAGAGGTTCTTGGCAGATGATGACTTCACTTAGCCCAAGATCCCAGGCAGAGCTCAGAACAGTGCAATGAAGGAGTGATGACAGTTGGCAAGTGGTTACAGCCCCTTCTCCCATGACCTGGGCCTGGTCACCACTAAGCCCTACAGTATCACCACCTCCTCACCAGTTCCATCCTCAGATGATCTGGGGTGTTGTTTCTTTGAGCCTTTCACCCCCATCCATCCCACTGTGCTCTTGAGAAGCTCTAGGACCTGTCCTGAGGCTGCAGCGAGTGCAGGTCCCTACAGAGCACAGGCCTGGTGGCCAGCAGGGACCCAGCTGAGCTGCAGCTCCCTCCACTCTGCTCCCCTCCCCTGCTCCACCCTTATCACAGACAAACAGGGGCATCCCAACGTGTCCCCAGACATGTCTGTCTTGTCAGAGCAAGAGATTTTTGTTAAATTACTAGACACAATTATTATCTACAAGTATAGGACATGGGTGCAGAAGATAATTTTTCTGTGACAGTAACATTTGCAGTAATTTTTTTGCAGTAACATTTGTGATGTTTTTATTTACTAATTGCAGCTGAGGGTAATACTGAGGCATGGCAGGATTGTGAATCATCAGCATAAAACCCCCTAGGCTGGTGCCATCCAACCTTGGCACCAACCCATCCCTGGCCTCCAGTTGCACACTCCAAGCCTTGGACATTCTCTGAGGAGCAAGAGCTGAATGAAGTTTAGGGTGAGAGGCTGTTTGCTTCTTAGACTTAAACTACCTGCTGCAAGGAAGCAGCTAATCCATCTTAATTACAATTACTTTTATTCACAATGTGGAAAATTCACAGCAGCATAAACATAGTCCATGAGACAGGGAAAAGATACAGCCTAAATTTGCCAACCTGTTCACCTGTTAGGATTTCACAGATGCTCCTACAGGGAAGGAATAATGTGTAATTTGTGACATAACCCAGGAATTTAAAACTCTCCAGAGGCCAATTATAGAGATTTGGGCACTTAGACTGCTAGCAGCTTTCCAAGCTCCACCTGAGATGCTCCTCCTTTAAAAACTCCTTGTGTACATCTTTAATTATTTTCCATAGAATGATTGATGCAGTTTCTGTGCCTCATTCATGCAATCAATGGCTTCTTCTAATGATAAGCTGAAGATTATCACTGCATTATGCTTGAGAAATATCTGTAGGACTCTGAAATTACCTTTTCTCTGTTAAAGCAACTGATTTGATAACTCTTCAAAGCCCTTTCATGATTCTGTTCTCATGCAGCATGACAAAAATAGCCACTGGGTTTCTATTGAGGTCATTCCTATTTGTGGTCTGTTTGATGGTGCTTTTTGCAACTTAGTATGTAAGGGTCTTACTTTGTGTCCAAAATATGGCAACCAAAATATGGCCAATGGATAACAGGGGATTATACAATTCACTTTTCTGACAGGCAGACTAATGTAAAAGATAGACACAAGTTTTCTTTAAGTATCAACTCACAACACAGATGACATGCCTGAATATGTAAACTGTGTTCACCTCCAAAAAAATTATTCATCATTAAGTAGAAACCATGATAGCTTAAAGTAGGTAGACAATATAGAGGACAAGTCCTAAAAACCTTAGCTGTCTCCACAGCTTGGTTTCATCAAATATAAGAGGAAATGTAAATCTTTTTTGTCTTTATTCTGCATTTGGAGGGGTAAGGTTAATAAATAGTTACTTTTTTTTTTACCAAAAATTCTCAAGCTAGGTCTGCTTGCTTGCTCCCAGGATGATGTTTTTGTGTATGGGAGAGAAACATAATTAGGCTTTGAGTTCTGTACAACATAATCCGTGGCAAGTATGAATGACATGAAAGGCAGCAGAAATTGCCTGGGAGGAGGCTGTTTTTGTTTGTTTTGAAAAAAAAGAGGTTGAAAAGATTCTTTCTGCAGCTGATGCAATCTGGCTGTGTTTGCTCTGAGCTAGAGACACTTGTGCATCACAGCAAAGGCAATGGAAGGGTTGGGAAGAGGAGTGAAGGGGTAAATTCCACTTGCTGCAATACCTGCTTTTGATCTAAGCTTTAATTGGATGTGATTTAGAAAACTGCTGGCATCACATGGGATATTAACAGCCTTATTCTCCATGCTGCCTCTCCCTGAAGGAGCTGTTTTATTTCTGTTGGTTTAAGATTTCACTTGCCCCTTCCTGTTTCAGTGAAAAAGCATTGAAGAGTAGGAGAAAAAAAACCCCAAACATTGAAGACAGCTCATTTTCCTTCCCAAGTGACACGGTAACTCCTAGAGGTGTTTATCAGATGCTTGTTTCATGCACAGCTCACACAGCACTCATGCACACGCCCCTGAATGATTACATGTTATATAATGAGGTCTGCTGTGCCTCCATTTCTTTTCCTTGGTTTACCAAATATTGGGCAGCAAAGGTCTAAGTTCTTTTTTCTTGTTGAGTCACCATTTAGTCACCCCTGGGCTAGAGTGATTTAAATATGTTACTGTCCTTAGCAGATATTAAAACTGGCTATTGCTCTTGACTGAACTGCATAATGCATCAATGGAAAATACAGTTGTGGTCAGCTCTTTCTCACTGTTTGTAAGTTTGGGGGTGATACTTGTGGTAGGAAGTTCAAAGAAAGCTCTGATCTATAGGTTTATATTTTTGAATCTGATCTAATCACTACAGAAATAAATTTAATTACTAAATCAAGGACTGTTTCTGGCAGCTCAAATCTTATGACACCATCTTGTGGAACAAGCTGTAAACAACACAAATGGTCTTATTCCAACATTTGCCATCCTGTGTACAGTTACCTAATAACAAAAATACAAAGACTTCATCAATTTTTTGTAGACAAAGTTGGTTAATGTCTATTTTAGTTCTGAAAACTCGATTCAAAAATATTTCTACATTTCTGTAACATGAATGATGATCTCTGTCTGTATTAAGAGAAGCTAACAGGGAGATGTGGGATTTTCCTCCTGCTCATTTGAGAAAATAATGTGAAAATTCAAATCACAGAAGTTTGGGGTCTTGTATAAAAGAAAAGCCATTAAGTATTGCTCTGAAGGTCTGAAATTAAAACATATGTCTGGTGACATAATATTTCCATTTTCTTTCTGTTGGGGGTTTTGTGGCTTCAATAAGCATGGTCAGAGATATGATCTGTTCAATGGGCAGATAAGGTTTTGTTTAACTTACCTTTCTGTAGTTCCAGTGAGAATTTTTTTCCCACAGACCTCTGCTGAAAGCAGGGAGCAGCTCTGCAGGGCTGGAGCAGGGCTGTGCAGCAAAGCCCCTCTGAACAGAGGCCCAGCTGTCAGTGAGAGCACACACAGGTCCAGTGGATATCAGAGTAAAGCCACTGCTTGCTCTTCCCTTCAAGAAAATAGAGGGAAATAATCATAATGTACTTGAAAATCTTACTTTTCCCACTGTTTTAAAGGAAGTGGGATATGATTGATTTATATCATGCCAGAGCCCTAATGCTTCTGCTGTAACTGGTGTGTCAGTGAATCCAGAGGGGGCAGTGTGCTTTTAAAAATAGAATTAGTAATATGTTATGTGATACAATGCAGTTAAAAGATTGAAAAATCTTTTGCTTTAGTCGTACAGTTTTCATAGGGGAAAGAACAAGACATCTCCCGAAACAAGTGTAACATAAGCACAACACTGACATCTGGTGTTTAAATTGGATTTAATCCCGGGCAAAGTGAGGTTAACAAGTGCTCCTTAGGCCTGGCAGGTGTTTGCACAGGGGCTGGGATGCAGAGGTTCCTCCAGAGGCAGATTCATGCCTAAGAGGTCTGGTGGCAGCCTGGTGTCCTCAAGGGCCAGCACCTATGCTGGGAAGAGGCTCCTGGTGTTTGGAAAATTTGGCCTGCAAAACCTGTGCTTGCTAATAGAGGGAATGAAAAGCTTGTGGTGAGATCTGGGGGTCCTCAGGCTGATTCTGATGGATGTTTGGGGTAATGAGGCAAGGGAGAGTTATTTCCAAAAGCAAGTTTATCAACTAAGTAACGAAAATTCCCAATATTATTTAAAATCTACTTAAAGATACTTTTTCAGTGAAAGATAAAGCTGAGCAGCTTTTTGATATGCCAATTTATCATTTTTGCAGTAATGTTTATTTAAGAATTTAGAATGTCTTTTCTATTAAAGTGACAGACTGACACATGCAGTGACAGTTCCTGTCTGACCCTTGCACCTCAGGTAATATCTACCATGTGTTTGCTGATATTTGGAAGCTGACAGGTGGGCATGATCAGTACTTGCTTTGTGTGCCCTGCAGTGTTTGCATTCCTTTTGGGGGAGGTAAAATCTCTTCTCTTTTTTGCAACTATGTCTGATTCTTGGCTGATTTTTGATTTTGTTTTTCCTTCAACCCCTGAAATAGAAATAGAGTGGAAGATACATTAGATGCAGATACATTAGACTTGCTCAGCTTTGGAAAGAATAGTCAGTTCTATATTGTAAATTGCAATTAGTTTTCAGGTACAGATGAATTATTCATCCTTAGCTCTGTCACTTAAAAGGTCCCAAGAGAAGGAACAGAGGCCATTTCCCTGTGTCTTGTCTTCCAGGGCTGGTGTGGCTCAGAAAAAGGTACAAGGCTGTTTTTGAAAAGGGGGGTGGCTCAGAAAAAGGTACAAGGCTGTTTTTGAAAAGGGGGGTGGCTCAGAAAAAGGTACAAGGCTGTTTTTGAAAAGGGGTGTTGCTCAGTCTAGACTGAGGTTCAGTGGGGATCTCTTTGCTCTGTGATGACAACAGATGTGGAAATACCTGAAAAGCTCCTGTTTATTTGTTGCTTCATCCAAAACTGTATCCTATGATTCAGACTCACCCCACTGAAAGAAATTGGAGTGCCCCTCTCACCCTCCCTGCCCTGTGGAGGGCAAACCTTTCTGTAATTGAATTGAATTATAAAGCAAACCTCTAGACAAGAGAGGCTCCTGTGTGTCTGAGCTGAGTAACAGCATGAAACGTCTGCCAGTGAGTGAATGGAAGAGGTGCTGGAGGCATGCACTGATGAGCAGCACACCTTTTACAAGGGTCCTTGTGTAATTATTATTTTGATCTGCAAATTGGCCCACGCAGAGAAATGCCCAAAGTGAGAGGATCATTCAGCTCATGTGACTGAGAAAACCTAGGAGTCATTAGCCTACCCCAAGCCTATAAAAATATAGATTTTAATTTGAAACTTCAGTCTTATTGTCTCTCCAGCTACAAGCTTTTTTCTAATTACAAAGCCCATGTGGGCTCACCATCTCTTCTTGCTGCATGGGAGACTTGTTTGCACTCTATTAAAAAATATCTAGAAAACAAGTGAAGCAATAACATTAAAGAAAACAAAGCCCTCATGATAAAGCATTTGAAAGTCTTCATGACATACCTTGGAAGCTCAGAATGAAATACCTACTGTTATATTTTTGAAAATTACTAATGAATATAAAAATCTGGCAGAAAAAAAGGAAACCCTACATTCCTCTGAAGGGACTGATGTGGCAGCTGGCTCATATACCCCACCCTATTTTGCTGAATCTTCATTCATTTGGTTTTGAGTCAAAAATGTTTCTTCCCTTACATTTAAAACAGCCACTAAGGATAAGAAGGTTTTAGCTTAGTTGCTGTTGAAATAGTTGATTTCATTGTTTTCCCTGATTCTCTGAGCATTTGTTTTGGGTTTTGCTGGTTTTCACTTTTGCACTGGAAGCTCACCCAGAAACAAATGATGTTACTCATTTCAAAATGCATTTCTGAGAGCAAATCCGGGTGGGACTGGTGGTCTTTACATGGGTAATATCATTGTACTCCTATCTCAAACAAGAGTTCATACTCAATGTGTTCCATAGTAATCCCAACCCTTGCAAAAAGGCCTTTCAAAGTTCCTTGGTGCATATTGGTGTGGAAAAAGTCCCATTTTCTGATCTTGCAGAAATCTAGGGGGCAGAGGTTGAGGGAAGTTAGAGACCCTATAGGCTTCTTCTACTAAAATAAATCCTAGACATGTTGTAAAGGACAGAAAAAGACTATATCTTTGCAGAAGACACACAATAAACCTATGCAAATCCAAAGTTGTCATCTTTATTTTGATTAAAATTAAAATTTACCTCTTGTTGCAGGCCAATGGAGAGGCTAGAATCCATGAAATGAGCTTGAACAAAATTTTGAGACTCCAAATCTTAAACCAAACCAAATGCTTTTTGTAAAACATATTTAATGAGCAACATCTGCAACAGAATTCACCCACTAGCACTAAAATATCAAATATGGATTACAGGAATCACAGAAGAATATATTCACAGCAAAGGACTCTTTGCAGCACGGTGCTGTGGGTGGAAACACATTATCACTTTCTTTTCTATGATTTGATACAAAGGAGCTGAAGTCATGGCTAAAAAATTCTCAAAATGATTCAAGATGTAGCTACTGCTTTGGTGTATTGGTACTTCTGAATGTCTGTGTAGGGCAGAAAGAGAAAAAGAAATAATGTAAGAAAGGATGTTCATGTAAGTACCAGTGTGTATCTCGTCTTTAGAAGTGTAGAAATTCCTCCTTAGACTGTGTCTAAATCTGGAGCCAGGCTAGAAATATTTTTAATTAATATTTCATCCTATTACTTCAGTAGAAGTTATAATACTTCTACAAAAAGTCCTCAAGGGAATTAATCCTCTGCATCACTTTCCAAATGCCCTGTGTGTATAATCTGACTCCATCTACTGATTCCATTTGGGTGCCAAGGTCCACTGGAGTAATTCCAGCCATGTCCAAAGCTGCAGGTTAGTCTCCAGGGCAGCAGGGAGGCTCATGCAGCAGAGCCACTGTCGGGAGATCTTCCCTTCCCACTCCAAGATTCCACTGAGGTGTCATGTTTAAGCTCTGAATTCTCCTGGTGCAGCAGGATGCTTTTGTCACTTCATATGCAAATGGTACAGAGAAAAGGAAGGGGATCTTTGTTTATTTGCTTTTGGTTTTTATCTCCCAGCATCTTCTCCTTTGAATGAAATAAAATGTTCTGAGAAGTGAGTTGAAAACATTGTGATACATAATTTTAAACACTCAAGAAAAATATTTTTCATCAATTTTTACAGTAGGAACATAAAGTGGCCATTTGAAGTAATGGATCACAATCTCAGTGTTATACGGATGCATTACAGAAAGCATCACTCTCTCATCAATGTGACAAGGAAAGGTAATAACAATAGGATTTGGTTTCTGTATCATTCAAAGGCAACAAGTACTGTCTCTCTTTCCCATCTGTGTACTCTGGAGTTGAAAATTAGATGTTCAGGGACCGAAAATGTTGTCAAAGGTAATGAGAGCTCTGCAGGCAAGCAGGGGGTTTGTGTTAAGGGATGAGTCACTAATCTGCATAGGAATGGCAGAAGGAGGGGGCTGAGGTACCGACTACTCCTTTTTGAAAAGCAGCTCCCAGACTACTTTCAATGTCTGATAAAAGGTACTTTTTGAATGCACTCAAGTAAGGTCCCAGGTTCTCCAGGTTCTTTTGTCTAGGATAGATGACAGAGCAGATTTAATTTTTTCCCCCCTCTTCTAGGGAAAAATAGAACAAGAAATGTAAAAACATATCAGCAAAAGGGGGCACATGGAAGAACTTTTGAGCTTAGGGAAAATGAATATTTGTTCAATATTTTAAATGAATCCGTTTTCTCAGCATGTCCTTCTTGTAAATATTCTAGAAAATTAATTTACTGTCAGAAACTTTAGGGTAAATAGTGAGCCTTAAGCAATTATGAAAACATGTCTATGGAAAAGTAAAATTCAAATTTATAATATTATTTATGCTAGAAATATAACTCTAGGATTTATGTTGATCCAACAAGGAAAACAAGTATGCTTAATCTAAACAGCTCTAATCTTGAGCATTTGTAATTCACAGGCCAAAATAAAACAAAAAGTGATTCTTTCACAAATGTTGCTCACCAGATCCATTGCAGTCTGCAATAAGGCAAGGGAGCAGAGGGATCATGGGGCTCTAAGATGCATATCACAGGTATATGTATCAGTTTGTATATATGTCTATTTTTATACTTTAGATACAGAAATCCAGAAAGCACATATGCATATTGCAATGTATTTACATTGTATGTGGTTATATTATTCAACAGTAAAAGAAAAAGACCTGTAATATTTCATAATATTGTTGGTAACTGGAAGACTGAGTTTCATAATATTGTCCAACCATATTGAATGGAGATAGACATATATACATATATATTTATATGTGAGCCTGGGGATTGAAAAGCACTAATGAAGCAGCTGAGTTGGTTCCTCTGCTGTAGACTGAGTGTGGTGAGTGATCTCCCTTGATACCAGCCCTGCTCCTCTCTCTAGGTGGAAGGCCTATTTCACATTCAAACACTTCTCAGCTTACTATTTATATGCCTTTCTCTTATTTTTCACCCTAGCAGTACTCTGAGCAGTAGTTCATTCATTTTAATTTAACCCTGTTCTGTTCCTTGTATCCCTCTGTTTGTCACTTATTCAAGCTATATTTTGTGCTGCTCGTGCTCTGGCAACTATTAGAGTCATCCTGCAGAGATGGAAGTGGTGCATGGCTCTCTCTACAGCCCTACACCCTGGTTTAAATCACTCCATGGCTCTTCCAGCTACCATTGGTACCAACACTCTGAAAACCTCTGGCAGGCAGCAGCCATTGCAGGGTTTTTGTTGGCACTCACAGCAAAAAAATGAAAAACCATGAGAAATGACAGTATCAAGAGTGTAAAAATTAGGTGGTGTCAAATTTGAATCTGTAATCTTCTTCTGTGATGAAATGGAAAACCATTCTAGTTTTTGTAAGTATTTTTCAGAATTCATATACAACTTCAGAAGCACTGTTCACAAGTGGTTTTTTGCCTTTACAGTGCTAAACTATCCTGCAACTTGTTTCTTCATTAATCTGTGTTCCCCATGTTCTGCATTTTTAATGTAGAAATGCTAAATTCTTTTCCACAGTATGTAAATTATTTCCAGCTGCAATTGCTTTATTCTTGTCTGTTGAATTTTTTGTTTCTCTATAGTTTACCTCAACTTGGTGACTATTGCATGTTAATCTACTTCAATGTTTTAATTATTGATAGTACACAATGAAGCCTTTTTTTGGTTAAGTACATTAGGTACCTTTGCATAAAGTAGAAGATCAATAAAAAAAGAATCTGCAGACTATTTTCAGCTTATATTTCACAAATAAAACATTGATGCTCCCTTTTAAGTTGTCCATCACTCATCCAGCAGGCTTTGCAGACAGTAACAGTTCGTTAGTAATTTCAGGAGGGGAAGATGTATGATGTTGTAAATATTTAAAATCAAATTTGAAAAAAAGGACAGAGATGAATGTGATCAGAGTAACACAATGCTGAAGGCAACATTTTCAAAGCAGCTTGGTAGGTATTGTTTTCCCTTGTAGGTGGCAGTATTGAAAAGGAAGTTAAACTGGGGCTAGAGCAGGGAACCAAAACACCCTGCCTGAAACTCACCCCAAGTTGGAGTTTAAAGAACAGGATAACAACTACCAGATCCAGGCAGGGTGAATTCAACTGGGGTAAAGATTAACACTTGTTAATTTTAGCCGAAGGTGGATTTCCTTAATTTGAAAAAAATGCTGTAAAAATTTAATATGTCACCTGAAATGTGGCCCTGTGCTCACAGGCACATTGCAGGAACTGGCTGCTTTACAGTGGGTAAGGTTTGTTAATGTAATTTTTATTTGAGAATTGTGAACCTGAATGAGTATTTTCAAAACCCCTTGCAATTTCTGCTGGTTTAGTATTTAGTATCCTTGACTATATATTTCTTTGGCACATAGCATAGAGGGTCTCATTTACAATTAACTTTTTAGTTTTATTCTTTGCCCCACTCTAGTAGTAAAGAACCTGCCCCATGTCCAGCCAGGGCTGTTACACTCATTGCTCATTGCTGAGCTGTGGGAAAGGCTCTGAGGAACTCAGTGCTTTTTAAGACCAACAATTGCTGACAGGGCTTTGGACTTGTTTTTCTCTGGGCATGGCAGTCTCGGGCTGGTGAGCACCAACATCAAAGAGTAAATAGTGAATTTATGTCTTTAGCTCCCAAGTTACTTTGAATTGCTTCCCAGCATTCAGCTGGTGCCCCTTCATTTACTGCCAGGAAATGCCATACCTGAAGGTCTTTGATGCTATTATTAGTTGATGTTAAATTAATAAATGAAAAAGCATAAGCTTTTAGACAATATATCAACTCAACCTAGAGAAAGAAGACTGAGGGGAAACCTCATTGCAGTCTCCAATCTCCTCATGGGGGAAAAGGAAGGGCAGACATTGGTCTCTTCTCTCTGGTGGACTCAAGTAAATGGCCTGCAGCTGTGTCAGGGGAGGTTTGGGTCACCATGATATCAGGAGAAGGTTTTTCACCCAGAGAGTGGGGAGGCACTGGAGGAGGCTCCCCAGGGCAGTGGCGCAGCAGGAGCCTGAGGGAGCTCAGGAGGTGTTTGGCCAAGGCTCTCAGGCACAGGGTGGGACTCCTGGGGATGGTGCTGGGCAGCTCCAGGAGCTGGACTCAGTCATCTTCATGGGTCCCTTCCAGCTCAGCATATTCTGTGGTTCTGTGAATTCAGGAAGTGTTTTTAGTCAATTAATTTAAAAACAGATTGTAGGATACAGTGGCATCTGAAGCTCCCTCGCTCACTTTGCAATAACATACTGCAACAATTGGCATAGCAGTAGCTGAAATGTTTTTGTTATAAACTGTGCCGAGCTAGCATTGAAAATATGAATTTGATAACACTGAAATGAAAATGATTGGACTAATCAAGTTGCAGAGAATCACTGTTGGTTGTTGATCAGTGACCAGTGATAAGGGTCACCAGGCTTTGGTTGTTGCTTGTGTCTGTGCTGGAGGGGTCAGACCATGGGGCAGCTGAGGCTGGGAGGGCCCAGCTGGGCAAGTTCTGAGTGCAGGTCTGGCTCAGAGCACTCAGCTCTGGGCTTGGTCCCTGGTTCCTCAGGGCTTGGTCCAGCTGGGCTTGTGAACCCCAGGGTGGGCACTGCCAGGCTCTGGGTGCTGCCCCAGCCCACCCTGTGCCCACCCTGCTGTCCTGGGAGCCCAGGGCCTCTTCAGCAGAGCTGCTCCCCTGCTGGGCAGCCCCCAGCACAAATTGCTTTTTAATAGCTTTTTTTCTGGAATTTAGAATGTCAGAATTGTTTGGATGCTAAACAGATATTTTCCTAGTACCGGTTTGAATAGATTTATATTTGATTTTCTATTCCTATAAAGTAAAACTCAAATTGTAAATTTTAAAATCTAGGCTTTGTGTTAGTTGGAATACAGCATAATCAAAATATTTTTAGACTGACCCATCCTTTACTGTTGCATTTAAAAATAAGAAATCCAAATAAGGTGTGTTCATCACTACTCTTTTGCTTCATTATTTGTCATATATTTTTAATACATAAGTGACATCTGATGTATTACTTAATCAAGAGAAAAAGAATTATACCTTGCACATAATCAGTTATTTTTGCCATATCAAAAAAATTAGACTAACAGATGAGGAAAATAAATAAGATGAACTTTAAAAATGAAAATGCTTAGCCTTTGGAATTTTAGTTGACAGCTTTTGAAAATTAAATTATAAGTCAAGTACTGATAGGTTTGATATCTTCTTTGCAGCTTTGCAGATGATGTATTGCAGCTTTAATGGAATATCATTTATCATCTGATAATAACAAATGTAGTATTTCTGAGCTTGTCATCTCTTCTGTGATGACAAATAGTCCAACTTGTAGCAGTGATAATGGGATTTTATAATGATCTCTCCAAACTGACTCTGCTGTGGCACAAGCTATTTTACTCTAAATCTCAAAATACCTATTTAAAGATAGATTGCAATAGTCAGGTTCTTCAGACCTGCTTGTGCTCCAAAAGTTGCATTTACCTCATTGATTTTAAAGTTTAGTCCATTGCATTCTGGTTGTTTTTATAGTAAAAGTTGCCTAGATTTACTAAGCAGCATGTTTATCACAATTTTCTTTGTAACAAGACTCATATGTAACAGTCCAGCAGGAGACATTTATACCAAAGTAACTTGCTTTATACCAATGTCTAAGAAGAAACAGCAACTTGATGTTATTCTATTAAAAAGTGGCTAACTACATATTGAAATTTTATCAATTTATTCATATAATTTAATGCCCTTAAAGGAAATGCCCTTTTTTTACTTGGTTTTATTGTCTTTATCTTAAACTGTAAACCATTTTCATTAATGAAATTGACTTCTGCAATACAGCTGCCTTGGTGTGTCCATCCAAACCACCTGATTCTCTGAAAGAAGCCTTGACTTTTCAGGGACTAATAGACAGAGTTTTAATTTACTCGAGCTTGGTAGTTAAACTCTTCAAAAGAATGGGAAAATGGTGAAGAAAAGTGGGTATTGTTATGTAAGATGCATTTAAAAAATAACTAGAATGTTTACTTCTTGTAGTCAAGTTTCTATGCAGAATCTGGAGTAATTTGAAGTACCCTAATATTCAGGTATCAAATATAATCTTGATGCAAGTAATTTTAGCAAAATTTCTTCATGCTGTCCAGATGTCTTGCCATTAAACACTTAAATAGGGCAACTTTAAAATGTGTGATCAGAAGTAGATTTTTCTAATGACTCTTCCAATCTGAAGATAGTGAAATCTCAGTTTGAATTTCTCAGGCTTACTTTTGTGTGCTTTGTCTTCCATGAACATTTATTCATACAAAGCTATGTCAGAGACATTTATGAGAAGTTTAGGGGTAGATTGGAACTTTTTTAAGAACCAAAAAAATGTTTTCCTCTTCTCCAGAGTAGTTCACTGAAATAAGGGAGCTGCTTCAAGGGTGCTGTAATTGTCTGGCTTTGCCATGTGCTGCTTCTGATGTTTTTTGTGCAATAGAGTCCTGTTGGACAGGACCCCAAAGCCTCTGTTCTGGGAGCAGGAGAGAGCTGTTGGAGATCTCTGGGGGCCCAGCCTGGAGCCCTGTCCCAGCAGCCTCCCCCAGCCCCAGTGACCAGGGCCAAGCACAAACCTTCCCCCCAGGTGTGCCTGAGAGGGCCTGGCTGATAAATTCCAGCATGGTGCTGTGTGGACAGGTGAGAAATGACTTTGGAGACCTTGGAAGCATCACAGGCACTCTGTGTGTCCCCAGGGCTGGCTGGAGCCCTGTGCAGGATGCACAGTTCAGGACCTTTCTCTGTGGCACTGTGCTATTAATGGTGTGACATTGTCCTCTGAGCAGAACAATGCCCAGTGTGCTGCACCTTGGGGTGTGCATCCACACACTGCTCACAGCTGGGAAGAAATACACGTTTTATGCAAGCTGAATTCAAGACCTAAGCTAAGCTACAACCACAGCAAATCATATCCATTTTGTGCTTTATAATCTGCATTGTTTTCCTGCCTGCATTTCCAGATGCTATTAAATCTTAAATAAAATTAATCCCAGATATTCCTTTTTATTATTGCTTTTATTTTTGAAAAGTTTTAGAATTTTCCAAAAGGACAATATATAATCAAGGATTTGCAGAAAACAGTCTGCTGAAATATGAAATTTTAAAATTCTCCTCTTACAGAAATCAAGACATTTAAGCATCTTTAGTCTAGCAACTTCTTTCAAGTCTCTTACACTCCTTCTGAAAATGTTGCCCGAGCAATTCTATGTCTATACAATATTCTAAGGATATACAAGGATATATAATAGGATATATATTGTCTATACAGTAATCTATTCTCTGTCTAAGGAACCAAGTATGTGGATAATATATATAGCATTAAATATTTAATACTTTCAGTTGAACATAATTCCAGCTCATAAACTTCATCCATGTTTTAATGTTAATTGAGAAAAATTATAAACCCATCTATATAATGTAATATATATCTACTGCTGAAAAATATATAGAGAAGAAAAAATATCACTTCAAAATACATTTTGGATATTTTACTGAGACTTTATAAAGGCAAGGTAAGAGCATGCTTTGAAATGAGGCAGAGAATTAAGCAAATAAATACCCTTTCCACTCTTTCCTTCAAGTACACCCAAAATTAGCACACTGGATTTTCCCTTTAGCATCTAAGTAGTGACATAAAATCTGAAGACTGGGGGAATTGACTTAAAGATAAAAGATGGAAAAGCTGGAAGTGTAGAGCCTGCCTAAGCAGTGATAGAGAGGGTGTGATAACCATCTACAAGGGGATGAGAAGTGTTAACACCAAGGCAGGAGAGGAATTGCTGGGTAAGTGAGGGTGCTGCTAGAAGTTACAGGAAGATATTTGAAAAGGTAAAGTTTTGGTTGATTATCAGTAAGAAGCTTCTGACAGTGTTATACATCAGTTGTGGGAAAGTGTCTGAAGTGATCTCCCTTGGGATACAGTTAGCCAGAGCAGACAATCCACAAGATGATTTAGGAATAATCCTGCACGTGTACTCAGGCACTGAGCCAAAACTGATAAAGGCTCTTTGACACTTTCAAATTCTCTGACTCTTTGTTTCTAAAAGTAATTCTTGCTGGTGAAAAGAAAATCACCAGATTTTATATCCACCCAAGCAGTTCTGTTATCTAGGAACAGATCTATTGACTGCAATCCTGCAGATGAGGAGCTGTGCCAAGAGTTTCCTACCAGGGCTCAGCCTGAAACAAATGACTGATGTCCAGTGCTAATCATTCGCTTTCTGTCAGTTCAATTGCACATTCCTCTTTTAATGTGATCTAACCCCTGCAGCAAGTGAGATAGTGTACATCACTGCTGCAGTCAGCCTTCCATTCATCACTGGGGAAAAGGCACCACTGCCTCCTCTGCTCCAGAGCTGGGCATCCTTCAGCCAACCCAAAAGGCCAGGATAGAAATTAATGAAAGCAATTGGAAGTTTGTGGGACAATGTGTAAACATCTAATCTGAATTTTATGGAAAAAAGCATAAAGGACTAAAAACAAAAGAAAGGAAGCAGACAAAAGCAACACCAAAAACTGGTAAAAGAGCACACGGTGATAACATGCTAAATTCTCTGTCACTACCACATCCCTATTTAGCAGAATATTTTCTGAAAATATTTGACAGAATCTATTTTTCTCAAGATCTAAATGTGGAGTCCTACTCTCAAGTAAATCCATCTAAGCACTGCAGGGAAATGGAGCTGAAATCTTAACTAATTTCTTCAGACTTTTCTACGAAAATCATAAGTAGGAGGTAGTTGCTCAACTTTAACAGAGTGGTTCCCTAGGCAGCTCCTCAGGAAATCTCAAATGTTCTATGTTTGTTTTATTCCATCTTGCCTTCAGTTGCTAAGATCTCCACAATGGATAATTTTGAAATCTCTAAGCTATATTTTCTTATACTATAGTGTTCATAATACTGTTTGTGTGAATGAAAAAAACAATTGAAATTATTGAAGTTACTAGGCTGCATGTGATTTAAGAGCAATAATGGTTTTATACTTTTGAGGGTAAATACTGCATCAATTTAATATTCATGAGCACAAAATCATTATGTTCTGGGTGGTAGGTTTGCTTTTTCTCCTGTTGAAGTGAGCTCTTCTGAATGTAGGCTCTGACCAATGCAGACTCAGCTTCTCTCCTGTAACTTTGTGGGATCTCTTCTAGAGCTTAACTGTCTGTTAAGAAATTATTGGATAACTTAATAAAAATTAAATGGCAGATTTGTGTATGTGACAGGCTCTATGAAGGATTATGTCTTAAACTGCAATTTTCAATTTGACACACTATTAAACACAAAATTGAATGTCATATGTAATGGTCATATGGTTACATTTTACTATTAAAATTATCTTTGTGAGAGAAAATTAAATTTCTTTTAACTGAAATGTATACAAAATTAAATACCAGCTGGCTTGATTAAAATAAGTATGTGTGGTAGTCTTTCCTTACCTTTATCAAAGAGGTGATTTTCTATGCAAACAGATGCTTAGAACTGGTGAATAATGACATGAAATTTATAAATTGTGAAATTATTTGAACCACTTTTGTGTTAATGCCCATTTTATCAGGTTTTTGATTTTAAAAATTTAATATAGTTTTGCTTATGAGTTGATTGTAAATACATCTTTCTTCTTTCTAGCAGATAGGAATTTCTAATTAAGTTGCTACTCTGTAAAACAATATTTTTGTAGAGGGGAAGTAGAACAGTTTGTATTATCACTTAGTCCAACCAGGAAACAAATTATAGGACATGACTGATTATGCAATTTAAGAATCAAACATGCAAAAAGTGTTTGCCAGCTGACAGTTTACAAGCTGTCCAAAGATAGAAAATAGTTTTCACCATAACTGGGACGAGTTTGCTGAGAGAATAATACACCAAAGCTGTTGGAGAAAATGATGAGTAGGAAATCACAGTGCTGACTATCTAGATGTGTTGTTGCAAACTGCTTGCTGTGTAATCAGGGGAGCTGTAGGGTGGCTCTGTCCATCCTGGCTCCCTCTGGGCACCTTCCAAGTTAAATTCACCTCTCTTTGCACAGACCCCATGGAAAGGCTTCTGCACTGAGGGGGCTGACCAGGTGTTGGGTGTCTGGGGCTGCAGCCTGAGCTCAGAACCTCTAACAGTTTGCCTTAACAGGCAGAGGATGAGCACTCAGGCTGCCTGACTGTCTGCATCTGCACCCATACCCCAGCTCCCAGGAGGAGGAACACAGCTTGTGACATTTGCCAAAACCGTTTGATTGGTTGAGTTTTTGTTTCTTTGGTTGATTTTTTTTTTAAGCATTTTACTGTCTAGGACAAGACCAAAACTTTTCCCCAGTGCAGGATCTGTGCAGCTGATTTGCTGTTCCAGGTGTGGGTGAGAGATGTGCAGGGCTGGGGCTGAGGAGGCAGAACGTGCAGCAGGTCTTGCTTTGCCTGGGTTTGCACTTCCCATTCTAACAAAACTCCCAGTACACTTGAAAAAGAGAGTGATATGGCATATTTCCACACACTTGAGTGTTCAGGTCCAGCTTTGTGTCCCAAAAGCTGCTTTTTCTTCTCTGAATTAATTGCTGAATGGGGTTCAGTAGTTCTGTGGGACTGAGGGGGTGGGAGAGTGATCTGCATAATTTCTGATCCTTTCTAACTGCTCCTCAAAATTCTTCTGGGAATTTGCCTTGTTCATGTGTCAATTTCTTGGTTTATTTGTGGACTTTGTGAGTCTCCTTAGTCAACACAAAAAAAAGTGCTATAATTTTCTGAATTAACAGGAGCTAATGTAATCAGGCAACAAAATGATGCTTGCAGTGTTGCTTTTTGTGGTGGTGTATTTGTTATTTGGGTCTTGACTTTGCTGGAAAAAGGCAATTTAAAAGAAATTGTGCAGAAGAGAAAGATTAAAGGAATCCTTTTGTGGGGCATGAGGGGAAACTTTATCACTCCTCATTAGAACTGCAGTAATGACTGGAGACTGAACTATGGATTCCTGTTCATACACTCATTGTGCTGTAAAAAGCCATAATGTAGACTCTATATTAAATATAGTTAAATCTCTTATTTATATCAATGTACACCTGAAATAATGTCACTGGTTTCAGAGATCCAGCCTGTATATGTTGAAGAGCAGAACTTTCCAGGCAGATGATGCTGATGCTACATCAAGCATACAATATTTTTATTATTTGCATGAATCATGCCTATGACTCTTGGGAACCTGCAGGCACTATATTTCTAGCAGATCTGTGCATTCAAAGGATTCATAAAGTACATTTGAACAAACAAGCTACCTACTGTTCCTGTTCATCATGTCCCTTATCTTAATAAATAATGAAGGTGCCATGGGCTGACAATGAAATATTTTGAAAATAGTTTTAATGTATAGCTGGCAGAGGACCTGTTAGGCATTGATAAATGACACAAACGGAGAGGATGGGAAATCTGTAAAATATTAATGGTCTGCTTCTGCAGCCAGTGAAGGAGGATGTACCTGTGCCTCACGTCAGGTGCCACGCTGCCTGTGTATGGCTGAGGGGCTGTTTGCTACTCAGGGTTTGTGTTTTGGGAGAGGAACTCATTGCCTTGGTGCTGCTGGTGGAGAGAGCACCCCAAGGGCTGTGAAACAGGGCCTGAAGGTCCATCTGTGACTGCTGTAGCATGGGGTCCATGAGCCAGAGCTGACCCCAGGGAAGAGCTGTAGAAGGGGCTCTTGGCTCGTGAGGAATGAATTCCCTGTGCCCCAGGGATCAGGGTCCCTGCTATGCCCTGCATGCTCAGCTTGCTCCTTGCTGGTGGAGTTTGGATTGCACATCCTGGAGGGGCTTTTTGTGATATTTATTTAATATTATATTTATATGGGGAGATCTGTGGGAATGCTGTCCCTGAGGAACTGGGCCCTGTGATGGCGATGCTGTGAACAGGGAGGAAGGATGGGATCACAGCCCTTCCTCCTCATCTCCTGAGGCCAGGAGCTCGCTCATTTTCCTTTGCCCTGATAATCAGCACATTCTTATAGGTGAAAATTTCTCTCACTCATTGGAGCAATAGTTAAATACTGCAAATATATCCCAGGAGATACTTTCTATAAAACTCTTGTCCAGTGTTGCTGCAAGCCATGAAACATCCAGCTAGATACTGCCAGGAAGCTCTTTTACTCCATGGCTTGACAATGCTGTTGCTCTTTTAGAAACACTGGTTTTCAGAGGAACTCTCCCTCAACCTGGTGGGTGCTTTGATCTGGATATTTTGTTATACCTGAAATGTAAATGTCTGCAGCAAAGTGCTATTTGAATTCAGAAAATCGGGATTTCTGTGATGCACAAAAGAAAGTAATTCTTGGGAATTGGAAAATTATTGAGTAGAACATACTTTGGCTGAGAAATGAGTAATGGAGCAATGAAATAAAATGGGATTAGCAGCTTGACTTCAGCTCACTTGTGATAATGATTTTATTTTATTTCTGGACAATTATGAAGTGGAATTAAAGCAACAAAGGTTAGTTTCAGTGAGAAGGATAAGCACAGATATAAATGAGAAAAGTAAAAATTGACAGTGGGTTTAATTTTTGTGATAACTATGTCATAAAACTCAAAATACTGCTTTAATTGGGGTATGTGTGCCAAGGAGAGGTTTTGACTGGTGCTGGAGCATGCCTGAGCCTCAGCTGCTGGCAGGCTGTGCCCCTCCGAGCCCTCCTGCCCCTGAGAGGCACCCGTCACACAGCGTCTGCCCTGAGTGACAAGATAACAAGTGTCACTTCTCTGTCCGTTGCATGCAGCTCAGACAGCTAAGCCCTTTCAAAACGTTTAGTGGTTTGGGTTACACCACAATGTCCCTTTTCCCTTCAGAGGATAGTGTTGCATTTGGCCATAAACTGGGAGTAACTGAGAGTTGAAGAACAAGTATGACTTTTTTTTTTTCCAGGCATGTTTTCTATGCCCCAATCTCTGTTCAAATGGCTTTCTGAAATGAACATATTCTTTATTAAAATGATCTAGTTAAAAATAAAATCTTTATAGTTATTTTATCTCTGTAGCTCAGCTAATAGCTTTAGCCACTTTGAACTATCCTCATGGCACAGCCTGAATTTAATTTTAATAAAAAACACACAGATGTGCAATCCATAACACAATTTAATATTCTGTATGTGTGTATGCCCTGTGTTATCTCTGATATTGAATTATTTCACTATGGAGCATAATTATCTGCGCAGGAAAATTCTTATTTAATTTCACTGAAAATTATGTAAAGATTTTCCGTACATCATGCGCTAACCTTGCAGCTGGATTAACATGATGGACTATCAAGTCTTCTTTAGGGACATAATGCACTGTTGGGTCAATAGTCCATGAACAAAGAAGGATTTACACAATAATCTATAACGGCTCTTTAGGAGCTGTTATGGTCTATCAGGATAAAAATCTGGTAGATGATACATATAAAGTGTGTACTTGCTTGAGGAAAGCAAGCATTTCACTGCATAAATCCTTGCCCTTTAAAGGTAAAATTAGATTCTTTTAACATTTTGAATGCAAGTTTACTTGTGAGAAGATTTAAGTCTAGTTACTTAATTTTGTGCTATGTAACAAAGATAAAATTCATTAAAGCACACAACCGCTTTATGAAAAAGAATTAAGAATGTCTTTTTAAGCTCTCAATACTTGCTTTGTAAAGTAGTTTGCAATGATTAATATCTGCCATCCTCTCTGCCTTGGCCAGTGATGTTCAGAAAGAGAACAGAGGGATCCTGTCACTATAGGACACAAAATAACACAACACAGACACACACTGCTTTTTAAGGTGAAAAGGGGACTTTTTAATTTCTGACTGCAACATTTATAGATTTCCGAAAGTGGCAGTAGATTGGAGGGTGACAGTGCCATCTCTCCAATGACATTGGACAAACCTCATATCACATTTCTCCTCCTCCATAACAGAATGCAAAACAATAAGTTATTTACATAAAGTGTGTGAGAAAGTTGATTACAAAAATGTAAACATCAGAGGCTTAGAAAATCTTAAAAAAAAAATCAAAGCAGCAGGACCCAGCAGCCCTGAAGGGTACAGGAGCTCCTGGGGTGCAGCAGCTTTGGTGTCCCAACAGCCTCTGGCTACAGGGCCACCGCTTCGCTCTGGCACTGGCCCTGTGCAGGTGTCCCTGCAGAGCAGTTTGTATCCCCAGGAGACAGGGGGAACGGCCACAAAAATACTTGTTTCAACTTTTCTCAGGGAAATTATATTCTCTAGTGTTACATGTTAGAAAAAGCATTCTGTTCCTTGTCAGATTTGTTTTTCCAAGCTCACACAGTGCAGGATGGCACCTCAGCTGCTGTATTTCAGTCACAGCAAAAGAGAAGGGAGGATTCGACTTGCTTTGAGCATTTTTCTACGAATAGAATAGCAGCTCCTTATTGCTGTGGCCTATAACGCTGCTCCTGGGCGCTCAGACTCAGGAGTTCAATCGGCAAGGCCGGAGCTGCCTTGCGGGAGGCGTGTCCGGGCCGCGCTGCAGCAGAGGGCAGCAGAGCCGCAGCGTCTGCGCTGCTCCGCTGTTGGCGCGGCGCTGGGCAGCTGGGGCAGCGCCGATATTGTCCTGACACATAAACACCTGCAGCCGGCTTTCCAAAGGTTATTTGCTCACTAAAAGAGGAATTAGCAAAATGAACTTACATGCCAAAAGTAATTTTGAATATTCGGAAATGTCTGTAGTGCTGTGGAAAGATTGATTTTAAGAAAAAAGCCTCTGCTGTCGTCAGGGTGGGAATGGAAATTAAAATGTGTTCAGAATAACTGGGCCAAAGTGACTCCTGGGGAAGTGCAGACAACAGAATTTAAAATTATGTGATTATGTGAAATTCCAGCTCTTTTTGCTAGCAGCAGGCCACACTACCTCAGTTTCAACCCTCTCTTTTATTTATACCTAATATTGTTTTACACCATAATACCTAAAATACTGATGTTAATAGGAAGAGTAGCTGTGGTTCATAATCTATTGCTGCATTTGTCATTGTGCAATTTACTTTTAAGTCATTACTCTACCTGGTACATAAAAAGTCAGCAAATTATCAGAGTTTATTCCATTGACTTTCTCACACTTTGAGAAATAGCCCATTTGTATTATCACAGTTTGATATATTTCCCATTTACTGAGCTTCTTTGGGAAGCTGGCATTTTAATTTAATTATACTTTTTTGCTAATGGTCTTTATTTTTCAGTGTCTCTGTGGTAAAATGCCTTTAAGGTCTGGGATTTTTTTTTTTTGTTTTCTTTCTTTCCCTCCTTTTGGCATGCTCTAGTGTAAATTTATAAACTGACAAAATTCAGTGTAAAATTTCAAGAGGTGAAATTAAAGAATGTTAAGAAATCCTGCATTGAAATGATTAAGCATTTCTTCACTTTGAGAATGTGATTTCTGAATATATTTAGTAATATACACCCCTAATTAGGACCTGCAATGCAAAGAGAGCACAGCATGTATAACACAGGCATTCAGGAGTTTTCATGCAGTTTCATCTATGTTGTCTAAAAATCTTGTTATGGGGTTCAGTCTCAGACCACTGAACTCAATAAAAGGAGCTTTTTCTTTGTGGATAGAGCCTTAATCCTTAATATATATCTTTAATGTAAATTAAAGCTACTGTTAAGAATTAAATACATATATTTATGATAATGCTTCCCATATGTGTTTGGCATTGACGTAAAATTCCATTTTAATAAGCAAGTTCCCTGGTTTTCACTCTGTAGTCCTTTTTGTAACTTCTCTTAGTCCCTTGTTTTCAGAAAGGTGGTACAAACACACCCTGCTAATCCTTTTAGCATCCTCATGTTTGCACCATCACCTTCCTAACAGCCTGCAGGAACTGCTGGATCTCTTTTCCTGGAACATTAACAGAAGTTTGTGGTGTGATCCTGAACTGTTTGCTTTGGCACCTCTTAGGAGCCAGAGAGAAGAGGGTAGGAATTTTTCAGTGGCGGGGACATTGCACACTGGAGTGTGAATTAGGAGATCAAAACATAGCTAAACAAATGGGACCCGTGCTGCAGGGATGATGGAAAACCAGGAATGGACATAGCACACCTCACCTCCCTCAATTACAGCTTGACTGAAGCACTAAAAACATTCCAGAGAGGGGAAAGCTGTGGTATGGAGAAAATGTACTGAAAACCTGTGACTATTTTGAATTAGCCCCTTATGGAAATGAAAGTTACTGAGCGACACTAGACCCTAGACCTAACTCTCTCTTCTGTACACCCGATAAATCAGTATGACTGGGATTTAAATTCCAGCTTTGATATGAGAAGACAAAATAAGAATTCATGCTGTCAGTCTTGAAGCTCTCCAATTTCTCACAGAGTGGCTGCTTTGCAGGAGTGAACTCGCTGCACACTTTAGTAACAGTTGTCCAAACTGGAGTGCAAGTTTAGAGAGAATTGACTACCTTCTTCTCTGCTGAATTCCCACTATAATCTTCCTTGTTTTCCTTCTGCCATTATGTCTCTGTCCTCAACACTTGGAGCTTTTTACTTTGTGCTCTACCCTGCAAAATGGGAGCATTTTCTTTCATAAGCCTGTATTCACTTATGCTGCTGTGCCTTCTCATGGAGATTTGCTATAACCACATCTACAACTACAGTGCTGTGTACTGAGATGTGTAGATAAAACTGAGCCTTTTAACCACACACTTGCAGATTCTGTTAGTGCTGAGTTTCTCCTTGCTGCAGTAAGGATTGGCTTTTCCCCCCTAAACCTTGGGTCTGCTCACCTGAATTCAGCCCTGGTAGGGGTTGATTCTCCTTCATGTGCTCAGTTTGGAGTTTGTGCATTGCTGCAGTTATCACAGCTAGGCCAGGTTATGCATCAATTCACTGTGTGTCTTAATGACAACAAACAATAAGGAAATTATTTGCAGTAAGCACAAATTAGAACTCAGAGCTGCCTTGCTTTAGCTGCTGTGCCAGCTGCTGCTTGTTCTCTGTGCACAGCAGCTCTGCAAGATTCAGTGTCACAATTACACCTTCCTAACTGAGGAAATCACACTACAAAAATAGGCACTTGCTGGATTATTTAAAGGGTCTTGGAAAAGATTTGACATAAACATCCAGGAGAGCATGAGAAGACAGCTCTTGGGATATAAAAAAGAAATGCTATTACTTATATTTGAAGTATTAATTTTTTAAAATGTTACTTTTTCTATTAAAAAAAAAAGAAACCACTTGGAAAAGGTCCTAAAAAGTACTTCAGGATCCTGACAGCAAGCCCATACTGGGATTTAAAGAACTTGGTGTATTTAAATCCCCTACAAGAGTGTTAAAAATGGACAATTTAATCAGGAGAGGGAAAAGGAAACAAATGATAAAAAACATCCTTTAGCCAAGTGACAGTGCCTAAAAAAGTTTGAGTGTTAAAGAAACTTGAATCAAAAATTGTGCACAAACCTAACATTAAGATTAATTAACCAGTAGGCAGTTTAAAGAGGTGTTTTCAAATGCTGATTCTCCATCATTTGAAATCAAGAGTGGATATCTTCCCAGCTAGATGGAGTGCAGGCTGCAGAGCCTTTGCTTGTCTATCTCATGCTCTTTTTCAGACTGGCTCTTTAATCTGTTTGTACTTGCCACCATCCACAAAGATGCATGAAGCTTTTAATAGAAAACTATTGTGTGAGGCCTCTTTCTATCATCAGAGCAAGGGCAGTAGATAATAACATCTCATTTTATGACTTCCTCTGTAAATGTTGGCTTGACAATTAGCATTTTCAAAGACTGAGAGCAACCTTCAAAGAAAACCATCACCAAACAGAAGGTTGGTTGTCGAACCAACCATCGAGATTAATGGCAGAGCATTAACAAAGTGACAAAATCTCCCCTGAGTGTTCATTTGGTGCCATTCTCTGTCCTCACTAATACCAGTGCAATAAGAGGATGTCAGAGCAAGTATTCCCAAGGTTTGCTTTGAAGAACATTTTTAGGAATTCCATGAATTTAAGATTTCCATATTTAGGAATTCCCATGTAGGTGCAGAGCTGTGCCCCTGGCAGGGTGCAGGTGCCCACCTCACCCAGGACAGCCCTGGGGGATCTGACAGATCTGCCTTGGCCTCTCAGGGACAGCTGCCTCTGCTTGCAAGTGGTTAGGAAAAAATGGAAATAATGGCTTTTGTCAAAACTTCTTCCAAGTTTTCATCATGCTTTGATCAAAGTTCAGTGTACCTGGATGGTTGCAAGTTGAAGTTTTGACCAGACACCTTTTGCTGCTGATCTGAGCAGGAATGGTGTCTGGGGGCTGAGCCTTGAGCATCAGGCTCTCAGTTTTTGTCTCCTTCAGGGACTCTGCAGGGTACCATAGCAGTGGATTGGTTTGTTTAAATCTGAGTAGTGAAAACCACGTAACCAATCCCATCAGGATGGCTCTTCATAAGGACAGGAATAAATCAATTAAAGCAATGGATCCTGTAGTTCATAGAGAGCAACTCTCTCATGCAGAACAGAGTCCTGTGTGAAAGGACTGTCCAGAGCTGGGGGTGTATATATTTAAATAATTGTTTTGCTCATGCAAAACTGAGAAGAGCAAGTTGTATACAACAGAATGAGAACAATGGAAGGGAGGTCTTGGCTGCATATTTCAGAATAAATTTGGAGTAGAGCAAAACCAGAAGATGTTTGCCTTTACTCACACTGTGCCCTAAAGGCCTGGCATATGGTCATAGCTTTACAAGGAAAATAATTTTTATTCTTCCATAGAAAAGAAACAAGTTTTTTTTGTTGTGCGTTTGGTTGTGTTTTGTTGTTCGTGTTTGTTGGTTTTTTTTAATCCACAAGTAACTTTCTGCTTTCTTTCAGTTTCATAGTTTTCTTAATCCATTTTTTTTTTGCTTTGAAATTAACGTAGCACTGGATGTGAAATAATTTTGTATACAAGGGTTACTATTCCCAGTCCTTTACAATGAACAGGGACAGATGCAGTGTTGCCAGGTGGAATCTTTTCTAAGTCTTGCATTCAGCTCAGATTTCCTACAACATCTCACATGAATGAAGTGTAGTTTAGAGAGTTGTTATCCATTAATTATATTCCACTTTATAAGCTGGTGTTTCCATAAGCTGTCAAAGTGAGGCAAAATAAATTTTGAAAAAAAATGTTTTCAATCAATTTTACATCTGGAAATAAACAGACTTAGTAATTTGTAGCACTGACAGAATTGAAACTTGTGAGCAAAGTCTGTCCAGCTGCAATTCCAGAGGAGAAGTGTTCTGTCAGGCAGCAGGCACTCCTGCCACTTGCACTGGGTAGTTTAATTTTGGAACAGACTCCTGGTTCTGGAAAGTCATCAAAGTGCATTAGAGCAGACTGATAGCTTTCAGTGTAAATCTCCTAAATGTTGTGATGCAGTAGCTGAACTCCAAGATTTTTAAATCTAATGCAAATGAAGAGCTATTAGAATTCATGTAAATGAGGATTTTTAAAACACTATCTAAGGACAGAGTAGCTGTAATTTTATACAAGCTGAAGGCAAGAAAGGAGTGACTGCAGCAGCTGAACAAGGGGTGAACTTCACTGCTTCAAAGCTGACAAAAAGATACTTCAAAATTTCTGAAGAAAATATAATAAAATTGGAGAACCTTAAGAGCTGAACCAAAAAAATGATTCAAGTTCTGGGACAGCAGTGGTACCTGAGAAACTAAATCCATTCTGCTTACTGGAGAAAAGGTTAAGTAGTGATTTGATCAAGGTGTATAATTATCTTCTGGAGAGAAGACTTCACATTCAGAAAGGCTTCTTTAGTAAAATAAAGGGGTAACAAGAGAAAACAGAAGTTAAAGCTAGGAAAAATTGGATGCAGGTTTTCAGTATGAATGTTAATTAATCATTAGGGTGCCCTTGTATGTGGCAATTTTCCATTGCCATTAAATCAAAATTTAAAAAAAAGTAGAACAGTTTTAGAGGGATGCAAATTTTGGTAGTAGGATAATGCAAAATGCTAAGAATTGAGGTAACTAATCAAAATAGCTCTACAATTTTAAAATCAATCAGGTTTAAAATTTAAACCCTATTGGTTCACTCTATTTCTTCACCTCCATTCAGTTCAAACACCTCACCAGTGAGTCAGTGCATATTCTCTGGCATCTTAGTATACTGCTTCTTTCCTTTGTCCATTTGAATCCTAAACTTATTTAAAAAAGAAGATTTGGAGACTGCTGTGGATTTTGGTGGATCCTCAGGGCTTTGGTGAAGGTCCCAGGTTTTTAAGAAGTGTGTATCTGTTCCTGCTCTATCTGTTCCAGGCATAAAAATTAACTACATCACAGGGCTGCAATAGAATGATTGTGGCACATGCAGAGAGTCCAGGTGATTGCTGTTGAAGAGAGTGGCTCCCTATTCCTGGTGGTGCAGTTTCCTGCTTTGCTTCTATTACTCTGCTACCTTTGCCAAGCTGACTTGTTTGCCTAGGCATAAAGTTATGGTCTTTGGGTTTTCTGGTTTTTTTTTTTTTGTTTTGTTTTGTTGTTTGTTTTTTTGTTGTTTTTGGTTTTTTGGGGTTTTTTTTGAGTTTTTTGGTTTGTTTTTGTTTGTTTGTTTGTTTGTTGCTTTTTTGGTTTTGTTTTTTGGTTTTTTGTTTGGTTTTTTTTTTTTTTATATTGTTTCCAGAGGGCTTAGTTAAGAAAGTTTATCAGTAGAATCTGCCCATAAGGGCACTAAGAGCAGCACAAGATGCAGGAGTGGGCAGCACAGGGTGGGAAAGGGGACACACAAAGGGAGAGGTGAATGGCAGAGACCATCCTGCAGCACTGAGCCACAAATCAAATCAGGAATTGCCTGCCTGTGCCCCAGCTGCAGTCACATGCAGTGTGCACGCTGCCTGATGATAGATTATGTTTTCAGTGCTTATGAAACTCAAGCTACCCGTAGACTTTTTTTGCTACTGCTGCAGCTTTATATAACTGTGGCCATTACTGTTCCTTTTGTCTTTGTTCTCTGGAATGTTTAAGAGAGTTGTGCACATGCTGTTTAACGAGATTTATTTGGCCTGCAAGCTGCAGATGGGCAGAAATCAAAGGAGGTGGAAGTGGACATTGACATGACCTCCAGCATGTTGTTTATGGAGAACATCCTTCTAGTGATGTATGACAAGTCTGAGGTCAATGATTAGTATCTATTAGCTCTTTGAAAAATGGAGAAAGCAATAGTTCCTGATGGTGCATGTTTTAGATCTGGTTAAAATGGAGAAGCCTGATGTGAGAAGAAAAAAATGCTTTAGTGTCTATGTATACAATTACCACACATCACCAGGGCACGTTAACACTCCTATATGTACACACAGGTTTTGTTAGTAGGAACCACTGTGGTCTAGGTTCCTTCTCCTGGCTCCCCTCTGAAACAGATGGATTTGATTATTTATTATTCTTCACATCTTCCTTCTTTTTCTTTTAAATTCTCTTCTTTCTTTTTGTTTTTGTTGGAAAGCTAAATCAGAAAGGAGCTTTACATCCTGTTCTAAACACAGGGAGGGACGCAGTAACTTGCTCTTCTGCAAAAAATAAGCATAAGTTCTTGTGTGAGCCACCTTATGTCAGCTCTCCTTCAGTTAAGCCACATCATGAAAAAATGGATAGGCTTTCAAAGAATCTGAGGAAATTCCAGTACAATATTAGCATGAGAAATCCCTGCAGATGTCTAAAGTAGTTTTTAAAATTTTTTCTGACCAGATTTAAGCCACTAATATTAAGTGATACTGCAACAATATTTTCAAGATTCAGCAGTCTTTACAAAAAACTTTTCTTTAGATAATTGCATATAGAATTATGAATTAAAAGAGATGGGTTATATACCCTTAAGAAATTGTGAACAAATCCAGACACAGTTGAAATGGGGATAGTCAGAACTGTCAGAAAGAAAGTTTTTACAATTTTATTGGTAAGACAAAAAAGATCTTTTTAACTTTTAAAGGGCTGCCTATACTTCAGGGAAAAAAAATAGTTAAATTAATTGTCAGCACATAGAAGAAATAATACCACAAAATATTCCTTTCCTGCTATTAGTTATACCAACGACAAGCACTTGTACTCAGTTAAGAATCCAAAATGACCATTGTCCTTAAAATGAGTTCAGAGATTCTTTATGCCATCAGTTTATCCTCAAAATTAAGTTCTCTCCAGCAGCAGCCCCTCCTCCCCTCCACACTGTACATGTTTGAGGAGCTTAGTCCCCAGTGGCAGCTGCCCTTTGCCTTTCCCGTGTCCAGGGGAAAAACTCCCAGGTGAAGTGAAGATGTGGGTAAGAGACAGGGTGGGCCTGCAGTGCCTCTGTGTGTCTCCAACAGGCTGTGCTAGAGGACATGCTCTAGCAGAGCAATGCTCATAAATTATTTGGGAATGATTTGAATGCACTTTCAGGAGCGGAGGAGGGGGAGCTCTATTGTCTGCAGAGCAAACCGCGTCTGTTTATGGCCGGGCTGAGACATGAAAGGATCCAGGGGCTCCGAGCACGGAGCTGCCAATATTTCCTCACTGCTCTGGAGGCACAGCCTGATAAACAGGGAACCCAAAGTTTCATGCAACTTTCTGTGAATCATTTTGCTGATGCAGGGAGTATTTTAGTTTGTTCCTCTGCTGCAGCAGGGCAGAGAGTTTTCCTCTGGGGAATCCCGTGCATGGGAGCCTCTGTGGGAATGTGTGTGTGGGAAGGTGGCAGTGCCTGCATTTGTCTGCTGACATTCAGGTGTTGGTATCTGTGTTGCCTGTTCAGAGCAATGAGACTCTCTAGGATTAGCCCCTAAATCTTAATGAAGACCTCCTGTCTTCAGAAATCCTCTTCCACAATGGTTTTCAGTGCTTTAGGCAGGCACACAACTTTCCCATTCATAACTTGGAGTCTTATCCTTTTTTTTCTTTTTCCTTTTTTTTCCGCTCTTCTTTCACAGAAATTAAATGGCTGTGGTTGGCTCCAACCACCACATTCTCTCTCTGCTTAATTTCTGCTACAAAGTTCTCCAGTTCTTTTATCTGCACAGCTGTTTTTAATGGGCTGTTCAGAGAAGGAACTGATAATGGGCACTTTGTGCTGTTTGGATTATCACTAGCTCTAAGGTTGGCAGCCAGCATTGGCAATATGCTCTTCTTTAGGCAGCATTTTTTTGTAGCTGGACAGCACCCCAATGACACCAGACAAAGCTGCAGCAGCAGCAGGCTGACGAGCAGCAGTGTGCTGAGTGCTCCCTCTGCTTCAGCCAAGCCTGTGCTGGGACTGGCAGCTTGGGAACTGCCTGCCTTCCTTTCTTGCTCAACTTTTTTTGCTTGTTCTTTACTGTTGGACTTGTCTTCAAGGGAAGCTAAGGGTGAAGTGTGGGTTTGTGAGGATATAAAACACACACCCAGAAGTGCATGAAGTGTTTTTTATAAGGCTGGCTAATAGATGTGCAGAGCAGGGGAGTGTCTGAAGATGCTTTTGAAAATGTCCCAGCCTTTCCCAAAATTGTGTATAAACCTTGTCATTTGTAAAAACAATATTTGAGGAAACAGATAGTGTGTAAGCAGAGTCTCTGTGAAGGGGAAGGAGGGTTTAGATACACTCCCACTTAAGGTGACAAACAGTTGAGAACAGCCTGTCCATTCTTTATGTCCTCTGTTGACCTCTAGAGGATTTGGATCTCTACAGTCCTCTAAAGGAGAACAGTGAGAATATATTTCTCCTGGTTGTTAATGTATCCCTCAGCTTAAAACAAGGCCATGTGGTGAAGAGTTTGGGCTTCTTATTTGAGCCCTGCATGGATACTATCATAATTTTAAAAACCACTATGCTTTTAAAGTCAGGCCTGCTGTAGAGTTTCCAGTCTGCTTTGTGGCAACATAAAGCAGTTTATTCATCCCACTGAGTAGCTCAAAATACTAAACCCATTAATTTAGTTACATTTAAAAAAATTAGATACTAGTTTTGGAGCTGTTTCATGGGGTCAGCCACTATACAGTGTGCCTTCAGTTGCCAGGGATTTCTAAGAACTGTTTCTTCTCTGTAGTGTGTACTCTAGTTCAGGTACCAAGGAATTTTACTCACAGAGTTAGGATTTAGTTGGTTTCTGAAAGTCCACTGCATTTTACCTGAGATGGCAACGTTTTCTGATTTCTGTATGTGTTTCCATGGATCTAGATTGCCCCAGTGCTAAGTAATGTTATCCGATTTTTAATATTTGGGAATTAAAATTGTGTAAGTACATACAAAAAATCAACAAAGTCAGTTTGCCAAAGCTCCAGCCATAAGAAAGATGACATGGTATTATTTCTTAGTACTAAATAAAGAGTTGCAAAAGCTACTCTTTAGTTTCTAGGAAAAAAAAATCCATCCCCTTGAAAAGGAGAAAAAGCAAGTTACATTTTTGAGAAAAGTTTAATTCCAGAAGGGAAAAACTGCTCAAATAACTGAAGTTGCTTCTGCAAAAGTTATGGTCCTCTTTTTTCATTACCAAAAATTTCAGAAATTCTTCAAGATTTTTCCCTAACACTTTTTGAGAACAACCTAAAAGACATCAAATAACCCTAAAAATTACACAAAATTTGGGGGGAAAGAGAAAAAGATAACAAACTTCTTCTGTAATAGAGCCATCTTGGACAGAGCCAGCCTCTGAGAACCTTGTTATCAGTATACCTGCCACATTGCTCTAACTCCACCACAGTATGCTTATTTTTCCAGAAGAAAAAGATCTATGAATGTACTCTTGACAGTTTTTAAAACCAATATGGAATTCCCCTGAACCTCAACTTCTGAAAAATTGTCTGCCTGGTTTGTTTGTATATGCATAAAAAAAAATTTCAATATAACAATAATATTTAGTATTTTTATCATATGACCCATCTCTTGCATTTCTTTGCACCTATTAATTGCTAGGATACCTTTGTGAGTTATGTAACAATGTGAGAGTGAATGGAATAATTAACAATGAATAATTTATTTGGAGTTCGTCTCTTGGCTTGCTCTTAGAATATCCATCAGAATCTTACCACTGTCGCTACTTGAAATATTTAAAGGTTAGGCTTTTTTCTTTTTTGCATTCTAGATACATTTAGAAATCACAGATAAGTCTGTTCCACTTAAAGTTGTTTCAGCTACTTTTTGTGTGCTTGATGTGGTGAAATATTAAAATACTGGTAAGGGCAGGAGGTTGATCAGGAGACTGAGCACATCCCAGTCACAAATCACCTTTTCCTTTAGTTCAGCTCTCACCATTCATTTCTTTGTCAAGTGTCAGACCCCCAGGCCAAGGCACTCCAGGTCTTGGATACTTTCTTGCACTGTAGAGATGGGGCAGTTTCCCCTCACTGGTTAAACTTGCTTTGCTCTAAAATGAAGGACATTAAGTTGAAGTCAGATAACATTTGTGAAGTCAGCATGTCTGGACAATGCCTATTCAAAGTCCAAAGAGAATCCAGCAGCAGGAAGAAGTTAATGTATTGAAAAACTTTTGCTTCATGGCTGCTACATGACTGGAACAGGAGATTTCCAGCCTTGAAGGGTAGGTGTCAAATTCAATTGATAAAACCCCAAAAGTCTTATTTTTGAGGTAGAAAGAATTGAGGAGAGGGAAGGAGGAATTTCATCACTACAAGCACAGCACCAATATATTTAAAATTCTCATTGTTTTATTAGAAAAGGAAATATCAAGTTCCCAAATATTGCTTGAAATCAAGGGCCTGGTGGAAGATAATTGAACTCTGTTGGGAAAATGTCTCCAGATATTTCAGTAGACTCAGATCAGGCCTTCAGTGTGTGAACAAGTAGTAGCTACAATGAAAACGTGAGCTGTACTTACTCTAGCAGGATCTAGTAAGAGAAAGTGATTATGATTGCTGGATTTCATAATAAGTTTAGAAATCTTTTCCTGCTTTGGCTTTAAAAAATGAACAAACAATGACAAAACTACAGGTGTTTATAACCCATACTTTATAGTCTGATGGAAAGTTTTCCACATCAACTCCCAATACAAAGCATCTGTTCATATTATTGACACTATATTGTATTGTCAGTTTCAGTAAACTGATGTTATTATGGACCTAATGTATGGAAAGTGCCATGAATGAGACTGCACAAGGGCACACACTATCCAAGACTTTAAAAAAAATGTTATTTAACTTTTAGGAACACTAAAAACACAAACTGTGTCACATAAAATTAGAAATCAGTTCATAAAATAGTAATAACTGACCTGCACAATGTAAATTTCCTGAAATGTGCACTCATGTTGGCAGCAAGTAACAGCTAATGAAGGGAGTTTACAGAGCTGATTAACAAGGCCCTATGCTTTTTATTAGACTCATTTTGTTAATCCCTAAAATTAAGGAATTCCAGGTGTATGGAGCCAAGTATGCAAATGATTTCCTTCCGTCTAGCTGCTGATTTCATAAAATGTCCTCCAAACAGTGAAATAAAACACAACCTGCATACTGTGGAAAGCTTTAGTACATATGAGAGAACAGTCTGGCTTTACAGCGTTAAGCACAGTGTGCTGTAAACTTGCCACAGATACAAATTTGAACAAAGCTGTAAAATAGGTATAAATAAATAAATTAAAGGAATGAATGAAACAGAAGGAAAAAAGGAAAAACCCAAACAAAACTCCCATGGCTTTAGTTTACTGGTTGTCAGTTCAGTTGTTGTTACAGCTGAAAAAAATATACCTAAAACTGAGTTTATCAGACTAATGGAAGATATACAGATGTAAAATGATAAAGGAAACCATCAGAGTCTGCTAAGGATGTAGCAATTAGTCTGGTGGTGCTGTGGTACTGCAGATGCTTCTTATGTACAGTTATACTTGGAAAGTGGCTTATTAGCCTATAATGTATGCAAATACCTAACTCACTTTAATTTGGGGTACACAGGCCTGGCACCATTAAAGTCAATGATAAAGCTCTTCTGACTAAAACAAATATACACCCTCAAGCTGCTCATTACTTTCACCTCCTTTCATCTTGTCACAGTTCAGCCAAGTACTTTAGCATGTGAGAAGTCCCAGGAACTCTTAAAATTAACCCTAGCATTTGAGATTCAGTGGGCTATAAAACATGTACTACCTTTTGGGAAGACTGCTTTGCTTCTGTATGACATTATGGAGACAATTTATTCTTGCATTAAATTTAAAAAGCTTATAATTTCTGCAAGTCCAACATTATATGGTTCAGGTTGCTCTTTTCTCCATGTAGCCATGGATAGGCACTGTCCATTCATCTGAGAGTAGTTCTTATTTAGCTCGTGGGGCAAGTGAGGCTATAAAACATGCAGGAAAGGGAAGAAATTCCAGATTGGCAAGTTGTGGTTTACCTGGAGTCAGTAAAAAGCCATGAGGCCAAATCCTGGAAATGACTAAATAAGGAGTGAGTTCAGGAGGAGGTAACAGGCTGCTACCAAGTATAAGAGACAAAGACTGGGGAGCCTGAGATGAGACTTGCAATGGCTTTGACATGACGAGAAAGGTACTAATTCCACACAAATTATTCAGCTGTCAGTCTCTGTTTGCTGGAATCCATGATAATAGAAAGAAAACTCCCTATGGTGCTTTGGATTTAGTCCTGAGAGGTGATCCTTACCTGGTTACATGGATGAAGTCAGCAGGAATGTCCCAGTACCTGAGCCTACTCTCAAGTGTGTAGGACAGAGTTTTTGGGTGGGTGTGATCTATCAACCTCATCTGGCAGGAGGAGGAAAAGTGAACTGCTGGCCAGAGCACCTCCCTGGGAACACACTGTGCCCCATGGCCTGAAGCTGCTGAAGGCATCTGGGGAATTGACTGGTCAGTGTCACATCTACAGGTCAGACTGGCTGTGGTTTTTCCACAGAGCAGCCACAGAAAGGCTGCTATCTGATCTTTCAATTTCATTTTCTTGATTAGGGACACAGAGCTGTCCCATGTGTCCTGTCTATTTATATATTGCACATGATTTCCATGGACAGTTCATTAAATGTAAAAAAAGTTCTTAGCTCAAGCATTTTCTCTCAAAATCTCTCTTGATATCAGACCACTGTTTCATATACTGGTTTGGGGGAAATGAAACAAGAATTGTCCTTGTCTCTTGTGTAATGTGTGTGATTGTGGTTTCTGCATTTCAGATTTGGTCCTAATACATTTCAAAATTATATTTCTCTAGTGATACACTGAAAACAGAGGCAAAATATTTGCATTCCAACCAAGCTCACTCAACTTTCTAAAAGGTGCTTAAGAGGGGGAAATAATTGCATTTACATCTACTTTACCATAGCCAAGGAAAAAGCAGTGATGTAAATTACCATATAGCCATGGGTGCTTTTAACACACTTGTACTATTCATGTGCTGTTACCTGAGACACTGATATTTGCATCCTCATGAACCAGCAGTGTTTGCAGTATATTTACTTATGGCAATAAAAATAATAATTGATAAAGAAAAAATAATTTATATAGGTAAATATTAAGAGGCTGTTTCTGTTACTTGAATTTCCAGTTTGATATATGTTTGTTGATAGAGCAGACAACCGTGAACTGTGTGCTGAGGTTTAAAGTTATTCGCTGGTTGCTGGAAATAAGTAAGAAATACCTAATCTCACAATCTTGGAGTTAACCACCCAGTTCACTTTGACTGCTCAGATCTGCGTCCAACTTTGAGTCAAATAGAAAATATTGTTATAAATCTTATGCAGTTAAATGAAGTGCCATTTTTCCAAGTTGTACTTTATTAGCGCTTGTGTGCTGCTACTACAAATCATGTTAAAAAGGCTCTGGAGCAGAGTTTGGGTAAAAGTTGAAAGCCTGGCATGTGGTTATTATTAGAGATTTTGTCAGGGCACAGTAGCTGTCAGGATGTGCACTGACAGTGGTGCTCACACGGTGTTACATGCAGGGCAGCCGTTCAGCCACGCTCGCACAGAACATGCCAGTGCCTTTTTTTTGGTCCCCCGGGAAAGATGTAGGAGGACGTGATGAAAGGCAGTTGTGAATGAGCATTCTTTGACAAAGGTCAAATGCAATTGTTTGCCATCTGCCCTTTGCCAAGTGGGCTGTATTTAATCTCAGCCATCATCTTTAGCAAGCTGTGCCAGAGAGCTGTATGACACACTGTGATAACAGTATCTTTAGATACACCTCTCTGACATGCAGGGATGTCCTTTCAAGTTGCAAATAAAACATTTTGAATAAAATCATAGGTAGGGAAAGGCTTCCATTAAATGAAATAAGTAAGTTTATTATTCAGCCTATCATAAATACAGAAGTAATAACAGATTTCAGCATTCACTGTAAATTCATTGCAAAACTGGTATAAAGAAAACCTTTTACAGCTGCAAGAAGTACGTCACTCATCCAACCCAGTGGTAACAAGAGTAAATACAGCTCAGAATCGTATTATCCAATGTGCAAAACAAAGAATTCTTTCATAAAGTCACCTAATTAGTCTAAGTAATGTACATGTTCAAAGTCTAGGCATTAGCCAGATATACATGTACTATTATACTCTAAGAATTTTGCAGAAGAATTATAGGATTTCTTTTTCAAGGACTTTCTTTTTAAAAGGTAACTAAACATGGGACCACTGAAGTTTTGATTTTATTTTGAAAAGACTGAAAATAAAGCCTCAATCCTTTTGTCATGTACGTGCTTGATTGCTGTTGATTTTTGTGAATTCAATGGACCTATTTATGGGAGTATGCAGGAGACCAGAAGTGGGTAACTCAGTTAAAATATGTTCATTATTGCATGAGCAAATGCAGTGAATTTTGGAGCTCAGACAGATACTGGGGTAAGAAGCTATTTGTGATCTACAAAAAGCTGACTTAATAGTTTTCCTTTCAAGGTTTCAATTTCACCTAAAAACAGATCACCTAAAAAAGAAGTTTTATTTTATGACAATGTTTAGGGGGTAGCAACTTGGCATTCTTCTTGGCTCCCACCTTTGTGCATAAATTTTTGAGTAGATTAAGCCACTACATTCCTCTCGAGAAAAATACATCCCCAGGAGACCCTCCCAAGGCATGGTCTCAGCATCACTTTTCAGATCTCTCTAAGGCAGAATTTAATGCAAAGCCACAGTAACCTGTCTAGTTCATAGACTTTATATCCCATAAAGCCAGACACAATTACTGGCATTGGCCACCTCTCCCTGTGCCTCAGGAGATATGGTACAAAAATGCTGCTCCTAAGTTGTGTCTGACTCTTCTCCAATCCTACGACCAGATTGAATCAATGAAGATGAGGAGGATTTTGTAAACTCAAGCTGTTTATTTAACAGCTGAATGTAGATTTAGCATCTTATTCTTGAAGGCCTGGAAACAAACTCTTACGGAGCTGCTCTTCCAAACATCCTCTCTGCAGCCTGATGCATTATTGTCATCAATTAACATTGCATTGTTGTTGGTAAATTATTGTAGGACTTGGACTTCAAGGGAGTGTTGTATCTTCTAAGTTGTTAAAACTTGTTGTATTTCAAACTCCAAATAAGACTGCAGTCTGAGTTCATGTTAGCACACATCATGGTTAAATAATTTAACAATGTAGTGTTTCACATATGCAGAGAATGATATTCAACATTCAGAATAAACTGCCATAACCAGCAATAGTAATAACTAGCAATAGTCATTTCAGGAAACTTACACAAATGTGTGAAAGAATAAAGCAAATTCACTAGCTTTAAAAATGTTGCAGGCATGGACTAAGCACAGACTTTAGTCTCCTTTCTTGTTATAATTTTCAGGGTTGGCTTTCTCAAAGAGACTAAAGCATATATTCAATCAAACTCACTGCACTAAATCTGCTATATGGTTTATCTTGAGCTTTAACTTCAAAGGGCTTTTACCTATTAAGAAACTGATTGTTCTTCTGTAATTGAAAGAGGAAGAAACTATTTTCAGGTTATGAAGATAACAAAACTGTTTCACTATAACATGACTTACATGTTATAATTTATATATGTTGGCTCGGGTTCTCCTGCTTACCTGGTCTAGTGTACATTTCTCATATGCACATGACCTTCAGATGGTGGAAAAATCCCTTTTAGAAGGAGGACAAACTTACATTCTTACTGAAGGAAAAGAATCCATAGATATGGTGGTGTGAATCAGAGGTTAAATTCAGTTTCTGCCTTTCATGTGATAAAAGGCACTCATTCATAACTCTTGCAGTTCATGAGGATTCTGGAAATTATCTCAAAATGGCTGTTGAGAAGAAAGGCATGCTAAAATAATTTATTTCACCTAACTAAAATTTTAGCTTATACTCTATTGGATTTTCCTGGGTTTCATTGTATTGCCGGAGTGGGTGGCAAATCACATTTCAAGCCCTTTTAGAACACCTGACTCCCTGTGTCCCTGCAAATTGTGAATCCATAGATTTGAGCTGTTGCAGTGCAGCCTATTTCAGCATTGCATTGTCATTGGCAAGACACAACTGCAGACACAGCATGTAGGTGGTGGAGAATGTTGGGTGTCTAAAATGTAGCTCCTATTTTAAGAACAGGGGCAGGTTGTTTTGTGTTAGAAGAGGCCTTTGTGCCTTCAAAGCAGCTCTTGTTAGAATAGGTTTGATTGACTGTGAGCCTCTGTCGTTACTTTTTCTGTAGTTCTCCTACAGGCAAAGATCAATTGATGTCACACCTACCTGTTTAAAAGTCATGAGAAAATCTCTGCTGATTGCTGCCAGAATTACAGCCTGCCACAAACTGCCTTGTATTCAAGAATGTACTGGTTAGTCAAACCACAGCGTTAATTCTAGCACAAGCTAAACTTGAGCTTCTCAAAACATTTTATACAGTAACTAAGAAAGAAACTTGAAAAGTATGGGATTTACAAAAATAGTCTGATCAGTCTAGAACTACTAATGTCTGCTCTGCAGGATGAAAAAAGTGTTTTTGAATAATCATGGTGCAGTAATTTTGAAATACTACTCTATTTCCCTCTTTTTATTAAGGAGAAAATCTTTGTCAGATATTGTTTTGGTAGGTGTTAGCTGCTTAGTAATGCTAAACTGTAGCATTTTGTGTCAGAGGACAAAAACTCCCAGAGTGTATATGAATTGCCAATGATGTTTAGGTGACCTAAAGTTTAACAGCTTTAGCACTAGCCCTGTAAATGAAGGAAAAACAAAACAAAACATACCTCAGACCATGCATTAGCTGCCAAACCAGCAGAACCATGGTTATTTCAGCCAGTTTTTAAAGTTGTTAAAGTTATTTGTCTATTGAGCATTAATTCTCATGCAATTGAACCTCACAAGCCACTCATTCCACACAGAAAGAAAATGAAGTTGGTGCAAGCTGCAGTGTAAATATGGAGGTATTTTCTGCCTCCCTCATACACAGATGATTTAAAGAATGTGTTGAACTTGGAGATTATCTTCCCCTGTTGGAACTCATTATGAAGCCAAATGGTAGGAGGACATCCAAGACATAGCAAAGCATACCAATAACACAGCATCAACTGTTGAGAAATAAGATTGGAAAAAGATTCTCCAGAAAAGTAAGAAAAATATCCATTATGCAGCTACCCAGCAACAGAAGGGTTCACCCTGCCGGGTTTCATGTCCACTGGGTCAGCATCAGGCCCATGGGTGCTCAGCTCACAGCTCCCTGCCTGTGAGTCTGGTCTTGCACCCCAGGGAACTATTCAATCAAATCTTTTGAGTTGCTGCAATTGTTGAGCAGAAATGCCCTTCAAAGTGTTTTGTGGTGTTTGGTGGCCATGCTATGCTATGTTAGACAGATTTTATAGACCATTAAATAAAAATCACAGCCAAGTCTCCCCATCAAAGAATTTGCTCCACTGCCTCTAGGACACCACACAGAAACTTTCCTTCTTGGCTGTGAAACCTCAGGACTGCAGGTGTGTAGACAGACAGATCTGGATATCAGCAGATATTTGAGGGGAAAAAAAGAGATTCCTTTTCAAAATTAGGAACAGCTTCAAAAGTTTTTTCTTGTTTTTCTCACTAGGCATCTGGCTGTAATACTGCATGTACCTCAAATTATTGGCATGAGTGTGAGGGTACAGAAAGTCTCAGCTATGAAAAATTATTATAACACCTACTGTATAAGTGTATGTGACTAGTATAATTAGATGGAGTTCAATTATATTTCAAATTTAGCTGTTTAATACAAAAACTATTATTAAGGAACATTCCTTCATGTGCTAAATGAATGATTGAGTGTGTCATTAATTTATTTTATGGCAAGAACGTGACTAGAGGAAGAAATTCGAGGTGGCTGTTTGGATAGTAAGTACAGAGTTTTAAGATTTGATTGACAATCAAAATGTGTGTTAACCAGAAAAAACTGAAGAAAGAGTCTAATCACTGATGGAGAAAATCCATTTGCTTCAACATATTAAACAAATGTTTCTTTGTTATAAAGAGGAACATTTTGTTGATTTCTAAAGTATTCAAAATAACAGTTTTAGAGAATCTAATAGGTTTTTATATTTAGCCACCATGAAATGATTGTTCCAAATATCTTGAAAATTTAATCATATGAGCAACTATACACACACTGTTAGTTCTATTAATTTTGAAGAATTACTTGCATGTGCACAGTTATAATTTTCTTCTATTATGAAAAGCTCTTGTATATCATGCAGCTGGAGCCTGTCAGACTCTCCTCATTAATGCAAAGAACCATTTGAGACAGCAGGAGGTCTGTCCTGCAGCATGGGAAGGCTTTTCCCAAGCCCACTTAGCCACGTTTTGCTGTAGGTTCACCTTAAATTCCAGTTCAACCTTCGTCTCTGTCACCCGGGACCCCAGAGGGCTTTGCCCTGGACAGCCTGGGCTTGGCTGTGTCTGTGCAGCACAGCTGGGCTGGCCCCAGCCTGGGGGCTCCTGTAGGACCTGGTTTTGGGGCTTGCTTGGTTGCCTTGCCCCTGGTTTTGGGGCCTCCCATCTCCTTCGGGGCTATTTGGTGCTCCTGTCTGAAGTGAGCTATGTTGTTGGTTTTCCTCCAGCTTCACTAAGCATAATTGAAGTTTGTCTTTCATAATTAACAAAAATTAATTTTGTATTAACTTGGAGTCATATTGCATTCTCAGATATGGTGAAGCTTCTCAGGGGGAAATTTCATTCAACTCCACAGTCACAGAGACTTCTGAATAATATTGAAAAACTCACACATTGTAGTCAGTGAAAATTCTCCTGTCTTCAAGGGGACAGAGCCATATTGTTCTGAGACTCTTTACAATAAACACATGTTGTATATGCAAACAATTGTAAACTGGTTTCTGGTGGTTTCAGAAGATCCCTGAAATGCCCCACAATGTTTGCCAGACACCACTGGTCTGAAGTTGCCTTTTAGCATGCAAGGCCTAATTTGGTTTCACTAATTAGCATCCTGAACTTGTCTTGATCGCAAAGGTGATTGCTAAATTTATCCAAAGCTCCCATCAGTCACTGGCAGCGCATCTGCTATATAGGAGCAATTTCCTCCCTGATGTTGGATAATACTACTGCCTAGCATGTTTAGGTTCTAGACAGAGAAAAATTATACTTTTTACTTAAAACTTCATATTTGAAGTCAAATCACAATAACATCTGGTTAAACTGGTAGAGTAGTAAATAAAACAAGGGTTCAATATCAACTCGAGCCCTCTGAGTATCTAAGCACCTTAGCAGATGAATGGATTAATTGAACACTGCATAAAACACTGAACATTTTCTTCTGTTAATCATTTACTGATTCACCTTGAGGGTAGGATAAGAGGTGGATTAACCTAAACTTAATTTGTTTCTTCTTAGGCCCCATACTTGGAAGGAGCCTTACTGTATCCATTCAGTGATTTACTCACTGGGTGCAGTGACTGACACCTGGTCCTTTCCAAGGACTGTCAGCTTTCCAGTATCTATTAAAATAACTGCTGTGTTCTGTAGACCTTTAGACAGTGGAGATGTTAACATGTCTATTTTGTGACAGGAAATTCACAGTTTGCTCTTTCATGACAGACTTCTAAAAACTAAACAAACCACATATTACTAGCTGAAGTTTTGGGGTATTTGTGAAATCTTTTTGGTGGTGTATTTTCTCAGCTAAAAGAGAAAGCACAACATCAGTATCTTTGAAGGTGGTTCCCATGGACCTGCTGAGCAGAATGATCTGAGCCTGGGTTCTCTCTTTACAAACCACTGATTTTACCTTTTCATTTGTTGTAGAAGCCAAAGCAAACCAATATTGGCCATGCTGTGAAACATCAGGGCTTAATGTCACTGAAACTCACTACAGTGAGTTCCAGAAGGCACACTAGCAATTTCCCTGGGATATGTGTACTGACAAGGGTAAAGCCATGGGTTTACTCACTGGAGAGTGCTGTAATGTTCTGGCTGTGCAGTCCTCTAGCCTGGCTGAGCTCCTTGGAGAAACAGGTCTCCCAACTGGTGTCTGTGAGAGAATTCATGAGTGTTTTGGGTAAACAAAGGATTCAAGTGACAGCGCTATATCTTATCCAATACGTATTCAAAGTTATCTTTTTAAGGATATTTGCCTTTATTGCCAAAGACTGGTCAATAAATAAAACCACATGGTATTGTACCATTCAAATCATAATTAACTGCTGTGTACTCTCTGAGCATGCATGATCAGTTAACCAGTATGTTCTGCTAGAAATCTCAATTGATCACTTATTTTATGAAAAAATCACCCATGGCTAACCCTTTTTCTTTTGAAAGTTATAAATTAAAATCAGTGGACCCTGTTAAGTGCAGCTTCACAAATTAATATGAAATATAGTGCTTTTTCATAAGGTTTGAGAACCAGATTTAAAAGCATATTGGTGTTTGTGCACAGCAGGCAATAATGATCCATTATCCTGCAAGCAGAGGAGCTAGCAGCAACACATAAATAAGAAGCAATTGGACCATCTGCTTTGATTTCTGCAGCATCCCCAGAGGATGTGAGCAGGAGCTGACACTTCTCTCCATCTGCCCTCACGTTATCAATTACAGTTAAATTATGCTGCATGCTACACGGCTGGCAGATATGGATTGTAGATTGTGGCACCTGAAAAATATAGAAGAAAATACATATGTTGCAAGCCAGCTGTTTATTTACAAGTTCTTGACATTTTTTCTTCACTTTCTTTGATTCCTTTTCTAAAGCTTCTGAGGCATCTCTGCTTAGTATGAAATAGAGAAGAAATGAGGTGCAGCAGTGTAGCACCAGGCACAAAGTATTCCAGTTCCCTGGTTTATGATTGAATCCTTAATGGAGCACAAACATCAGGTAGAGCAGATTTTAAATTTTGAAGAAATAAGTTGGGAGTACATCTGGGTCAGCTGCTCTAGGCAGTGTTTACAAAGCATTTTAGAGCAGGAGGGGCAACACACCCTGCACATTTTTTTGTAGTTTAGGAATCACGTGTAAAACTGTAACTTTTATGAAATGTTAAGTGTTTATGAAAGCTCTGGGAGTGGTAGAAGCTGGAATTGAGGGCTCCAGTTGCCATGTGCTGCGAGAAGTGCTCTGTTGACGTGTCTTACCACAACCCATAGGAATGCTGCTCCCTTTCGACCAGGGATAATTTTGTTGTAAGTTCATTCAATTTTCAACCTGTTTGATGGATGGTTGCCAGTCGTGCTGAATTGCATTTTGGTTTTGTGGTATGGTATTCTGGCCATGGGAGCTGACATATGAACACTACTTAACAACTTTCCTTTTGCCCTGACTGCAATTGGAAGCCTGGCGCATTCATCAATCGCGCTGGCCAGTTAACCCAGCGACGCTCCGAGGCAAATGCACTCCAAACTTTGAACATTCTGCCTTTCTTTCTGATACTTTCTATCACTGCTCCTTGCATTTTCAATATCATTAGTCCTCTGATTAAATAAAGCCTTTAGCAAGTGCTAAAAAATTGTAAAATTGATTACGTATGTTTTAATAGCCTCTTGCCAATGCTGTCTGATCAGTAAAGGCTAGTAGAATACTTCACAAGACAGAAGTTAACAGGAAAAAAACTCCCCCAAAGCCTCTAGAAAGACCAGAAATAAAAGCTTGATCACAAACTAACAAAGAGGAGCTGATAAAAAAAAAAATCTGCATTATGACTATCTCTTATAATAGAGGAATTTAAAGGTGCTTTCTCTTTGTGGACCATCACGGCTGAGATTTGATAGTTCCAGAAAGGAAACATAGGTTGTTTTGACACATATGGGCTCTGTTCTGTGGTGCTTGCATTGCAGATATTTTATTTATTTTGCCTTTACTTGGGAGCATTTGGCATTAGCAGCAGTGCTAAATGAGGAGACTTTACTGCAGACTCTCCCTCCTGTGCCTTACTCTACAGGACAGACTGGAGGCCATTCCACCCTGTCTGCAATGATGGAGTTTTGCTACCTTCAGCCTAGCTAAAAAAGGACTTTGCTCCCTGTATTCACCTTCGAAGGACCTCCCTCCAAGGACTGTCCTTTCCTTTTTCATTGTTTCTTGCAGCTGATTTTGTGCCTCCCTCATTATGTTACGGCTTCCTCTCCCCGGATTTGCCTTTTGAGGATTATGTTGACAAGCTGACTTTTCCAGAGGTGAAACCATAGTTCTTATTGGCAACAGATTTGTTCCTCTCTACACGTGTTAAAATGTTAGTGTTGCTCTTTACTGCAAAGAGATTTATCGTGCAAAGGACACGAGGATTGTCTTTGGATAAGAAAAGACAGAGCCCTCAGCAGGATCCCAAGATACAAGTGAAGTTACTTGTTTCCTCATCAAAGTGAGTTTATGCTTGTAACAGGATATGTTGGCATCTGTCTTGAGCCTGCTTGCTCTGGCACTGTTGTTATCCTTGGCATGGACATGTAGGAAATTCCCTCTTTATCAGCTCACTATTACGCTACTGGGTATGTCCTGGGAGAGGCCAGACCTTCCCTCTGCTGCTGGTCAGCAAGCCCAGGCTAAAGCAGCAAACTGCATCCATGAGTATACTTGTTGTAAGGGGTTTAAAATCCTTGTGAAATGAGACTCATAGTCCTCAAGATTTTATTCCATTTGTTTCTGGTAACTTTCTGCTTGTCTGCATCTGGCCACTTGTCCATGCAGACCTGCATAGAAGAATAATGTGTGTTATTCACAGGCGACTGGACACTTGGATGTGAAGTTAAAAAAAATGTGTTATAAAAACAACAACCTACAAGATTTTCCAAAGCATATAAAATGTCTGTAATGGAGAAGTTTTGATTTTAAACGAAAATGTCTCATAACTACTTGAAAGTATCTCGGGTTCCAGATTTACACTGTTATTACTGAACAATCCTTTTCTGCTGCTTTGTTGCTGTGAAAGCTCACTATTTATGTTCTTCCCTCTGGGAGTGGGGATGGGATCAGAACAGCTTTGTATTGCCATGAACTGTCCAAATTCTGTAACTAACCAGCATCTTGCAACACCTTTGTAGCAAACTGGCTTTAAAATGTTTGATTGTTCCAGTGAAGCAATGATAAAAGTAAACTGTAAAATAGAAATGAGCAGCCAAAAAGTCTAAAGTAAATTAAACACATTTCACATTCTGTATGTAGCTCATACTAAGCCATCAATACAAATATAGTGAAATCACTGAGAAAAATTTTACTTAGTCATCAGTTTGAAAAAAAATCTTTATTTCTACCAGTATGTGAAGTAGGCTTTCAATTTGCATCTTTATGAACAGCAGATAACTATGTGAAAAACATTAGTTTTCTAGTTTACATATGTGGTCCATAAAACTAGAGTTACTAGCTCAGTGGGTAATTACTTCTATGAAATTATTATAATAGCTTTGAACAAGGATTTACATTACCATAGTAAAATAACTAACAGTTTTGTATATTCTATTTCATTTTTCAGCAGCAATGTTGGTGTTTTGAAAGATTGCCCCTCAGAAATTGTATATCTTTTGGACAGGGAGGGGCAATAAATGAATGTGCATATTGCTACACTTGCTTTTTAAAGAACAATGCAAGTTATGAGTGTGTAACTTAGCTAAAGGCTCATTGCAAACAAAGGAATGGATTTTTTTAAGCACATTTTTTAAGAACTTCTGGTGAGATGCTTCATTCAGTTTATTGATCAGATAATCCTTAAATGGGTGTTCTGCCTAAGTAATAAATTGTAACATATTTTGTAGATTCTGAAGGCAAATTCTGTCTCTGTCTCTCTAAGCCCAGAATGCAGTTTCAGGTGATGTGAATGTTATACAACATCTCTCTATCTGTGCTATAAATAGTAAGGAGGTACCTAAGAAAGACTTCAAAACTGCCTTATTAAAGCTCAGTGAAAAAAAAAAAGGCTTTTAACACAAAAGCTATTGCAGAGCTTCCCACACTGCCAACCCTCACTGGCAGGAAGGTGCCTAGACCCAAATGCTCCCAGTGCCCAAGTTTGCAAGCTGTTACCTCAGAAATCAGGTCCTTGATTTTTGCCAGAACTGGCTCCTGATGAACCAGCCTTGAAGCGGAGGAGTGGGTTTAAGTCCACAAAGATGAAACTTTGATTTCAAAGTTCAATTTCTGACAACTTGGAGACCTGTCCAGCAGGCAGAGAGAGCCAGGCTCCCCCAGGGACATCAGACCCCATGGCCCCTGAATGGGGCCCTCACTTCTGGGTCTGATGGGTTGTACCAGATGTGTGACTCAGCAGCTCCAGGAGCTCCTGGAATCCTGGTCTTCCTGCAGTCATTGAGTGCTTTTAGGGTCCTAGCTCATCAGAAACTGAGCAGAGAGCTGTAAATCCTTTTCCCAGCCAGCACTGAAATGTTTTGCTGAAATGTAAAAAAAAGTCAAATTTTTGCATTATCTGTGCAATGGAAATAACTTTGTCTACCTATCTTGGCTTGAGGATTAAAAAGTTTATTTTCAGTTAAGTTTACCATCCCCTGTCCTGCCATTTTTTTTAAACACAAACAGAAATTCAAAGAATTCAGGTTTTTAACTGTTTGATACAGCAAATTACAGAAGTGGCGTAGATATTGTCATTTACTGGCCATCCAGACTTGCATATCTAAAAAGGGCTGTATGAAGTTATTTAAAGTAAAATAATTTTATTTTACTTCAGCAAGTGCACAGTGCATTTTCAAGCTAAGAGGAGAACTAAAAGGCAGTTTTGAAGCCTCTGCTAACTACGTTAATTGTGCCTTTTGTATTTCAGTTGCTCTGAACTCTGAATTCTCTCTCATGTCAGTAGCCTATCTTTTTAAAAGTCTACTGATCAAGTAAATAATTTTGTAGTGTGTGAAATTCCTTGTATTTAATTTGATGAGATGGGAAGCTGCTTCTCCCCCCTTAAGTCTAATTAACATGGAGACTATCTTCTCTGATGAGTTCATAAGCTGTTCACAGACAGTTGGGATGTAGCAACTTTGCAAGACAGTGTTTAAAGATCTCTGACATCTGAGAAAGCCACAAAATCCAATAATCCTACTTTCAGAACTCCAGGGTGTCCTCTGAGATCAATCTCATATCTAAACATCACATAAGGGAGTGCATTGTGTTATAGACTGGTTTCTATTGAACACCAAGTAAGAAGCAGCATTAGACATTCTTGAAGTAGAGCTTTTATCAGGGGACTAGGAAGGGTTGTCAAATTCTGAAAATTTTACCCATGATTAAAGCAGTACTATGAAAATTGTTACATTTTTAACAAAGGTCAGCTTATCCTCTATAGAGCTCTCTTGAGAGTATCCAGCAAATTATTTATTGGGAATAAAGTTGAACAGCTTTCATGTTTATCTGTGTGCATGAGCAGAGCTGGCATTAATTCTCTTCTCTCTAATTGCTGTGCTATCATGTCAAAAATCCTTTCAAGTAGACTTGGCTTCTGGTTTCAGTTGTGCTTTTGGTCCACATACATTGATAAAAAGAGAGTTTTAAGTGTGAAACTGCCTGAAAAAGCCATTATGTGGGATTAGTAATGTACCAGTGTTCTCATTATTATCCTTGTCTCTGTATTTTCATACACACTCAGGCCACTCACATTCAGTCTGCCATGCTGATATTCCACAGTGCATATTTTGTTGTGTTATAAGTGGATCTAAGCATTAAAGATCTTTATACCTGCTCTGCAACAAAAACAGAACTAAAAAGGCATTGGTTCTACAAGTTTAATTTGGGCTGTTTAACCCAATATAGCAGCCATGGTGTGGAGTTATTCCAGAATACCTCCTGGGAGCACGCTTCAGGGGCATGGTTTACTTTGCTCCCAACTGGAAAAATTCTCACGCTGTCAGTCACCAGGGCACTGTAGCTCAGCCAGGCTTTTAAACCACTACCCCTGTGTACCTGCTTGCACAGAAACTCAAACTAAGTTTTGTTAATTTGTCTGTATACTGAAAATTTTGAAATATTTTAATGTGATGATTCAGTGAAGATTTCTGGCTTTATTCTACTTTGGAGTGGTTATGAAATGAGTTTGATTTTCTTTTTTTTAATGCTGGAATTCATAAGAGTTTTTTGCTTTTTTTTTTCTTTTGTTTTCTAAATATATGTTTCTTTGCCTAAAGTCTACATACTAAATTGGTACATTTTAAATTGGTCTCATGTTGGATTCCTCCACACTTTCCAGTACCTCTCTGTTCTCACTGAGAAATATCAGTGTTGAGAGACACAACATTTATGAGCAAAAGGAAAGTAGTAGTAATAGATGCAGTAAATTAACCAGAAATAATTTGTGTTGAGCTAAGAATGAGCAGTATTGTGTACTAACTGTGCCAGACCTCAAAATATACCTTTTAACTTGTCCTCTGGGAAATATGATAAGTTGGTGTAAATAGTGAGTGACTACAGAATAATCAGAGTAAATAAAATTTGTTTTCTTTAACTGGTAATTAGCAGATAGGAGTTTCCAATACCAGTGCAATTCTGCTAGAATACAGACAAGGGAACGTGAGTGTGCTCTGCATTGAAACCTGTCCAGAAAAAGGCTTCAGGCTTCAGTTGCACAAAACTTCTGCTCAGCTGCTCCAAGCTGGTATTTTTGCCCAAGTATTGGAACGATTTGTCTATTTTGTAGATAATCCTACATCTGCTAAAAATATTTAGAAAAATCAGATTTTGTTATTCTGAAGATGGTTCTCTCAAAGCATTGTCAGTTTGCGACAGGACATTGTGCTGGAGCATGTGTCTCATTTTAGTATCTTTAATTTTGATGATATATATATATTTACATATATACATATTTACATGTACATTATATACATATATTTATTTATATACATATATTTATTTGTATCTACCTCCAAAAACCTGGTGGAGGCTTAGAGTTCTGAAATGCAAATGCTCTATTTGTACTGTTGAATTAGAACATTTGCTGAGAAGTACAGCTCTGGTACTGGGGGTGTGAGAGGCGTTTTGTGGTGTCTGTTGGGAAACCAAATGTGACATCCCTTTTGACTTGCAGAGGAGTCAATAGAATAATGTTTCAAGACATTTTAAAATTCTCTTTTAATTCATTGTAAGGGTTTACATGTATATTACATTTTCTACCTTATTCATTGACTTGAGTCAATACTATCCAATGTAAGTGCAGTTCATTTATAAATAAATTGATATTCTGTCCCTCATTACCTATATTTCTAATGCATTCTGATACATTAGTAAATAGACTTGTCTGATTAAGCATTAGCACATGAAAAGAATTATCTGTCTACTGCCAAATGGAACTATTGACAATGATAATAGGACCAGCTACTGTATCATCTGGAAGCTGATGTTTTACAGGAAGGCTGGAAATGGGTGGTGTTCCATTTGTACACTGAAACTGAATGACAGAAGTCATCTGTCTGGGTAAAAGAAAAATAATAATTTCTCCATATGCCTTTATGTATTTCTACCACTAAAACACAATAATGCCTTTGTACCATGGGTATTGATTGGACTGCTTTCATGACATCTTCAGTTTCTTATTCAGACTGAGGAAAAAAAGATAAAATGTATTTTCCCTCAAAGCAACATGTGTAAATTTCTACAATAATTACACATTAAAAAAAGAAAAAAAGAGAAGAAAAAAAATATACTGTCCTGCATACTGTGTCATCTTATAAAATAATTTGACATAGCACATCTCAAAGTGTCACCACCCCAGTGTTTGAAACTGGCTGTGTGATTTTTTTCCTTTTTTGTTTGCACCATTTAAAAGCATTCCAGTACAATTACCATAAATATGCAAGTTAACTATATGATAAAAGCAGCAACTTAATTTACCCAAACATTGTGAACACTTTTATTGTGGTTAGTACAGTAAGTGCTTTGTTAGTGCTAAATCCTTGTAACTGGTGGGGAAGCAGAGCCTCTGTTGGGTGCAGAACCTGCACCTTTTCTCAGGTTCTCAGAAATTCATGTCATGTGGAGTAGTTATGAAATGCTGACAAAAAAGCCAAACAGGATTTTATTAACACATCATTAGTCTTCCAGCATATTAAAATACTGCACAGTTAACACAGGCAAAAAGGTGCTAACCATAGTCTAAATATTTTTAGCTAGGCCTATACATGCCTAATTGCATAAGTTAACAAGATGAGAATTATTCTCTAAATATTTTTTCTTGCATTCTCTTTACCTTTGAAGAACTGGGGACAACTGTAATTATTGGAAACTCATTTTATGACATCTTGTATCAACACTCTGGAAAGCAGCATCTTCCATTTTTCAAATTTAAACCAATAATGTCATTAAATCTTTTTAATGTGATGTTGATTAGGCAAATAAGCATGAATAGTGTGCTGAAGAGTACTTTCATTTGTATGTAAGACAGAACACTTTTTCTGTATCTGAAAAAGTATTATATATCTATATGTAGGAAAAAAATGAAAAGAAAAAGCTTATCTATCTATAACCTGAAAACTTACAAGCCAGCCACTATGCAAGTGAACAATATAAAATATTCAATCCCTCAATATTTTTTGAGGGCCTGATGTATGATAGTACCTTTTGGTCCTCCTCATAAGAAGAGCAGCTGATATCTTAATGCAGTTTAGATTTCTGATTCTTTTTGTAATGTTTGAGGTTAAGAAATGAATGTAAAATGCCACCTAGAATTCTTATGTGAAAGTAACATTTTGCTTGTGTGGTTTGGTTTATTTGTTGTGGTTTTGGTTCTGCAAGTGAGCAGAAATGGTATAAGAAACAATATTTAAAAATGTGTCATATCTAATTTGATAGGACTAAAATAGAGTTATAGTAATTATTGCATTATCAAACACTAAATATGAAAAAGTACAAGAAGCTAGCGAAATCCCAGCCTGTAGGGAGAAAATAAAATATATGACTGTATGTAGGTATATTCTTCTGTGGAAAATGGCAGACTGCTACACACAAATGAAATATATTTTGAGAAAGAGCTATTTTCAATCCTTTTAAAATTAAATTGAGAAGAATACATCCATATGTTATATTTAGGGAAATTTAAAAGACTAAATTTCTTCAGAATAAAGATTGTACAGAGTATGAGTAAGGCCATTTTTTTTCCCATTTAAGGCCATTTTTAATTATTTATATTAATATGGATTCAGAGGATGGGGCTGTGAAGTTTGCTGTATTCAGCTTTGTTACTGCCATATTTATAGTGTTTGGATTGCACAGTATCAGTGCTTCCTAGGTTCACTTACCAGTGCTTTTGAGACTCTGTCCAGGGACCTAATTAGTGCTTGAATTTGCAGTTCTCTTGTAAGAAAAGTGCTACATTTAACATAAGTCAATGGGACTTTTACTTTTGCAAAGACTGCTGGATCAGGCTCTTACTGTATACAAGAAATATTTCAGGTCGATGGCCTTCTCTCTGCCATATTTGAAACTGAAGCAAAAAGAAGGTCATTGTTTTATGAAAAATATTAAAAATTCATGATATGTTTTGGTTTCTACACTTGGATTCCTGGAGTAAATAATACTAATGGTATATTCTCAACATGTCTCTTAGCAATTACTGTATATTATGTAAATACTAGCAGGTAGCATACAGTAAATCTGCAACTGGAGAAATATTGACTTGAAACAAACTCATTTTAATTGAGAAACAGTGAACTTTTTGTGCCTTTTTACTGGTCTCAGATTCATGGTGTAACAAATCTCTAATTTCCTAAGACGGTACACAGAGAAGCTGTAAAATGCCATTCTCAGCATTCAGGGAATAAAGCAAGCAGAAAGACATCTTTACTAAAATAAAAAACTTGACTAAACCCAATGCTGTAAAGTTCAAGTGTGAAAATCCCACTTTAATCGTGAAAGAGAAAAAAATGCATCCTCACAATGGATAAAGACACACCTTCAGCAGCACATGGAGAAGGGAGTAGAGCAGAGAGTACCAACATCCCTCATTGGGGTGTGCTCATGGAAGGAAAGGGCAATAGATCATGTTTCCAACATGACTACAAATTACTTTTCTTACTCAATGCAGAAATGTTGTAGAATGCTTTAATGAAAGGGGATTTCCAGCAAATTACCTCTTTCTGGTGTTGCCTTGAAAAAGGGATGATCTGACCATTCAATGTTTGTGCTCAGCACAGTACAAGGCTTTGAGTGGGACAGAGCAGGACCAGCTGGTCTTGTTCAGGATAATCTATCTGTGAGGCTGGTGCCCTTCCTTTGGGCGATTAGATATCACAGAAGCAGAGGCCTTAGTATTTATTTCCCTAAGTTATTGATTTCTGCCTTCCTTTATCCTATTTCTCCCCAGACCTGTGCCTTTGGATATCAGCTCCATGTGCCTTTGCTATTCTATTCATGCCAAGTGGAGGAGGCACAGATAAAGAGAAGCATCTGTTCCAGAAACCTGTGGAGCCATTGCACCACCAAATTTCCATTTGTTGTAGTGATGCAGGTATGAGTTCTAATTCATCTCTTCACATGCTGATCAACCTGTATATGGTACTGCACTTTTGGTGGAATTAGTGAGTGTTACAGTGCTCTGTGCTTTGAAACACACATTTCTAAAGGACAAGACCACATCTAACTTTTTATCCAGCTCCGATATTTATTAGGTTTTCATGTGTGCACTTCTAGTTTGAATTTCTCAAAGGCATCTTTGTTAAATATTCTGCTGTCTGCTTACCAGTAAGTCATTAAATCAATCTAAGTAATGTGTGTTTGGGCTTCCTGGTTGTTTGGATTTTTTTATGCCTTTTAGTAATTTTTTCCATGCTATGCACAGGAGCTTATGTAGTGCTCAGTACCTTTGTCTCACCAAGAGAGGTGACAAGACAAGATTTTAATGCTAAATGAAATTACTTAAAAACCAGAAGCTTGCTTTGGACATCTGTCCATCTAAACATCGGAGAAAGTATAGCATTTTGTAGAGCAATTTTTCATCTCTCTAGATAAACAGTTATTGGTAGTTAGGACAGTGAAATGCAAAGTTCAACTTATGAATTGGTATAAATTTTATATGAAAGTAACTTAATTTACTTGGTAAAAGGTGGTATCTTTAATATTTGATGATGAGCTTGTGCACCAAAGAGAGTTGAATCTTAGTTTTGAGGAGTCTAAAGAAATCCAGTGTGAGGAAAAAAATCTGGTGGAGAACAATACTGGTACCCAGTGCAATGACCTGAAAGTCTGTTCCCAGTTTGTGAATGATAAGCGAAGCCCAGAATTTCCAAAAGCTGCTGTGGAAGAAACCTGAAGTTTCTTTAGGCAACAGGTTTGGGTTGCTCTCTCCACCTGTGATTCCTCAGGGAACTGGTCTTTTTGTCTGGGGCTCTGCATAAGATAGAAGAATGAAGTATCCTAAATACTTACTCCTGAATGCAAACCAAAATGTATGAATGGTGCAGTGGCAAAGGTGCCTCTTTCAAGTGCCCTTACTCTTATTTTTGAGATTTGGATTTTATTATATTGTATGTTTATAGCAAACAATTAGTTTTGTCATTATTCTTCATCAAAAGTACTTCAAATATGGTTTTATTTAAAAGGTTACTGTTTGTATTATAAAGGGATTAGTATTTTATTTTATTAGCCCTAGAAATTGTTGTATAATGAAAAGGCTAACCCTTAAAATAAACTAAATGCATGCTCACTGATTAAGTGGCTTGCTTATTTCCATTGAAAAGACTATATAAATTACTTAAAAGCCACATGGACGTTATTTATGAAGCTTATGGATTGCTTTGTAAAATTCACTTGAAACTGTCAAAGGATGGGGACCATTAAAAGTTTTACTTGTACCAGATTATACTAAAGTATAAAATGGGGTAAAATTTTCAGCACACCATGTTTTGCTAGTTTTCTTTCAATTAGCAATAATTTGACTAGGTCATGAAAAAGCATTTTAACATGTTTTATTATACTGTATTTTCTGATAGTTTTTTATACTGTAGCAATTAAATACACTGAAAAAATGTGCACTAAAAATATTCATAATAGCTAAAGTAACATGAGATTTATATGGATTCATATAAATTAATTTAAATGCTTTAAAGGTATGAGTCAACATAAAAAGATATAAAGTCGCATAATAAGATTCCACATTTATAATAACTTCAGGCTTTAGGTATCATGAGCAAAGATACAGGAAAATTGCTTAGCAGTATCTTACACTGACTTATATTTATATCTGTCTTTCATGTTAGAACCTATGTGACTCATCCATTATTTAGCAGGAATATATTTTATCAGCAAATATTGCATGAAACTTTGTAAGAAAGAATTTGGCATCATTTAAAGCTGGATTTTTCCTGTAAATTCTTGTAAGATGCTATGCTTAAGTTTACTGAAAATAAACCTTTTAGTGACTCAGTCTCCCAATTATCCTTAAAGCATTTATAGAATAAAAATGTCAGAAGATTCATTTTAGTTCTCTAGTGGGTGCTGAGCATGTTAAATTAGATTAATTTAATGTGATTAGTCTTCTCCCTTTCAGGTTTGCCTCACCCCTAAGAACAGATGAGACGTGTAAGTGTTAGAAATTTGCTGATGGGAAAAGTTCTGGTCCCAGATGAATGAGCCAAAATTTTGATATCTATCTCTACTAGAGGCAATGACAAAACTCTTATTCATGTAAATACTCTAAGGAGTTCATTCCCAATTCTTGGAAGCTTTCTTTAAATCTTTAAAGCTGATGGTTTGTGGGCATGTGTAGAGGAAGTTTAAAGAGGTTTGTGATCCTGAACTTGGCACGTGGTTTGGGATTTGGATGTGCAGTTGCAGAAAAGGTGCTGTTGATTTAATCTAATACATTTGGAAAAAGATTACAGTTTTGGAAAATGTCCCTAGATTTTGAAAGAGAATGTACTTGTTCAAAAATAGTCTCAGCTTGAAAGTCTCACAAGTCCTATAAATACATGAAATATCATACAAATACCTAAAGATCTGGGATACTTCATTTCAAATTAATATAAAGATTTGATGCATAAAAAACAGATCTGTAATGTAGCTACTCTGGATTTGCATCTTTCAGTTGTCTTTATATCTGAAACATGACCAAATCTGTAGATTTTTTACAAAAATCAAACATGACCTGTGTGTTTGTATGTTTATCTGAAGTGTTGGTGGAGAATAGTTACATGGCACTTTTCCCCTCTCCTCTACTTTTCCACTTTCATTAGCACAGCCGTGGCTGAATTTGCAGGGAGGTGCAGAATTCACAAAATAGGTGTGTTTGGAAGAAATTCCCAGCATTTCCTTTCTGCAAGTGGCAAAAACTTTGCACAGTACACTCAACACCCTTGTGAACACTTTCCTAAAACAAGTGGAAGTTAGTTTTAGAAGCATTTATTCTTCTGTTGTTGCAGCAGGAAGAAAAAAAAAATTAGAAATAGCCAGTCTAATGAGTTTCCCAAGAAGAAATAACAGCCCAGATAGAGCTGGACTGAATGCTGCCTTTCTAGAAAACCTTTTTTTGTGTGTGTAAAAGCTGCAGAATTCTATGTAAAGTGATACCTAGTTTAAAAAAGAAACAACAAAATGACAGCACACAACCTTGTCTCCCTTCCTCCATTGTCTTTCATTTTCTCATTGGTGAAAAGTGGCAGGGCCTCAGTGACCTCTATTGCAATACTGGCCAGAACAGATGATAGAGAAAGTTATGAGAAATAGAATAATTTCATGCAAATACACTTGCAAAAATGCCAGAGACAGGTTTGTTGGCTTGGTTTGGGTTTTGTTGGGTTTTTTCCTGCAAAGCACATGAAGAGAGGATTTATTTCCAAAATACTTATTCATTGTAGCTAAGATGTGATGTCTGGCTATAACTTGAAAAGCTCTAGAGGATGCCTAATGGATTCTGGTAGGCAGACGCGACTCAGCTCCTAAGAACTCAAAAAAGCAATCCTTGAGATCCTCTCCTAAAGAGCAAGGGCAGCAGAACTGTCCAGGAGAAAAGAACAAAATAATAATAACAATTAGTTTTGAGCACAGATGGAAGCTAAAAGGCACTCAGGAGGCAATGGGACCAAGAAGGCATCCATCACATCAGCACATGCTGTAGAAATGATATGAAGGACAAAAATAAAAGTGTTCAGCCATGGGCAAAGTTCTGTGCTGTGGGAAACAGAATCACTTTCTATCATAGTGCCAGTGGCAAGTGCTAGGAAGATTGGAGCATTAATATATCAAATGATTGAAGACATGAAGTTCTCCTATGAAGAGAAAGATTCATATAGGGTGACTTGGAGAGATCCTAGGCAAATGCATGTAAAGTGCATGTACATGGCAATGAAAGCTTCCAGCTGTTTTCCTTCCAGCTGTTCCTATTAAGAAAACACTCACATCAACCCAGGTCTAGCTGGATTACAGAATTCTAGCTGCAAATACTGCTTATCAGTAGCAGAGATTTAATAGGAAACCATGGCCAAGTTTTGGAGAATTACAGTAACAACTTTATGAAGCTACTGAACAAATAAGAAGTTAATGAAAACCTTACTAAATTGGTGCATTATTATTTAGAGGGGACACAACAGAAGACATAAGAGTCAGGGTTTTTTCACAGTGTCAAAGCAAGAATTACTATTTTTTAAGCGTATTATAAGTGTTTAGTTTCCTGTCTGAGTGAAAACTAGACAAAATATCTGTAAGGGTCAGAAAGAAAATTAATAAAGGCTATCTTGCTGCTCAGTAGGGACCATTGAGTAATGAAGCTCCCATTGGCTACCTCCACATGTTCAGGTATTGCAGGAATAAAATGTCAATTGTGTGAGCTGTAGTCTGTGTGTAGACTCACCCAGAACCCAACTGAAACACTGGGCAGCTTTAGGTTTTTGGGTGAGTTGTTGGAGGTGCAGTAATGCAGCCCTGACATGGGTGTTTGTTTCCTGTGGTGACTTCATCATGTGACACCAAGACCATGGGTACTGAATACCTGTGTTGTCTTCTGCAGTGCACAATGGGGATATGCACGTTGCCCAGATTTATTTCTTTAATTCTAATTCATTTATTCTAAACAAAGGATAAGCCAGTCTCATCAAGCCCTGAAAATAATCTAGTGCCTAATTTTGCTTTCTCTTTTCCTGCAATCAGGGACTGATGTGCACCTTCTGTTGCTTCTTCAAGAATTCAGTTTGTGATGTGCACGTTCACATCTGTTTTCTGTATATGCTGACAGAACTCAGGTGTGGGAATGAATATTTGAGCAAAATGGTCATTACATGTGTTCCCCAGATCTTGTTTGGCTACTAACACCTGCAGAGACCAGCACTTTCTGAAAAGCAGTGTATAATTTCAATACTGCAATAATTTCAATACTGCAGCAACTTATTTCTAAAAGTGTACGACCTGTATGAATATTTGCCTCTAACTTCTAATTAAATAATATGGGCAGAAGAGGAAATAGAATTGTAGGTTTCTGATTATTCCAGACTTTGTATGTAAAGGGAAGATTAGAACTAAAAATTCTACTCAAATCACAAGACATTACATTTCCCTATTAAAAATTGTTTTTTATTATGACATGCTTTTTCAATGCAAACCTAATTTTTTTAATAATCTGTTGCCATTAAAAATTAAATCAAATAACTCTTTACTTTTTACACTCTTACAAACATATTTGTGCAGCTAAAACTAGGGCAGAAGAAAAGTCTTAACATTTCAATTTTCAGTGTTTCAAATTAACATTTAAGGGCTTATTTCTGTTGATGCATTCTGTTAGCAGTTCTCTCTTTCCAATGCACTTCTTTTTTTATTTATATAAATTCCTTTCCTTCAAAGAGAAAAGAAAACAGGACAAAAAATATTCCCATCACTTTCTGAAATTTTGTAGCAAGACATTGGAAGACCAGATGCTATAGTCTTATAAATTCAAATTGCATTATATACAGCCAGCTGTACCAAATAAACTCAGATTTTTATACCACATTGTGGTGTTCTGTGAATCCCTATTTGTTTTCAACATCTGCTTGGACCTGTCCATCCTTCCTGTCTATTAATTACAATTAATCATATACTAGAATGTATCTTTATGCTTGAAGTTTGATCCAAAAAGAAAGCTATTCAATATACTGACTGAGCGTTTGCTGAAGATAAAATTGTGTTTTCTTAGGATTTTGCTGCTTAATGGAAATTCCTTTACTTTCCTGTGTATTTCCTAGCTTTGGAAAAAACCCTTAATTATAGGTTAACTGATTCAAAAAGCATTGTGGAGAATAAGCTCCATATAAATATACTTTTTTCCCCCAGTTCCAGATGATTATTTTCTTCCATTTGAAAATGCATGGAAGCATATGTGATTCTTTGATGTTTGGCCCTTCTTATCAGCAGTTGAGATTCTTCTACCCTACTATTCTAATTTTTATCAGAAGTTACTCACCCTCCTCCTGGCACATCATTTAATGAGGATTTTAATATGGCTTTTGCGTTGTCTCCAAAGCTAGTTGTAACTTTCTGTGTGCTAAGGTGACACAATAAATTAGCAATAAAAAACTTGAAATTTAGATCTCAGTGTTCCAGGTGAGTTTGCATTTTCCTTTGTAGATCCTGTGTAGCCTCTCATTTCAAATTAGAAAATCCAAGGATAAATCAAAACCAAGAACCCCAAACAGAGCCAAACCAGAGTGGCATGTTCCTAAGGCACTGGAAATGTCACAGACCTTATGGAAATACCCAAAAGGGTGCTCAGATCTATCCAGGCAAGGTTCCTTTCCTTTCCTTCCATCCCAGGGAGGATGGGTTTTCATGGCATTTTGGGGGGACTGGTGGCACCTGAGAATATCCTGCATCCAGATCTGCTCAGCCACCACCAAAGAGAGACTCAGACAGGTCCAGGGAGGGCTGCAGGTATTTGTAGGCAGGCAGGGAGTTTTCTTGTGGGACTGGGCAAACTGAATTTGGCTTGTTGAGCCTGACAAACCAGGGACTCAGCAGAGACACAGAGCCAGCATTGTGGATGTGGAGCCGGGAGCTCCTGTAAACTGACCAGGAATAAATTTAGGCTGGAAATACAAGAGGTTTGTCACATGACATGGAGCAGCTCTTTCCTTGGACTGTGACCCCTCAGTTTTTTTGGGCAAAGTTATCCCTGTAGGGCTGGGGGGGTTTATTGGTCCTTGGGGGCTGGCCCTGCAGTTGCTGGTTTTCCTGTCTTCCTGCAGTTCAGCAAGAGGACATGTTCCCCAAGACTGGAGCTTTATCAGAGGCAGGCTGGTCATTTAAATACTTTCCTCTCTGAGGGTTTGCTATCCTATTTCTCTGAAAGCCAACTAAGGTAGTGGGGAATAATTTTTCCCCTACATTTGGCTACAGCCAGTGTATAAATAGTGGATGAAAGGTGGTATGTGGCAAGAAGTAATTTTTAAGAATTGAATGTGCATAAAGTGTGTAGGTTTTTCCATCCTTCATTCACTTCATTAAATGCAAAGCAAGCAAAGTTTTAAAATAACTTTAATAAGTGTTTAATAGTTCCTAACACATCTGAATGGAAATCACTGTATTATCTTTTCCATGTAGGAGATACTATTAGGCAGTGATTTAAAACTTAATATTTGCAGAATTATACCTGCCATGTAAATACTCAAACTTTTAAAATTCAGACACGTTTGGAATGTGGGATTCCATGTGCCTGATTTTTCAAATGTACTTTTTTGTTTTGTAAAGATTTTCAGTCCACTTTGAAACATATATGCGTTAAGCTTAAAGGCAAAAGGAAGCAATGAGTGGTAAATTACTAGTGGCTGAAATAAAACAGTGTTTCAGGATCAAAGTGTGGGCCAGCATTAACACAAGCCTTTCTAAATTTTTGAATGTTTTCAATTCTACAGCTAAAATTGATGCCAGAAGAGTTAGATTATATTTATTTAATTTGCTTCTTTTTATCATCACAAATATACTGAAATACACAGCACATAACACACTGTGCTTGTGTTTCCTTGGGATGTCTGCAGTGTTATTCCCACTGCAAACATGCAAGTCTGAGTAAAACTTCGTCTTTGAAAGTATGAACTTGAATATACCTGGTTACCATGAGAAATTTACAACAGATTATATTAAACTGTCCAATATGGTATCACTGATTAATAATGATTGATTCTGTAATAACCATGCAAATGTAAACTATTCATTTATTCCAAATACTTATAAATTGGGAGAATGATATCTCATATAATCTGGTGTTAGTCTATTCACTGCATCATAAAAATTAATTTGTCTAATTAATGACATAAGTTCTTTTATACATGTATAATTCATATTAATTGATAGGTCTGCCTAAAAAGAGTACCTTTTGGAAGAAAAATGATCCTATTAGTACAAGTTTAATCCAAATCAGGGCTGACAAAGCATGCTGCTTTCAAGGCTTATCTCTAGCTTTGTTAATTGTCATAAGCATTCTAAATTGATTATTCTTACATTAACATGGGACATTTCATTCATCAATGCTTTGCTGTAAAGAAAATTTGTCTAATGGATTTGGGTAGCAGTACTAAATAAGTGCATTGGTCCATTTTTCCACTGTAGCTACAGGGGTCTTCAAAGCATATTAATTCAGTAATACTGAAAAAATTAACTGCTAAAATATATTGAAATATCATACAAAATTAGATTTCTGACACTGAATAATTTTTGTGATATTTCAATAGTAAATGAGTGTGCACACTAGCACTTTTATTGCTTTTGTATTTCATGGATGCCTTGATAAACAGGCAATGTTAATATTTCTTATGAGTGATGTTGCTTCACCTTCCAGGGCCACAGGGGTGCAAAGTGTAGGATAAATTAGTTAAATATGCATTTTAAGGAGCTGCTTGGAGGAACAAAACTTATAATATAGTCAGGATTTATAATGTACAACCTTATAGTTAGCATTTTAATAATTTATTTGCAGAAGATCAAATTTACTATTGGTCAATGAAAGAGTTCAGATCCAGACTGAAATTTCAGTGAAACAAATGAATTTTGTGTTTGTTGCTCTCTCTCTGCCTGTTAAGCTACAGTTGTGATTTTTTTTAAAAAATATTCCTAGACACAGAAAATGCAACCTTTACAAATTCATCTGGTTTCTGCTCAGAATGGGAGGGATTGACTTTCAAAACCTCCACTCCTTTTATAAGTATTGGCTCTGCTGGCGGAATGTACTTTACGTGCACTTTTTATGGCACCCTCGTTTCTTTTCCCCATTCACCTGATCTTTGTTTGCCTTGCACTTTCTAGCGTTCTGTTAATCACTGGAAGCCACTGTGGAATCAGATCTGTGGCAGTGCCAAGAATTTCAGGAAGCTTTTTATAGTAGTTTGCAATTGAAGGCATGCATCATAAAACAAACGAGGAGGAAGGGAAGATGCTGTCCAATACAAGTTCAAGGCTTGTTTTCTCCAACTCTAATCAGGGCATATTTTCCCCTTTGTTGAGCCTATCATTGAACAGTAATCCATAAAATGAGGCCATGCTTGACCTCCATCGCTTCTGCCACAGTTTAAAAGGATCCATGAAGGAAAGAAAAATGCTTTTCTCAGTTTATATTCCTCTCAGTAATGGTTCAGGGGGAGCAGATGAGCAATTCAGTTTAGCCTTGGAGTTTTGAGGTTCAGTTAGTGTTTGTATGGGACTTTGGATTCTCAATACCAAAGCTGTTTCCATGTCTGTGCTGCTTTACCTTGGCTTTCTAGTTCCACAGGGCAGGCTGAAGATGGCTTTTTTTCTGTTTTTTCTTATTTCAAATACATAAAAAAAGAGATCTGATATTTTGATCTCTTTATTTTGTAGTCAGATTTTCCTTCAGTCAGTGAGAGCTACAGATAAAAAAATGCAGCTGAACAGCTGTCTAGGCTTCTTTCTTTTCTTCAAGCACAGAACTTAGATAAAAGTGAACAGTGATGGTTTGAATTTAGTCCTTTGGGAAAGGATTCTACTCTTACTGATTAATTTTATTCAGGAAGTGCTCTGTTACTCTGTAATAAAACCCTGGGAGTTATACTGTAATTGTACAGCACAGGGTGTTCAGTTTGCACCAGGCCAGGAATTAACATAACCTTAAGCCTGTGTTACTTGTTTTTAAACACAGACAGTTGGTTTTTATGCAGAAACACAATGGAAAGGACCACCCTTTTCTTAGGCTTTTCTGTGATTCTGACTCAGTGCAGAAATAAATAGTACAACTTCAGTTTCATTTGAAATATGTATCTTGGCACTGTAAATTTGATTCCTGTATAAAAATGCACTTAGAATCCATAAAAAAACCTCTATGTACTTCTCCTTCCTGAACACCATCATTTATAAGTATGCTGTCTTCATTTATCACCTTTGGCTTAGATCCAGTCCTGATTTCTAAATTATATATCCTAATAACTAAAGCTAGGATGGATTGCACCTTCAAGTTTATATCCATTCCTGTGGTCTAAAAAAAAATCCCTTTGTTCCAATCACGACTGGTTTTTCGCATCCATTTTTAATCCATATGCCAAGCATTCTCCATAGAGTTCAAATTTCAGTGAAAAAGGAACACTTCCGAAAGTTGTTCAGTTTGGTTTACAGTAGACAATGTTTGGGAAAGACAGAGATATTCCATATCCCAAAACTAAAATATACCAGATGTGCAGCTTTATTCTGGTTAAAAGCAGATCAGAAAAAAAATATATAATATTCTTTGTTTCCTAAAAGTAATTTAATATTGCTTTCAACAGAGAATATGATACTCTGATTTTATATAGTGAAAATGAGAAAAGTATCTATGATAGAGAAGGAAATGAAAACAAATTACCTGTGCTTAAAATCCAATAAAACTCAACAAATACCCTCATGTCTGATATTAGTTGAATATATACTTCCAAGTCATGTAGGAATTAATTATTATTCAAGTAGTGTCATTTACCAGTTCCTGCATTTAACAGGTTGCTCAGGTTGACGTGAGAGTCGGGTAATTTTTATTATTTCAAAATGAATGGAACTAACAGGTTTTTACTGGTCATTCAAGGAAGTATTATTGGGTTCCAGTATGTCTCTCATGTGCTCTGAATTGAAGGATAAAAAGCAAGGGGGTAGTTTTTCTCATTAAAACACAACAGTGAAACAAGATACTCTTGTCTTCTTCCTTTACACCACAAGAAGCAGAACACAATATTTCCTCCAAATGCTTTTGTTTGTTAGGGGTTTCCTGTAAGTTTGATTGTTTTAAGAGACAGGAGAAAGGAGGAGGAGTTGAACTTGTTGGAAGATGTTTAATCATAGTTGTTATCTTGGAAGTGTCTGTAAGTCATGTTTTCCCAGGCTGATGAGAAGAGTCTTTTAAGATTCCCTCACCTTCAGATGTTAGACATCATGGTAATGATTGAAATATGGGACCCTCACAAGCTTAAAATACAAAATCTGCTAAATTGCTTTTCCTTGTGCATCTCTTCTTTCTGCAGTGAGGTCAGGTTGAGTTATCCTCTATATTCTGCAATCTTGATGTCTTTCACACAAAACACATGTTTAAGCCTATATATTGCTATCCTTTGGTTTCCAGTTGTGACTAGGATTTTGGAGGCTATTAGGTTTTGAATGTTTGGAGTTGGACTTCTGGGTCAGCTGGATGCAAGTTTAAAAGCTCAGCCATGA